>NC_092629.1:5503431-5844573 GCF_039555335.1 Amphiura filiformis
TATATATTCGAGCTAAAACAGGTTCTAAATTCCATGGTTTGTAAAAGAAATGAGGGGAAAATCGAGCCACAGAGATGAGATTGTGCCCAAAAGTCGGCGCGATTTACCTCACGCCGGAGTAAACGGCATTTTGGGATATGAAAGTCACACGGGCATTACGCATACTTGACGATGAAGAATCGGTGCACAATAACATGCATTAAATGCCCACAAGTCATAAACGGTGATATTACACTCGGTATTATACGCGTTTGTCATGTATTGTCAGGGTAATTTACTCCTAATTTGTCTTGAAAACATGTTAGATTATAACCATGCTAAAACGGAGAAATTACACTTAATTGAAGTGAATTAAAATCTATCCTAAGGCGTGCACTTTTATGTCTCTTTCTTGTCAAGGTATATGAGAGCATAATATGTGCGTTACAAGTGAGAAAATGACTGTCTTTTGTTGACATGGTGAAAACAGAACCTTGAGGGGCTGCGATGATTTTGGTCATTAAGAGACAATAAGAATGCGAACGCGACGATAACTTTAAATATTCAACCGTAATGAGTCTTTAGATCATTTCATAATCTATTGATAACGTCCTAAAAAGAACAAATGGTTCTTTCATGTGGAAGAACCATTTTAGGGGTTTAAGAATAATTTTGGATCTCAAAGACGAACTATATTACATAACAGAATCAAATTAGATGGAATGCTGTCATTATAATTCAAGACCGAATTAAAAGACTAGTTTGCGTATGACGTCCTGTCAACTAGACCGAAAATGCCGTACTGCGCAGGTCAACATTAACAACCAATCACATTGCGCCTTTGCCCTGACGTCAGACGCAAACTAGTCTTTTTAATTCGGTCTTCAATTAATGTTCTACGTACTAGGCTTCAATATAAAAAGTCCAAGTTTTGAGATATTTTCTTAAAATATCAAGATCTTACTCAAGAACCACTGAACCAATACTAGGCTTGTTTGTACGCATTTAAATGCATTTTTATGCTGATTCCAAATATGGACATGAAAATGTACAATTCTTCATGTTTTGTTTATTTTTTTTATAAAGAAGGACTGTTTAATGTCAAAGAAGAACCTTTAAATGCTACGTTGAACCTATTTTATCTAAAATCTGACGAAGTTTGCATTTTAATTAGGCTATAGTTTGGTTTCTATAGGTGAGAGATTGGACTCACGAGGCCCCGGTGTCACTGCAAAAAAGTTGGGCAACATTGTACCCAACGTTGTGGAAATATGTATCACTATCAACTGCTGGGCAAATCCAAAACGCGCAAACGTTGTAGAATTTGCATTCGTTTCACCCAATTTTCACCAATCATGTACAGTATTCCGGGCATGTAAGCCTATTTCCCAATGTTGGACTCCGATCGATCATAAATTCCACATTTTCTTGAATATTATTTGAACAACACGTTAATAAAAGACGTCGCTCAACAATGATTCAACCAACTTTGGATTAAAGTAAAAATCTTGTATCTGCCCTAGTTAGTAATTAATTACATAGCAGATACTATAGAAGAACAATAAACACTTATTAACTTAATGAGCCTTACTGATCATACAATACCTGAACACAATGCCGATTAACTTCAAATTCGGCACATGCGAAAAGGCCTCTAATATAAACACCTTATCGACAATATCAGCCAATATCAAGTATTTGTCAATCATAATTAATTAAAACAATAATCCGCTAAAACAAAGCCTGTTGAACAAATACTTGATTCCATAACTAATACTTAATTTGCCCTGTTTAATATAAATTTGTTATTTTTAATTTCATGTCGGCAATCTTCCCACGGAGGCACCGTCAGCAGCAAACCTAGACCTGACTCAGTGACTGTCGATTTTGTATCGTCCGACGCGACGCGGTGATCGGGACTTAACCGCTTTATAACCCAAATAATAGAAACAACTTGATTTAAAGAGACTTAAGCGGGCTTCAGACTCCGAGTATTGTACGTACAATATTGTATGTACAATATGTACGTTATTTAATCTATTGCCATTCTATTTCCAGTAATGTTTAAGTTCTAACGAATGTTTGATGACGAAAAATCGATAATATGCTACATACAATATCTAGCAGAAATATATTATCGATTTTACGTCATCAAACATTCGTTAGAACTTAAACATTTATACTGGAAATAGAATGGCTTAGAATAGATTAAATAACGTACATATTGTACATACAATATTGTACGTACAATAAAAAGTCTGTATACTGCTTTATAAGGAATCATTCCCCGGTCATCGTCCACAAATTGTGTTTCTTAAATTTCATTGTGATGTTTATTTTGCATATATTTGTGGCAATGGAGAGTTGGTTTAAGCCGAGCTCCGTTTACCATTCATCACTTGTGAGACACTTTAGAGGACATCTTCAAAATAAAAGTAGTCGCTAAGTGGCGAATAAAAACCGACAATTATAGATAACGGAACGAGATGAAATAACGTTTGTCACAAGTGCCGGTAGATGACATGTGTTGTGTGTATTTGTGTTTATATCCGGGGTGCCAACATTTTTTAATAGTGATGTGAACTGTGACGTTAAGATTTAACATTATTAAGGGTGAAATGATTCAAATGAAGGGAAGGCATACTTGCCAGCTACAAGTAGAAATCTAACGCCGTTTTTTAGCCTTGTATGCGAGTGGAGAGTAGCGCCACTATCGGTCGCATGTGTGTCATGCCAGTTATATAGGAAGATGGTTTCACTGCTTTTTCTTTCTTTCAAGTTTCACAGTAGTATGTAGTGGCAAGTAATGAATTAGGCCCTAATCATGGGGATAGTGACCCTCCACTCCTGAAATGTGTGGGGTGTGTATTTCAACTGGAATAGCCCATTATAATCACAATTTACCGTACCTTGATGAGGACCAAGCAAAAATATTGAAATACAATCATATAGTCATGTAATAGATAGGGAATGGGGCGTATGAATTTCAATTGGAATATCTCAATCATCTACTGTTGATAGCATTAAATAAACCGCATAGTGCTGTAAGCTATCTACTGTTGATAGCATGGTAAGCTATCTACTGCTGATAGCATGGTAAGCTATCTACTGTTGATAGCATGGTAAGCTATCTACTGCTGATAGCATGGTAAGCTATCTACTGCTGATAGCATGGTAATCTATCTACTGCTGATAGCATGGTAAGCTATCTTCTGCTGATAGCACGGTAAGCTATCTACTGCTGATAGCATGGTAAGCTATCTACTGCTAATATAGCATATGGTATGCTATCTACTGCTGATAGCATGGTAAGCTATCTTCTGATGATATAGCATATGGTATGCTATCTACTGCTGATAGCATGGTAAGCTATCTACTGCTGATAGCATGGTAAGCCATCTACTGCTGATAGCATGGTAAGCTATCTACTGCTGATAGCATGGTAAGATATTTACTGCTGATAGCATGGTAAGATATTTACTGCTGATAGCATGGTAAGCTATCTACTGCTGATAGCATGGTAAGCTATCTACTGGTGAAAAGGGTCAATAATCAACCTGAGGATTGTTGGCCTTATTTGGTCAATAATTCAAACAAAGTATGCCTATGTCCACAAAAATGAAAATATTCCCTGGAATGGAGTGTCTAGATTAAACAAAACTCACAAAAATCCAATTTAGGATTTTTCCTATTTTCATTGTGCATGTGTTCCAAAATGGTTGTTTTTGCACCAAATCTGTGTTTATTATATTAACTTGAATAAATACTAAATGGTTTTCACCGTTTTTAACATTATTCGCCATTATGTACTTTGCTGGCAATGCTATCAGCAGTAGATAGCTTACCATGCTATCACCAGTAGATAACTTACCTTGCTATCACCAGTAGATAACTTACCTTGCTATCAGCAGTAGATAGTTTACCATGCTATCAGCAGTAGATAGCTTACCATGCTATCAGCAGTAGATAGCATACCATGCTATCCGCAGTAGGTAGCTTACCATGCTATCAGCAGTAGATATCTTATTATGCTGTCAGCAGTAAGTAGATAGCATACCATGCTATCAGCAGTAGATATCTTACCATGCTATCCGCAGTAGGTAGCTTACCGTGCTATCAGCAGTAGATAACTTACCATGCTATCAGCAGGAGATAGCTTACCGTGATATCAGCAGTAGATAGCTTACCATGCTATCAGCAGTAGATAGCTTACCATGCTATCAGCAGGAGATAGCTTACCATGCTATCAGCAGTAGATAGCTTACCATGCTATCAGCAGTAGATAGCTTACCATGCTATCAGCAGTAGATAGCTTACCATGCTATCAGCAGTAGATAGCTTACCATGCTATCAGCAGTAGATAGCTTACCATGCTATCAGCAGTAGATAGCTTACCATGCTATCAGCAGTAGATAGCTTACTATGCTATCAGCAGTAGATAGCTTACCATGCTATCAGCAGTAGATAGCTTACCATGCTATCAGCAGTAGATAGCTTACCATGCTATCAGCAGTAGATAGCTTACCATGCTATCAGCAGTAGATAGCTTACCATGCTATCAGCAGTAGATAGCTTACCATGCTATCAGCAGTAGATAGCTTACCATGCTATCAGCAGTAGATAGCTTACTATGCTATCAGCAGTAGATAGCTTACCATGCTATCAGCAGTAGATAGCTTACCATGCTATCAGCAGTAGATAGTTTACCATGCTATCAGCAGTAGATAGCTTACCATGCTATCAGCAGAAGATAGCTTACCATGCTATCAGCAGTAGATATCATACCATGCTATCAGTAGTAGATAACGTACCATGCTATCAGCAGTAGATAGCTTACCATGCTATCAGCAGGAGATGGCTTACTGTGCTATCAGCAGTAGATAGCTTACCATGCTATCAGCAGTAGATAGCTTACCATGCTATCAGCAGTAGATAGCTTACCATGCTATCAGCAGTAGATAGCTTACCATGCTATCAGCAGTAGATAGCTTACCATGATATCAGCAGTAGATAGCTTACTATGCTATCAGTAGTAGATATCTTATTATGCTGTCAGCAGTAAGTAGATAGCATACCATGCTATCAGCAGTAGATAGCATACCATGCTATCAGCAGTAGCATCATGCTATCAGCAGTAGATGGCTTACCATGCTATCAGCAGTAGATAGCTTACCATAGTATAAGCAGTAGATAGTTTGCCATGCTGTCAGCAGTAGACACGTTTAGCTTACAATGCTATCATCAGTAGATGGCTTACCATGCTATCAGCAGTAGATAGCTTACCATGCTATCAGCAGTAGATAGCTTAACATGCTATCAGCAGTAGATAGCTTTACATGCTATCAGCAGTAGATAGCTTTACATGCTATCAGCAGCAGTTAGCTTATTATGCTATCAGCAGTATATAGCTTACCATGCTATCAGTAGTAGATAACTTACCATGCTATCAGCAGTAGATAGCTTACCATGCTATCAGCAGTAGATAGCTTACCATGCTATCAGCAGTAGACATAGGGCCTGCACTTTGGCTCGTTTTTTGCAGGTTTACATGGTCCAATAATCACAAGATGACTGACATGTGGTAACAAAGGAAGCAGTCACTGCAATTTGATTATGTCCCATATGATTGGCCATTCAAGACACCCATGTGAATATACTATAGCGGCCTTTTCAAAATATTATACCTGTTTGCTTGATTGCATTGACAATACCCGGGAACAATAGGCCTACACACAGTATATGCTTTGGACAAACCTTTTACAATAAGCATGATAAGTGATGATGTGACCTCCAGATTTATACATCGTTCGTCTCGCACACTGACAACATTTGATTGAATGGACTGTAGGCTACTGCGTCGTGATTACGGTGAAGGACACTTTTCAAATCCTTTGTTTGGAGCCAATCAATAAAAGCATGCAGGGCCTCTATACCCATGCACAGTTTATCCCTTACATAACCTTCTGGCAAAGTTATGTAATGATCGGATTAATACTATATATATAGCAGTAGGTAAAAACAAGTTTTGAATAATCCGCGCTACAAAGTCCCATTCAGTGATCCCAGCGATTATGTTTTGCCTTAGACACACGGCTTTCGGCTGAACCACTGCACTAGCAAGCTTTGTTAGCACATCTATGACAATGACGAAAGGTACAAAATCAGCCATATAAGGCATTTAGATAGCAGAAGACACCAAATGACCAAATTGGTGTTTTATGACCTTTGACATTCTTTTGTGGCGAGTGACATGGTCTTTCAATTCACGCCGAGTGTCCTTGACAGGTTTGACTATGCTTCAGTGGTCATGAAAGAATTCAAAAGATAACCTCTGCCCCAATAATCCCAAGCAATTGTCTGAAACTGCTCCTCGGATCATAAGAACTCAGTCCTCAAATGATAGTCATAGTAATGTCCAAAATATAAAAATTACTGACTATCATTGAAGACCGAGTTCCGCAGTCTAGTATCCAAAATCTGAATTTTGATGATTTTTACGATCGTCGGGATGAAAAAAATCAAAAAATCACTGAATATTCCTTTAGTTCCCCTCTCCTTACCCTGGCAATATAAATCAAAGAAAAATAAATAAAACAAGAAAAGAAAAAAAAAAGACAAAGAAAATAAACCAAATTAAAGACTTAATGTACGATCATTATAATACTCAAAATGCTGAAATAATACTATATTATTTTTGTCAAATATTGTGTCCACACTTAAATATCATTATGTTAAAATATTTGAACCCAGCAAACACAGAAATGTTCTTAAAATGTTTTTTTAAAACCTGTTAATAACATTTAAATGTCGGGTTATATAAAGGTCATGAAAACGTTTTTAAAATGCTGAAATAATACTAGTAATAATTATCGGGAATGGTTTCTGTTAATTTTGAGCTGAAATAATAAGGTAAAGTGAAAGAAACACTGCTTGTTATTTTGGCCGTTTAACACGCAGTTCTATGGGAGGACATTATGACTTTATGTCGAACTTTGCTCTATTTACCTACAAACACAAGCAATTTGGCTGATTCCATTTAGGTGCAAGTTGTACACATTACAAATATGCTAAAAAATCAGGTTTGAAAAAAATTAACCAAATTCATATTATAAGATCGTATTATGACTTTAAGGGATCTGGAATGAGCGTTTCGATAGTATTTTTTGTGGGACATGAGAGCACATCAGACATATCGAATTGCATTCTGAATACGAAGAATGTCTTTCTGATATCAAATAAATTTCATTGAAATTTATGATATAATACAAATTTTATGACAAATTATTAAAATTTGATATTTTTCACATTTTTGATATATAACAGTCCTCGAAGTAAATATCATAAATCTAATGATATATTCTTAAACAGTCCCTGGTATACCATACATGTATAGTCCTATGTATAGTAATTTTGCTTTATCTGTTTTGTGCTGTTTAAACAAATAGTTAAACATAATTTCCATAAAATGTAAGCTGTTACTGTCAGATATGTCCCCTTTTAATTTTGAGCAGAACAAGTGAGGTAAAGCAAAGAAAATTGGAATTTACTACTACTACTACTAGCGCCAAAGAATGTTATACGATTGTAAAACGGTACGATCCTTTAGGGTGTGTGTGTGTAGGTGTGCGTATGTGTGTCCTGCACGCGTATTTTTTTCTGTAACTATAATGGGACGCAATACGATACCGGTATGTTATAAGAATCAAACTTACAAGAAAATGGCTCTTGTCAAATCCTACAATTCTGTCAGAGAAAATATGCATATTTGCATTAAATTTTTAATTAATTGACATAATTGATTAATTAATAAATATTTTATTTAATGATTTATCATAATTCCAAACATGTCAAACAATGTGTCAAATTAAAGCTAATGAAATGCTTTATAAATTGGTCAGATAGAGCACATTTTGCAGAATGCATTTATTATTTTAGTTACATGACTCCAAACATTCTATTCCAATTTTTTGCTATACACGCATAGGAGCTGTACTTTTAAAATCCGCGCCTAATCAATAATAATAGTCTTTCACTCCATTGTCAAACCTAGAGTGTGATGGTTTTGTAGCAGATGACAGTGCTAATTCAAGCCTGTCAAGGTCAGTTAGTAGCCACTTGCTGAATGGATGGCCATTATCAGCTATCAAAGAGATGCCTTGTGCAGCTGCCAATCACAGTAGAGGTTTGATAACATTTTGTTAAAAACCCAAATGTGATATAAGGACAAAGCTGTGCATGTTGGTACTTAATTGTTTGGATTCTTATGTTGAAATGCCCTTGTATTAGTATTTTTATGTGTAGTGTATATTGTTCATAAATTATATAGCTTTTAAATTATGGGCATTTTTGCTCTGTTGCACTGTACCATTATGGAATATGAGCAAATCAATTACCGACACAAGCAGGTATACAGTGCATTACTTTATTTTTATTTCGTATCTCAGGAGCACAGCTCACTTGGTAAGGCATCAGAATTTTGTTCACGAGCGCTTCGAACTTTAAATCGGAAGGTGGTGAGTTCGAGCCTCATCACGGTCACATTAATTTTATAAACCAAATATTGTTCGAACTTTTCATATTTGTTTTTCTTTTATTGTTTCTTTTCTTTGTCTTTTTTTTTCTTGTTTTATTTATTTTTTTCTTTATTTTTCTTTGATTCATATTGCCAAGGTAAGGAGAGGAGGGAACTAACGGCCCATTCAGTGATTTTTTCATCCGGACGATCGTAAAAATCATCAAAATTCAGATTTTGTACTGCGGAACTCAGTCTTCAATGATACAGGGTGTATCAAAATTAAGTATACAGTTTGAAAAATGCCGCTAGATTAAAAAATATGAGGTCTGTGGTCAAAATTCTCTAGTTGATAACTAAATCAACATCTTGTCCTGCAATAGCTGAAAAATCACTGGCGTGTGACCAATAATAAGGATTTGATGGCTACTTTTGTGAACCGAGCACAAAAAGCAGTTGCGCGAAGTCAATAAAAATCAAAACAACATACAAATCACAAAACAGTCTCACCACTTTCTTTACTGTTTACAGTAATGACAGTTTTAGTCTTGGTCTTCCACATGCCCACAATTCTTCTGTAAGCAGATTTCGGCTCTTTTCAACATGGCGTTTACACCACGTCTAATGAGAGGTCTGTCCTGCCTGAGACTGTCAACTTGTGCAATTATGTGTCTCTCAAGTTCATCAAGGTCTACAGGAGGACTTGTGAAAACATTTGATACAAACTCTGCTTCATCGCCAATGATGAAACCTTCCAGGAAACGTAGTGGACAGGCAAGAAGCCACTGACAGAACACAGTGCGACGTTGGTGATCGGCTTGCTAAAGTTGATGTCTCCTTATCGTCTGATAGGAAATCGCAAGTCATAAACAAGTTATTCTGTTAAAGGTTGCAGATGGTAATCCAAGTCCATTCCCACGGCAGCTAATTTGACCTCCTGTTTGCCCCGCCTGCAGAGTGTTACGGACTGCTAGGATATTAGCTGCAGATCTTCCAGTTCGGGGGCGACCACAATGTCCTCTGTTCAAATTATGACTCGTTTCAGTTATCTGATACTTCGCAACATTTTTGTAAATAGCGCCACGTGAAGGGAATGTGCATTTGGGTACTGCTGACGGAATCTCCGAAGCACTTCTGCTGGACTCTGGGTGCGATGGTACACTGCAACAAGGAAGGCTCTTTGCTCTGGCGTGTACTGTGGTGTATCCATTTTAATGTTGCTATTCTCCTTGTCAAGTAAAACCTAGCATAATTATGTAAGGAGATAGTTGCCCAGATTTACTAAAAGTCACGTGTTATGTAACTCACACATGCAATGGATTTGAACCCTAACAATGAGGACAAATGATCTGTACACCTGCAGGTTTCTCTTGGCTGCACAACAATAACAAGCACCTGGCATTAAAACCAAATTGACTTCGCGCAACTGCTTTTTGTACTCGGCTCACAAAAGTAACCACCAAATCCTTATTAATGGTCACACGCCAGTGATTTTTCAGCTGTAGGAGGACAAGATGTTGATTAAGTTATCAACTAGAAAATTTTGACCAAAGACCTCATACTTTTTAATCTAGCGGCATTTTTCAAACTGTATACTTAATTTTGATACACCCTGTATAGTAGTCAGTAATAATCTTTTGGTCATTATATGACTATCATCATTTGACGACTGAGTTCTTATGATACATCATCCGAAAAGCAGTTTCAGACAATTGCTTGGGATTGTTGGGGCAGAGGTTATCTTTTGAATTCTTTCATTACCACTGAAGCAGAGTCAAACCTGTCAAGGACACTCGGCGTGAATTGAACTGACCATGTCACTCGCCACAAAAGAATGTCAAAGGTCATAAAACATCAATTTGGTGTCTTCTGCTAGTGGTTCAGCCAAAAGCCGTGTAGGCCTATTTAAGACCAAAATAATGCATTTACGTGAATCTGTAATTACAGACAGTATATAAATTAGCTACATGTAGGCCTATTTGAATGGGGCTTCAACTTCGTCGATACTGCCGTTTTCTTGGGGTTTTTGCCAATTTTTTTCATTAAAATTTTTTATAAAAGTAACAATTTGATTTTTTTTTCACTTTCGCTGGGATCACTGAATTGGGCTTTGCAACGCGATAGGCCTATATTCAATACTTGTATTCACCTACTGTTATAGCATTAGTCCGATTATTACACAACTTCGCCAGCGTATTCAAGACATGCAAATAATCACCTAGATTATGACGTAGCATACCGTAAATATGGCGGAGTACTCAAATTCATTCAACAAAAGCATGATTACAAGCTATTGCAATCTACCGCGACAGCTCGTCTCACACACATAACAAATGCACTATACGATCAAATAGGTTGACGACAACGTTTGATTGAATGCACTGCATTGCGCCATGATTACGGTGAAGGACACCGGTTCAAATCCTATGTATGGAGCCAATCAATAATTTCACGCACATCCTCTATTATTGCCAAATTATTGCCCGGGATGAGTACACACTGTAAAAGAGCTATTGTTATAATGTTTGATGAAATCGTGTTTAACTATTAGCTTAAGAACGGCACAATACAGATAAAGCAGACAGATTTACTACATGTGGTACATGTATACATAATAGGGAATGTGTGTGAGTCGAGTATTACCTAATTATAATAGGGGCGTATTCAAAAATGAATTCACGCCCCTTTCAAATGTCGAGCCAAAGTGCAGGCCCTATGATAGCTTACTATGCTATCAGCATTAGATAGCTTACCATGCTATCAGCAGTAGATAGCTTACCATGCTATCAGCAGTAGATAGCTTACCATGCTATCAGCAGGAGATAGCTTACCATGCTATCAGCAGTAGATAGCTAACCGTGCTATCAGCAGTAGATAGCATACCATGCTATCAGCAGTAGATAGCTTACCATAGTATAAGCAGTAGATAGTTTGCCATGCTGTCAGCAGTAGACACGTTTAGCTTACAATGCTATCATCAGTAGATGGCTTACCATGCTATCAGCAGTAGATAGCTTACCATGCTATCAGCAGTAGATAGCTTAACATGCTATCAGCAGTAGATAGCTTTACATGCTATCAGCAGCAGTTAGCTTACCATGCTATCAGCAGTAGATAGCTTACCATGATATCAGCAGTAGATAGCTTACCATGCTATCAGCAGGAGATAGCTTACCATGCTATCAGCAGTAGATAGCTAACCGTGCTATCAGCAGGAGATAGCTTACCATGCTATCAGCAGTAGATAGCTAACCGTGCTATCAGCAGTAGATAGCATACCATGATATCAGTAGTAGATAACGTACCATGCTATCAGCAGTAGATAGCTTACCATGCTATCAGCAGTAGATAGCTTACCATGCTATCAGCAGTAGATAGCTTACCATGCTATCAGCAGGAGATAGCTTACCATGCTATCAGCAGTAGATAGCTAACCGTGCTATCAGCAGTAGATAGCATACCATGCTATCAGTAGTAGATAACGTACCATGCTATCAGCAGTAGATAGCTTACCATGCTATCAGCAGGAGATGGCTTACCGTGCTATCAGCAGTAGATAGCTTACCATGCTATCAGCAGTAGATAGCTTACCATGCTATCAGCAGTAGATAGCTTACCATGCTATCAGCAG
The DNA here is from genome assembly GCF_039555335.1 of Amphiura filiformis. Classification (NCBI taxonomy): domain Eukaryota; kingdom Metazoa; phylum Echinodermata; class Ophiuroidea; order Amphilepidida; family Amphiuridae; genus Amphiura; species Amphiura filiformis. Next base: position 5,515,554 of record NC_092629.1, read on the forward strand.
TAGATAGCTTACCATGATATCAGCAGTAGATAGCTTACTATGCTATCAGTAGTAGATATCTTATTATGCTGTCAGCAGTAAGTAGATAGCATACCATGCTATCAGCAGTAGATAGCATACCATGGTATCAGCAGTAGCATCATGCTATCAGCAGTAGATGGCTTACCATGCTATCAGCAGTAGATAGTTTACCATAGTATAAGCAGTAGATAGTTTGCCATGCTGTCAGCAGTAGACACGTTTAGCTTACAATGCTATCAGCAGTAGATAGCTTACCATAGTATAAGCAGTAGATAGTTTGCCATGCTGTCAGCAGTAGACACGTTTAGCTTACAATGCTATCATCAGTAGATGGCTTACCATGCTATCAGCAGTAGATAGCTTACCATGCTATCAGCAGTAGATAGCTTAACATGCTATCAGCAGTAGATAGCTTACCATGCTATCAGCAGCAGTTAGCTTATTATGCTATCAGCAGTAGATAGCTTACCATGCTATCAGTAGTAGATAACTTACCATGCTATCAGCAGTAGATATCTTACCATGCTATCAGCAGTAGATAGCTTACCATGTTATCAGCAGTAGATAGCTTACCATGCTATCAGCAGTAGATAGCTTACCATGCTACCAGCAGTAGATAGCTTACCATTCTATAGTATAGCTTACCATGCTGTCAGCAGTAGATAGCTTACTATGCTATCAGTAGTAGCTATCTTATTATGCTGTCAGCAGTAAGTAGATAGCATACCATGCTATCAGCAGTAGATAGCTCACCATGCTATCAGCAGGAGATAGCTTACCGTGCTAACAGCAGTAGATAGCTTACCATGCTATCAGCAGTAGATAGCTTAACATGCTATCAGCAGTAGATAGCATACCATGCTATCAGCAGAGATCGCTTACCATGATATCAGCAGTAGATAGCTTCCCAGCAAACACAAAAACGTTTTAAAAACGTTTTAAATAAGTTATATTTTGGCTTTTGGTTTAGGTAAAAACGTTTTAATAACATTAAAATGTCGGGTTATATAAAGGTCATGGTAACGTTTTAAAACGTTTTGTATGAAAACACACTACAACACTATTTTTTAAATGTTTTCAAAAAATGTTATTTTAAACTATTTTTGCAAACATTTTTGCCAAATATTTTGTCAATACTTAAATAACATTATGTTAAAATATTTGAACCCAGCAAACGCAGAAATGTTCTTAAAATGTTATTTTCAAAACCTTTTAATAACATTTAAATGTCGGGTTATATATATAAAGGTCATGAAAACGTTTTTAAACGTTATTGAAAATATTTTGGGCAAACATTTTTTGCAAAATATTTTTCAACCCCAAAATAACATTCTGTTTAGAATGTTTTGTATCACGTTTTCAAGAATGTTTTTGGAATGTTATTAAAACGTTTTTATAACCTTTATATAACCCGACATTTAAACCTTTTCTGTAAAATATTTTTGTTTGCTGAGCAGTAGATTATCAAAAAATGTTTTTTCAGGTTATGAAAACGTTTTATACTCTTAATATACCCTTTATATAACCCGACATTTAAACGTTTTCTGACAACCTTTTATAACCTTTTGCGAATGATGTCGAAAACGTTTTGTGTTTGCTGGGTTACTATCAGTAGTAGATATCTTATTATGCTGTCAGCAGTAAGTAGATGGCATACCATGCTATCAGCAGTAGATAGCTTACTATGCTATCAGCAGTAGATAGCTTACCATGCTAATAGCAGTAGATAGCTTACCATGCTATCAGCAGCAGCTAGCTTATTATGCTATCAGTAGTAGACTAGACAGCTATCAGCATGCTTTTAAACAAGTTTGGACAACTCATGTAATTTGCATAAATCCAAGATGGCTACTGGACACCATCTTGAAAATATAGTTGTTGAAACACTTGCAAAAAAAGTTTCAATAGAATGAGATATAATACCACTTCAAAGGGTTTTGGGGTGTCTAGAATGCACTTCATGTATTTTCTCAATTCAAGGTCAAGGTTATGTGCTAAAGGTCAGTTCATGGTCACATGCTAGATACATGGCCGTTACACCTGAACTGACTTTGTATCAAAAACAAAATGACACCAGAAATGGCATACAATGGCGAGAGTTGGTCAAAATTCCCATTTTTTGCAACCAAGCTAAAATTCTTCTTGGACCCCATGGGATTACAAATTAACGTAAAAAGTCGACAGGAAAAAACACTTACAGGTAAATGGACCATTACAAATGTACATATTTTTGTTATTTCAGTGAGTGTTTCCATGAACTAGACGAAAGAGTGTGGCCTATAAATAGCTACAACCTTCGCCTTTTGCTGCCAACATTGAATAAATTTTGACCTTGTTCTTATATGTATCAAAATGGTGTTTGCCGCAAAACGCCTCATTTACTCATATTGGATCACATATAATGTTTCATTTGGTAAAACAAGATAACATTTTTTGATACCAAAAAATAAATACCGGTACTGTATTTTTCTGGAATCAGGCAGGAGTAGGTGAAAAGCTCTATAGCGTACAAATAGAAATATCATATGTGGTGTGATCACACAAAATCATGTCTTAAATGTTTTTATTGTATTGCTCTTGATGTAATTTGTTGTAATGTGTGCAATTGTATGATATGTTTTATATGCCGTTTTTATTGTGTATTATATGTATGGCCTTTGTGCCACCTGGGAACCAAGGGAGAACAGTGCCAGTGCATTGATTGGTCACCCCATAAATAAATCAGTCTGAAGTCTTGACATATTCAAATTTCAGTTTTTTACATGATTGTATAAAGTATTTGCAAAGCTACATTTTGCAGAAAGTTGAAATTTATCGCTTAGTTCCAAAGAATTGTTTCCAAAACAGCTATTCAACAAAAGTAATTATTGTCTTTGTTTGGCCATATCTGAAATTCAATATATCCGACTTACAACTGATTTGCTTGATCACACCATCACATACAGTTATTTGTTTAATTATTGACAACATCAATAAGACACAACACATTCCTTGTAAATTTCTAACTAATTTATTATACAAAAGACAGCAATTATTACGAGATCTTCAGCATCAAACGCTCCTGGAGCACATCCTAGCGCTATTCATGGCATGTATTCCATTGATTGTGCTTCAGGTTCACAAAATGTTGAAGATATCTTAAATATGCCAAATACTTTTAACAACAAATTAGAAAGAATAAACAATTACAGGTATAAGCTCAAGTTCATGCAGTCTTCAAGCCATAGGCATAGATCCTGAGGGAGGGGGGATGGGAGATAAATCCTCCCAATATTTTTCCAGGGGGGATGGTGCATACAATCATCCCCCAATGTTGATGCCTGTATGTGGGTTTCTGACTAAATTAACCTCATATTTGGCCATTTTAGCCCCCCAAAATGCCACTTTTTGCACGCTACGCACAAATATTTGCAACTTTTGCACCATGTTTCATCATTTTAGCTTCAATATGGCAAAATTATTTGCTAGCTTTGCGCGCATTTGTACCATAAACTTATTTGTCTGCCAAAAGTCAATGGATTCACTATATTTCAAGAATTTTGTTCCAACCCCATCCCCAATGTCATAAAGAAATCTACACCACTGCTTCAAACACAAAATTGGTGGCACATGAAGTTTACCCAATGCATGCAATAAACTTTGGAAATGACTACATTTTGTTGGACCCTGAGGTACAGTCTACATGACTGAATGTCACTTGCATCCTTACTTGCTTACTTACTCAAAGGGGGATCCGATTTCTGGCATCTGGGCTAATTTTGGCCCTAAACTGGCCATAATTGCCATCCCAGAGGTCAAAGGTCATACGAAACAACATAATAAATATCAGGGGTCACCTTGGTGGTTGAGAACTGTCCTTGTATCACAGCAATGTGCTATTCTAGTTGAAATCATACACACTTGAATCGATGTAAGACATGAACTTAATTCTCCACACAGGGGGTGTAGATTTCAAATGGAGTCACTTTAATTTAAAGGAGGATTTCGTGCCGGATTTCGTGATCCTAGCATCCTCTTTTTATGACATTTTTTAGTAGATATCCTCAAAAAAAGATTATTCCCAAAATTTCAGTTGATTCCAATTTTGCGTTTGTGAGTTATGCATGATAATGTGTGTTACACTGCTCCCTAGGCCACTGTTGTAATTTCGTTCTGGTACACCAGAACGTAATTCAAATTTGACGATATTTTGACAAAACGAATTAATCTGCACGAAATTTTGGGCACATAAACATTATGTAGCCAGAGGTTTCCAGTGGTATAAAAATCTTAACTTTTTTGGGAAAAGTGGGGGGCAATATAAACTATCGGTCCATTTTTCCTATTCCACTCCGTATTAAACCAGATGACCTCTACAAACCCCTGCATGCTACGCTATAGGACCAGCAACAGCCGTCGGCGGTTTAGTGTTAAAATCGGGAAAATTGTAACAGTCACTATTTATGCAGAGGTCTATATGGATTTCATATATATTTGTACACTTCGTGTATTTTTTTCGTGAATTTTGATGGCTGTTATACACACCGACCGATTTTTTTTTGTACTAAAAATACTACAAAATCACCCATACCACAAAACACGCGACCTTGCATAGGACTGAGCTAGTCTCACAGTGCACCAGCAGCTCTCTGCAGAAAAACTGCCCTGGAAAAGGATTGCAGTGTCGCAGCAAATATGCTAAGGTGTCTGAACCTAGTTAACGGTTTATATTAACTAAATTTACCCTTTTTTACTTCAACAAGTATAAGCTCCGCCCATCAGTTTCAATTTGATAACGGTAAGATATTTCAGTAAGTTTTCAGGTCAAAATATCTCTGCTTGTCAGGTCACGTAAACTCAAGGTTATTGAACGCTGTTCTCCACATAGGATATTTTGGTTGATTCCAGTTTTCAGCGGGTATGATTTTATAATATTTTTACTACGTGGCATGATTATATATGCTGCTTTTTTGTTTATTTTAACAAATAGTGATTACTGTTACTTATATTTGTCTTTGGATGAACTACAGAAAACATATCAGTTACTATACTTTACGTTTCAGCGCATAAAAACTATTATATTGTTCCACTCTTTAAATACCAACCACCTACTCGTGTGAATAATGCTACAGTCTGAACTGATATGGTAAATGGTAGCAAGGTCGTCCTTCGGATAAGTTGCTGTTGAACCTGGTATATCATGGAAGGTCGTGGTTAACCCAAATTAATAGACGTTTGTGGGACAAAGGTCGCGCCTATGCACCACACAGTAGAAAGATTGAATTGGATAAGTAACCTCATATGAAATTCACACTCCCTGTGTGGAAGATTAGCAGGGGTGTAGCTGGGAAGGACAAACTGCCCCCAGAAAATTTTCAGGGGAAAAATGGGGATGGCAAAGAGTAAAGTGTGCTTAAATGACTAAAAATCGGACAAAAAATAGACAAATGGGTACAAAAATTTGGTCTTGCCCCTTCACACTAAAATCCTGGCTACGCTACTGAAGATTAGGGTCATGTATTCCATAGGGTGTATGGATTTTAACTGGAATAGTCCATTTAAAAATGTGAGATATGTAATAGATAGAAACAGGCAGGTTGAAATGGGGGGGTGAAAAATATTCTTGAAATATAGTGAATCCAGCACATTTTGACATATTTAATGTATGGCGCAAAAGTGGAACAAATTTGCACTTTGCACTTTTCAGGCTAAAATAATAGGCTATTCCACTTGAAATCCATAAACCCCCATGGAAGACATATGTTCTTAATCTTCCACACAGGGAGGTGAATTTCATAATTATATTGAAAAAAATCCATATAATAACTTAATAAGCTTGTTTGTGTCATATTTTGTATTTCCAAATAACCTCACCCTATATCCCAGCCCTGTGTGCTTATTTGACTACATGTATTTTCCTTCCATGCCAAAATGACAATTACATGAATATTATTATTGTGTGTTGAGTTTCATATGGCATGTATGGCTGGATAAGTAAGCGCAGCGGTTTGAAAAACCGGCCTCATCTGGCCTGAGTAGCTTGTATCGTCTCTCATACAAATATGTAAAACAATACAACTCATTTTTTGTTTAAAATATTACCGGTCTATATAAATCTGCATTTAACCTAACCTAATTAAAAAGCATCATTTAATTTCAATCAATCAATCAATCTTAGCGTAATATTAATCCACCCAACACGGGCTACTTGAGTTTGAAATTAGCTTGATGCCATGGACTCAACCGCATCGGATGCGCTGAGTCAAGAGGGCCACAGGAACCGTGACACGATTTCGGAACAAGATAAAAGTGACGTGAGTTACGAGCCGCGGCATGCCCAAATGGTTACCGAGGGTACTTGACATTTATTGGTGAAAAAGGTCCCCTGTAAGTATAGCATGACATACTGGCCTCATTTACTCTGTCTTGTTATACCTAACTTCTAGTTATTTCTTACACAACATAAGCTTATCATCTAAATTTGTAGGAACACCTTCCCAAGACTTGCCATGTTTGTTCTTGCATAAATTTGTATGCCTACATTATTGGCTTAACTGCAAACATGGTTCCAAATTGAATGTAGGGTCATTTTGTACAAGATTGGTTCCTGGTGTTTGTTATTGACAACTGCACATCAAAAGGGTTAAATAAAATGTGTGTGGAATAAATAATGAGAAAATACCTGGAAACCAGCTAAATTTCACTCCCAAGATCATCATTCAAAGAAGATATCTAAGCTATCCCAGAATCCTTTGCAACAAGATATTTCATCTCATTACATCAAATGACACTCCCATTACTTTTTGGACCGGGCCAGCATGAGCTGGCCTGGTACTTATTAGTGGGAAATAAAAAATTGTTGTTTCTAGAATATGAATAAGATAGAATTCGTAAAGAAAACAGGTGGACCTGGAGCAAGTTGTTTTGATAATGTTTAAACGTGTAAACATTAAAGTTGTATGTGAAGGGAATTTTTGTGTTGAAACAATGATGAAAAATTAACAGGTTGTTTAATTTTTTTAGGAATGAAATTAAACGTTGTTAAATTAATACAAGTCAGTCGCTCTGACAGTTACAGCATTCACCTTGAGTAATCTTTCATGTGTAGTTTCACTTGGGGTTACCAAGTTAAAGAGACTGCCATAGTCAAAGGTCACCATGGTCGAGGTCGGGACACGCTATTAGTATTACATGTACTACCCCCACTGGGTCACTTGCAGCTAGCATAGCAGTATGCGACTGTGAGTGAACCTGATAGATAGTGAGGGTCTAGTCTCCTTCACTATTTATACCATCGGACTACAAACTATCTTGGCAAAATTCACTTTAAAAGGGAAAGCCAGCCTCAATGTACAAGAGGTCTTGTAATTAGTTTGGGTCACCGTAAAAGGCATTTTTAGGATCACGCTTACATCCAATTTACATGACAGTCCTCCAAACCATCAATAATGAGAACATGCACACTGAAACAGCATGTTTCATTCATTACTCCAAATTGTTTCGTCTTTTTGTCTTTTCTGCTTTTTACCTATATGCCTATTATTAATATTAAGAAATACATTGCAGTTTTTAGTTTATTCGCTATATAAACCTCACCTTACGGACATTTATATTTTATATTAATTCGCAATGTATAGTTTACTACAGAATCAGAATCAGAATCAGAATCAGAATTTATTGACATTCACCATATAACAGGTATGGTCAAAATACAAGACAACACTAAACTACAACTAACACAATTTTTAAAATTACTATTATAAACTAGCACAATAATACTGTAACACTGAAAACTAATTAATCAATTTATTGATGATCGTAGATCAAATGCAGATTTAACATATTACACTTACACTTACACTTACAGGATTGATGGGATTAATTATAGGTTTAGGCCTTTCAGTACCCCATATCCATTTTCTTTCCAGTGCTGATCAATCTTTCCTTTAAACTGATTTGTAGTATTAACTCCAACAACATCTTCAGGAAGGTTATTCCACACATCTACCACTCGCTGGGAGAAGAAGAACTTCCTCAAATCCAAACCTTTCTTCAGCTGCCTTTTGAAGAGTTTGAATTTGTGACCCCTGGTGCCTGTGTTATGAGACATGGTGAAAAGCTGATCTGGGTGTATATCTTCCAAGCCGTTGAGAATTTTGAAGACCTCGATCAAGTCACCTCTCAGTCGCCTGATCTCCAAGGGATACAGGTTCAGTTCTTCAAGTCTTTCTTGGTAGGGCTTCTCCCTCAGGCTTGGAACCAGTTTGGTAGCTCTTCTTTGGATCTTCTCAATGGCTTTGATGTCTTTTACCAGGTAGGGGTTCCATGCCTGCACACAGTATTCTACGTGTGGGCGAATGTATGCCTTATACAAGATAGGGAAGCTCTCCTTGTCAATGTGCTTGAAAGTTCTCTTAATAATCCTCAGGCTAGTCATAGCTTTGTTGGCTGCCTTTGTGCATTGCAGACTTGGTGTGCAGTCGTCTGTAATGTATACACCTAGATCTTTCTCCTCTTTAGCTGTCATGATTTCTTCTTCCCCTAGAACATAGCTTCTCTCATTGTTGTTGATTCCCATGTGCATGCACTTGCATTTGGAGGCATTAAACCGGAGGAGCCACGTATCTGACCAATCTTTGAGATGGTTTAGGTCTTCCTGGATATCATCACCTCCTTTAGAGCTGTTCTTCTGGACCCTGTTGTAAAGCTTTGTGTCATCAGCAAACATCTTTGTTTTGGACGATACCACTTCTGGCAGATCATTGACATACAGGACGAAAAGGATTGGTCCCAATACTGAGCCCTGCGGTACGCCGCTTAGGACATCAGCCCACTCTGACGGTGCAAGCCTTTCCTTACTCCAACTTGTTGTTTCCTGTCTTGTAGGAAAGCTGCAATCCATTCAAGGATTTTGCCGGAGATACCATAGGCTCTCAGCTTTGACAAAAGCCTTTTGTGAGGGACTGTGTCAAAGGCTTTTGAGTAATCAAGGTATATAACATCAACTCCAAATCCTTCATCTAAGCTGTCTGTCACATCTTCTAAGGTGGTGAGCAAATTAGACATGCATGATCTTCCACTGGTGAACCCATGTTGATCCTCTGAAAGAAGGTTGTTCTGGTTTACATGCTTGAGTATAGCATCCCTCAGTAGTGACTCCATGATCTTGCAGGGTAATTAGCAACTACATGAACTGTATCATGATCGTTAGCACTCATAATTAAATGAAATTTGTTATTAACAAACATTGAATTGAAATCAAATATATCACTAAATTTATCAAACAAATTACCACGCAAGTCATTATAAAGCGAACAACGCATAACAAAATGGAATTCATCTTCAACCGTGTGAAAAAAAAAAAAAAAAGTACAAAGACGATTTTCAGGAGGAATTTTTGGTGAGGAATAACGGCCCTTTTCAATCATGAGTTGATGAGCGCTGATACGAAGTTTACAAAAAGCAGATCTTGCAGAGCGGTTCAAAAGCATAACATAATTCTCCATTGAAAATGTATCTTTGAACTGACAGTATGTTTGCAATTTAGGCGAGTGATTTAACCATAAGTTATCATACGTTGCTTTTAAACAAGAAACAATCACCGAATCAAAGTTATTCTTAGAAATAAGAATAGGTTTGTACCATATATCTTCTTTTTTAAGCAATCCCAAAATATTTTTAATTCCAGTAGACCAAGAAAATGACTCAATACTACATATAATAACTATTAGCTAGTGTCAAGCACATAAAGGACTGATAACTCACTACCATGACTACAAATACAATCTTCACTTTTAGACTGTATTTTTCTGATTGTGTTGATTGTTAGTCCGAAACTCCTGCGAAGCTATGGACACGGCATCTTACCTACTCCGTTTAAATAATAATCTACATTGTGTGTTTTCTCTTCAATCATTTTCATCATGTTGAATGTAATTTTATGAAGTGTCATTTTATTTATAATTAATAAATTAAGACAATAATTTGTTTATTTTCTATAAGTGCATGTCAAATGGGTACATTGTTCAATACTATAGGCCTATACATTTATAAATTATGCCCATATTATAGCTAGGACCTAAAAATGTTTATCCATAAAACGATACAGGATAGCATAGATAATTACTTGAACAATACTTGTAATTGTATATTCTAATTTCAAAACAATAACATCAACTGACCGCAGGTAATTGCGCAACTTGCAGAATATTAAAGGAAGATTACCGATATGTTTGCAGAATGATTTCTTTATCATCAATTACACGTACATCATTATATTTTATGTCCCAAATATAATTTCAGACCATCTCTTGCCATCAAATACTATCAAAGAAAAGAATATATCAAAAGCATTACTCATACTTCACACGGAATCAATACTGTCCCGGTCCATCCCTTTTTAAAGGGATTTTTATTACAGCTTGCCTTGAGAATCTAGACTGGCTAAACATGGGTCAATATAGTCAAGAATAATTTTGCAAGATCTGGATGTGCTCTGTTCATTGAGGTACATTTCCTCAATATGGACCCATGTTGCACAAGATAGCAAATCAGTACAGGAAATTGAAATGAAAAAAAAATGCATTGTGGGAAGTATAAGATATTTTCTCTGAACATCGAGGGATAGAATCTAGAGCGTTTTTTAATGTTTGCACAGCAAAAAGACGTCTTAAAGACCAATCATTATTGTATTCATAGTATTGTGAACAAATATATATGACACTTGGATCCATCACTTCAAACACGGGTGTGGTCAGTCAGAAATACACATATTATTGTTTGAAAACACATTACAAACAATATTCTTAAAATGTCATCAAAATGTTACTGTAAAATTTTTTTTTTTTTGCCAACATTTTTTGCCAAATATTTTGTCAACATTTAAATAACATAATAACAATACGTAAGAATATTTTACAGTAAGTTTTCAAAAAATGTTTTTGAATGCTATGAAAATGTTTTATTCCATTTATACACCCTTTATATAACCAGACATTTAAATGTTTTCTGGCAACCTTTTCTAACCCTTCGCAAGTAATGTTGAAAACGTTTTGTGTTTGCTGGGTAGTAATGTGTGAGGTGTCATTTTAAAGCCAAAAAATCAATCTAATTTCTATCTTGCACCTTGCTGCCATATAGGCTTCAACTTAAGTCCCAAATGTTTAGATATTTTCTGAAAGAGCTAGCAAGAACCACTGAACCAATACTGGGCTTGTTTGTACTCATTTTAATGCATTTTTCATGCTGATTCCAATTACGACCATGAAAATATAAAATTCTGACATTTTTGAATTTTTAAAGAAAATTTGGAATTTGTTGTGAGCAGTCCTCACCCTCAGGCCACACCCATGTTGAGATGGTTAAGCAATCTACATGTACATTTTTAATGCCAACTCCCATGTTGTAGTGGGTAATTCTAGGTAATTTTAAGTAATTCTTTTACATGTATAAGATATCTTTTGGAATTGAACACTTTGAAACCTATATTGTGTACACAGCTACATCATGACTTCAAATAATTAAAAGAATTCAGCTGTTTTCTCAGAACCATGCACCTACATTTTTGGTGAAAACGGTTGCGATTTGTTTGTCTTGACATGAGAATCAAGAAAAAAGTTGCCATTCCATTTGAAATTCATACTCCCTCTATGGAAGACTTGTACTTCAACACAGGAGCCTGCCCCCCAACTCAACTTCAAAGTTGGCAACCATGAGAGTTACCAAATCTTTCAAAGACCCCCTTTGCAATGATTTTTCATCAAATTTACCCCCCTTTTTCATACAAAATCAAGGACAAAATTTGGCTTTGGTAACTCTCATGGTTGCCAATTTTGGGTTGAGTTGGGGGGCTGGGCACAGGAGTGTGAATTTCAAATGAGGTTACCTGAACAAGTGACTCCATTTGAAAAACACACCCCCTGTGTGGGACATTAAGATCATGTCATCCATAGTGAGTATAGGGATTTCAACTGGAATGTCCCATTTTGGAGCAGACGACACTGAATGGGTGACTCCATTTGAAATTCACACTCCCTGTGTGTCAAGTCTTCCATAGGGGGTGTAGGGATTTCAACTGGAATAGCCCAATTAGCAGGCATCTATTGATATACACTCATTGCTGTCAAATTTGCTCTCATTTTTTTTTCTAGGATTCCATCTGCTCAAGTATTTTAGGATTCTAATAGCTGAAGTGCATTATACATTATATTGATATACATGTGAACTATGTTTTGAAAATTGATATAAAATTCATTCAAAACACTAACCCGTCAAGTAAATCTGAATTAATATAAACGTACTGTAATATTAAATACAAAATATGACATGTTTTAACAGATGCTGGATTCAACACAAATAAGGTCAACAGTACTCAACATTTGTTTTCTTTCCTCAAATAAGGCTAACAGCTTTTATACATATTTGGGTCCCATAATATTCACACATTATTTTCATATTTGTATATTGAAGTCCTCGTATTTTCAAGAGTGAAAGATTTTGTAATCGACCTTTGCAAAAGGACTTTTACAAAAAACACGGATCATCAAAACATATTCTGACAATAAATTCTGGCGATTCGAGTGTGTCTTCGACCACACAGTGGACACTGCATTCAATATGATGCATCAACTAAAGAGCAATGCGATAAATGATATTTGGTGTGAAAAATCATACCACCCACATGCACATCAAACGTGCGTTCCCAGTCCAGGGAGAAGGGTACTCGGTACAAATAACCATACAGGGACGTGCTGCAAACTTGGGTTGTATTTTTGGTCCATTCCATTTGTATATCAATGACACCTTCTAGGCCAATTTTGATATATGGCATATAAGGCATTTTTTCCCCAAAATTGTCTAAACTTTTTCGGAAAATGTTTGCCTCCCTGTAACTCATATGTCAGACAATATTGATATAAAATTGGATCGGTTGAGCCCATATTTATTGGTCGAGCTATGAGTTTTAAAATATTGGACGAGACGTAGTCGAGTCCAATATTTTACAACTCATAGCGAGACCAATAAATATTGGGCGTAAAGCATCCAATTTTATCATTATTATTTTTTGGATCCAATATTATCACAACTTGTTCAATTTGGCCTAAAATGATGGGTTAACATTTCTTGACAAATTGGTATTTCAAATAATCTCAGGGGCAAACTAGCCTCTACCCAAACCAAACTTGAGTACCCCCTAACCGAGAATGAACTAATTTTCAAAGATTTCTAGGTCTATTGGACTATTAAGCACTGCTATTCTAGTTGAAATCCATACACCACCTATGGAAGACATGACCATTATAGCCACCCACAAATTTCAAATGGGGTTACCTGAATGAGTGACTCCATTTGATATATGCACCCCCTGTATGGGAGATTCTATTACCCCCACGACCCATTATTCAAAATCGCGCACTGTGATTTGTTGAAACGCGTCACGTGACAGACCATTAATTAGCGATAAAGTGTCAAGGGCAATGAACTTTATGTTCTTCTCGCATCACAGCGCACTGCAAAGCGCGATGCAGTATATTAGCGTCGTTACGCATTCTACGCGAAGCATCACGCTTAGTTACGCGGTCACTTACGCTTTGGCTACGCGTAGGAGCTCCACCTTGATTTGCAGCATTATCCTTTACACGCAAATAATGTGTCCTCTGCAGTAAAACGTTTAAATAATGGGTTCGGCTGCGCCTCACCCATTATTTACGTTTTTACTGCCTTGGACACATTATTTTCGTAAAGGATAATGCATTACCCTTTATTTCTTAATTAAAGTCATGGCTTTATACTGGAATCTACCAAAAAAACGTTGACAACGTAAGGGGCTGTGCAATAATAATCAGCCCCGGGGTAAAATTTCGAACGGCTCGCCAAAAATCGCTTGCCCCCCCTCTTGGCCCGCCAAAAATCGCCCCCCTTCGCCCGCCAAAAATTCTTTTGCCCCCCCTTGAACATGCCAAATTTTGGGATCCCAAATTCCAAAATTTAAATGGTCTAGATGTATGTTGCGAGCGCAGCGAGCAGGAAAATTTGCATATTTAAGCGTTTCCGTACCGTTTTCCTAAGCCTTTTTAAAGCATTTTATTAAAAGGTGCCCGTGAATGCGTGCCAAAATCGCTGCCCCCCCCTCTCTCGGCTTGCCAAAATTGCTTGCCCCCCCTTTCGTCTCGCCAAAAATTTCTTGCCCCCCCAATTTTACCCTCCCCAGGGCTCATAATTATTGCACAGCCCTAAAGAAAGCAGCAAGTTTAAAAAGCCCCACCTCGGCTCACTTTTTGAAACTTGGTCCCATTTGTAAAACGTACTGATTTCCTGGGACTGATTTAAACTTTATCATAATATTATCAACTTCAAACATTTCCAGATGTGTATTGTGTCTTTAATGTCCCAATGCGATATTAATTTGTAAGATCAGAAAGGTTATAATCTTGCTCTTGCATGGTAAGCCAACATCCTATTATGTTTTGTTTTATAATATTAATTTCATGATTAATGATCGAATTAAATGAATAACAAGTAGGCATATAATGCCAGTCATGCTATTATTAAAACGTTATAACTTGTTGGAAACACTGTATTTTGTTTTAAAAAATAAAATAAAACGCCGATTTTCCTGTCGATGTTCAAAATGGGACCAAGTTTCAAAAATTGAGCCGAGGTGGGGCTTTTTAAACTTGCTGCTTTCTTTACGTTGTCAACGTTTTTTTGGTAGATTTCCTTTCTTTTTATGAATGAAGCCGAGTAGCTCCAAGCTTGAAAAGTCATCAGGTTACAAAGTACTCCATAAGACAAATAAAGCGAAAAATAGAAGTTTGAATAATATTATCCTTGATTTATGACAATAAAAATACGAGTAGGTCTATATGTAGCTAGACCTATAACTAAAATGTACGTGGTTCTTTGTAGCCCTGGGGCAATCTAGTTGGATATCCAAATTTCGCTGTTTGTGGTTCTTTGTAGCCCTGCAGGCAATCTAGTTGGATATCTCTATTGAGCGGCGGTTGTTGGCGGTCTTTCGCGGTTCGTGGTATTCCTTTATTCTTCAAGCCCTGTCCTCTATCGGGCTAATTTATTGTTTAAGCTTGTTGGATATCCATATTTCATGTGTGTGGTTCTTTTATTTCTTGGGCAATCTAGTTGGATATCCAAATTTCGCCGTTTGTGGTTCTTTTTTGTAGCCCTGCAGGCAATCTAGTTGGATATCTCTATTGAGCGGCGGTTGTTGGAGGTCTTTCGCGGTTCGTGGTTATAATTTTCCTTATCCTTCAAGCCTTGCCCTCTATCGAGGGCTAATTTATAGTAAAACTTGTTGGACATCCATATTTCGCGGTGTGTGGTTCTTTATAGCCCTGCGGGGCAATCTAGTTGGATATCCAAATTTCGCGGTTTGTGGTTCTTTGTATCCCTGCGGGGCAATCTAGTTGGATATTTCTATTGAGCGGCAGTTGTTGGCGGTTTTTCACGGTTTTAATTTGTAGGATATCCATATTTCAAGATTTGTGGTTCCTGAGTCCTGCGGGGCAATCTAGCTTTCGCGGTGTGTGGTTCTTTATAGCCCTGCGGGGCAATCTAGTTGGATATCCACATTTCGCGGTTTGTGGTTCTTTGTAGCCCTGCGGGGCAATCTAGTTGGATATTTCTATTGAGCGGCAGTTGTTGGCGGTTTAAATTTGTAGGATATCCATATTTCGCGGTGTGTGGTTCTTTATAGCCTAGTTGGATATCCAAATTTCGCGGTTTGTTGTTCTTTGTAGCCCTGCGGGGCAATATGGTTGAATATTTCTATTGAGCGCCAGTGTTTCTATTGAGCGCGGTTTGTGGTTTTAATTTGTAGGATATCCATATTTCAAGATTTGTGGTTCCTGAGTCCTGCTGGGCAATCTAGCTGGATATCCAAATTTCGCGGTTTGTGGTTCTTTGTAGCCCTGCGGGGCAATCTAGTTGGATATCCCTATTGAGCGGCGGTTGTCGGCGGTCTTTTGAGATTTAATTTTCCCTTTAATTTCGGGTGCCCCCTCCTCCACATCCCGAGGATGCTTTTCAATAATTTAAATTATACGGTGTCAAAAATTACTATTCCTTGGTATGATAATTTATCTTAACATGTTGACTTATATTGTTTGTTAAGTCAACTGGACGTGACAAAATATCCTGCTATGTAGACATTAATTTGTTGCTAAATTGACTTGGCATAATAAATTATTTCGCGAAGACGACATCCATTTTTTGTATGTCGACTTAGCATGATAATTTATCTTGCCATGTGGACTTGTTTGTTCAGTTGTCTTGGCGAGATATTTTATATCGTCATGTTGACATAATGCTGATAATAAGTCGACATGGCAAGATAATTATCTTGTCAAGTTGTGTCACATAGACACTTCCGTACTATATATGCTTGATAAATGTTATTTGGATATTATTTTTTCCTGCTGGCCTTCCATACTAGCGGAACAATTTTCCACACCTACAGAGTGTTTGTAATCAACCTACCGGGACGGTATGACAATTGTCATGTTCTACGATAGCTGAAGATGACAGAGAGTCAGGTCTCTAAATCGATTCAACAACCATTCATACATATCACAATCATGTTTTATTGGCCTTATCATGCGAATTTGCCCGTGGTAGGACACAATATATTTAAATGAGAATAACAATGAGTAACGTCGTATTGCATACCCTATAATACCTGATATAGTTTCTTGTGTTATTCAGATTTCTTTTAATCCTTGATGGTGTTGTATCACACTATGCTGTGTTTTTAAATAGGCCCTTAACACAATAAACAATTTCCCTGAGAATCAAACAACTTGCTTTAATAAAAATAATAATATCACAATAGGACTTGATGTTTAAAATTATGTTATCCTTGATTAATGACAATCAATTGTTTAATAAAACATTGAAAAAAAATCAGTTGGTCACCGGGTTTCGAACTCGGGATAGCGTATCTGGAGTCAAGCGCCCTAACCACTAGGCCACGGGCCTCTGCTGTAAATTACTGTGTCGAAATACAGCATTTATTATATAAATGGATGCGTCGTCCGATAAGAACAAAAGAATTGTGAAAAACTTGATTTTTTGGCGAATGGGGCTCAGAATTTGTATGTAGGGTATCTCAGAAACTGCTAGGGTATATTTGGAAGTGAATCTGAAAAAGTAGTGTGAAGGTGATAACCAGGTAGACCTGTAGCAGTGTCCAAAAATTCTGGATCCGTATGATTTGCAACTAATTTTCGCTATGAAATACCGCGTGAAATGGAAGCAAAAATATTTGTTTATTACGAACAATGATTGACTGTAGGATTGGTGGCCCTTTTGGAATTAATGAGTTGTCAAGATATTACACCTGGGACTGTAAATAACATTTACCATGGTTTTAGATACATTTTATCCCCAGCGAAAAATAACATCGAACAATAGAAGTCAAGTGTTTTAATGTTAGGTGTAAATATAGTCTCGCGGGAGCATCTGTTATTAGTCTTCTTTATCAGTCTTTTTTTTAAAAACTTGCTGGTCACGGCTACCGCGTGACTCTAATAGCCTGTTGAAGTTGACAATAATATGAAATTGTCAAATTGATCATTTCAATTAACTTGCAAAATTGGTATACAAAACAAACAAATAAATAATTAAACAGTTGCATTGAATATATGTGACGTCCCACTCCCATGTCAAAAGGAGACACTTTTGGGCAGGATCGTTACAATCGTAAATGGAGAAATAGCCAAAAATCTGCCCAGGGGCGATTTTTTTCACAATATGGGTTTTTTGCGAATTTGTGATGTTATTAATGTTTAAAATATTGTCTGATAGTTTCAGATCGGAATATAACTGGTATCTTGTATTTTTTGAGACATTTTTCAAGGTAAACCCTACTCTCAACATTGTCAATAATATTTTTAAAGGCCGATATCTCAATTTCCAATTTTATAATACCATAACTTACGAACTCAATATCTTCACTTAGGAATGTCCGATTTCATTGGGGAAAACGGCGTTGTGGAGCAAAATATCTCTATATTTAAGATATTTTCAATGTTTTTCATTTGTGACATAATCAGATTCAACTAGGTCAATGAGCAATTCCAATTGTAATCCTTACCCCTATGGATAACATGACCCTAATCTCATACACAAGGAGTGTAGATTTCAATTGGAGTCACCCATTATTCAGGTAACCCATTTAAATTTCACACTGCCTGTGTGGAAGGTTAAGAACATGTTTTCCATCTAAGGGGTGTATGGATTTCAACTGGAATAGCCGAAATGAAGGGGATTATCATCACCTTTACGCTGGCATGAGAATCGAACCCACAACCTTCCGTTTACTAGTTGGATGCCTTTGAATGATTACATTAGTACCCAATTCTAACCATTGTTTATCAGTGGAAGCTAGTAGCCTAATGGATAAGGCATCCAACTAGTCTACAAATCATATGCCGGTGCTGCATTTGCTGTCTTTTACTTCAGTTGTGTTGTGTGTCGGCCAAGTCTAGTTTAACACTTTGGGTTGGTCAACTATTTACTCTTTCCAGAATAAAATATACAGCAATTGTTCCACATTGGGCTCTTCCAGTTGAAATCCACACTACCCCTGTGGAAGATTTTGGAAATATGTTCCACAGGGGACGTATGAATTTCAAATGGAAATAGCACATTATAGGCAGCTCAATTTGAAACTCATGTTGAATCTTTCTGTGAGGGTGTATGAATTTTATATGAATGTATTTTTCTAAAATCTTCTACAGGGGGAGTGTGGATTTTACACGGAATAGCCCAATTTGTGCTTATGCAGGATGTGCAACCCCATTACCCATTATCAATACAAATTTAAACGCTGTTTTAAACCGAGGCCTAAAAAATTATATTGCTGAAAAAATAATAATCTGAAAAAATAGGGTCACATTTTTTTTTCTAATTTGATTTTTCGTTATGTGGTATAAAGTTTGCAATTCGTACTGCACAACTCTGATATATTTAATAGAATACAAGCCTGAAAAACCATATAAATGATTGTTTAAATTGGTATTTTGTGGTGAAATTGGGTTTTTTAAAATATTGTATGTGGCAAAATAATTAAAAAGAAAAAAAGTAAACCGACCGACTGACCCAAATTTAGGAACTTTAATGCAATACAAACTTTTTTTTTTCAGTCTAGGCCTTTTACAGAATGACCACATTATTCTTAAACAAATTGGTTAACTTTTGAGACTCAGTGTCCATAAATCTTTGGTCGACAAAAACAATCTTTTTGGCGAGTTTCTCTCAAATACAAAGGATGAAATTGCTTACAAGTAGTTGTATGAGTGGACAAGTATTTGTACGAGAAGCCATGTGGGAATTCTTACTACAATTCCAGGCCTCATTAAATCCACAATAATATTATTGTATAATTTTATCATCATACATATTATATAATATAAACACCTCAAATAAAGAAAGTACACTGTCATATAACTGTCCTACATCAAAACCTGATCTTGTTATGACAATTTAATTGATAAGACTGTGTGCAGAATCTTGTTATCTCCAATTTGATACCAAATTTGCTACCAAATACTCAAAATTGACCAAGTTTCTGAAAGTTGGTGCATTTTCAAAAGTTGTAAATCAAAATGATGCACACGGTTGAAATTACTAAGCGAGATCAAGCTTGCTTGCCCGGGATGGGCTCCTGCTGACTATCCCAAGTGCGGTACAATGCGTGGTTGATTCAACTGGATTCAACATGGATGAATGAAGGTTATGCACATCAAACTTGGGATGGTCCGAAGCCGGCACATCGTGGGCAAACAAATATGACTACCCTTAGCAATTTTGACCATGTGCATCGTTTTGATTTGCAACTTTTGAAAATGCACCAACTTTCATATATCGGTATCACTCTTTGGCAATAATGAAACTGAGAAAAAAACAAAACATAAGAAAATGGACATATAAAGGTTCATAACTTTGCAACCAAGTATTTATGAGAGCTAGGGATTCAACATCAGTAAGTGTAGGTACTGAGCAAGTTAGTAATTGTAGTAACTCATTTTTCAACATTTCCGACTTTGGCCTGAGTAGATCAGATCAGGTCACATCTGTATTATAATTAACCCCATGAGAACTACCTGCCGATTGGCCAAAATGAATATTGTGTCCAATTTTGAACCAATCAAGGAGAGTATTAATAAGATTGGATCATCTGCAAATGCAAATTTGCCAATAAATAGTTTAAAGCCTAGTCATAATTGGAATAAAATGTGCATTTCAAGTTATCAACCAACCAGAAATGCTGTTAGATGACCAGTAGAGTCTAGGGAGTTAAGCCTAGGTAAAAAGCTTTTGTATTGGTTGTATTTGTTTGTCAGGCACAGACAAGCACACAGAAGAGCAAGTTTTGTTGAATCCGGTCTGTGTTGAAATTATAACTCTAATAATAATACCATAGTCAATAGATGCTTATTAAAGTAGTTTTCAAATTCTAGTTAAAATTATTAAAAATCGGAAGTAAACAATTGTGATAAATATTGTGCATTTTGATATGTTCTATTTAAAATGTGCCATATTGTGGAAGATTTGAGGCAAGTTTCCCCATATCTAATGTACGGGTTGACATTGTGCACTATAATAATAATCAAATCAGGATATCCCACTGAACCACCAGCTTATGGATCACGAGACCAAGTCCCACAGGCAGCTCCGGGGAAGGGGGGGGGGTTGAATTTATAGCATTTCTCCATTGGCATTGACAACAGGTATTCATACTGGGCTATTCCTGGTGAAATCCATACACCCCTATGGAACATATGACCTTAATTTCACACACAGGGGGTGAAGATTACTACATTTGAAATCTACACTCCCTGTGTGGGATATTAAGGGCACGTCTTCCATAGGAGGTGTATGGATTTAAACTGGAATAGTCGAATACAACTGCATTTTGATTTCCTTATTAGTTTAAGGCAATTCAAAGACCAAACACAATTGCTTGGCGGGCTGTCTATAATTGAGAACCAGTGCCCTGTGGTAAACCCACTGAAACTCTTGTGTCCTGGTATGCAGCAGGTAAAAGTTACAGGATATGGTACAGCCATGATGCACTTGTTAACAAATGCACCCTATTTATCGCATAAAAATAACTGGGTCACAGGTTTATAGCTAGGCAAATTTTAGTGCCGGGTAAATTTATATGAAATGGTACAAAATTGAAATTTTGATAAGAATTGCTCATTTTTATACTGATTGTTCATTGATTTTGAAACATTTGAGACTGGAGTGCCGGGTATTTGGGCTCAAAATTAACTTGAGTGCCGGGTGGAAATTAAGAGTGCTGGGCAGGGCCGCCCGCCACCGCCCAGCGTAGCTACAACCCTGCTGGGTCACATTATGATATGTACGTCACAACTTATATTTCATGACATAATAATCAGCCAATCAAGACCCATAGTTTTGTGGTGTAAGTGGTACATGGGCAAAAATGTAAATGGGCTACTGTATACGCCAATATTTTCGCGTACAGATATTTTCGCGGTTTTAAGTATCACTGACAATTTCGCAGTTGTTGGCAACTTATATAGTAAAATACATAAGAAATTTCTTCATTTTAACATATTCGCAGGTTATTATTTTTGCGGGCACATATTAATCCGCGAAATTAAAAAACACCACGAAAATTACAGTATTCCATTTGAAATCTGCCATACCCATGTGGAAGATTTAAGAAAAGTTTTCCACAGAGGGAGTACGTTTTATAAATGGAATTTACTAAGGTTAATTACTTTGAAATCCATACTCCCCTGTATATGGTTTTACATATATTTTCTACAACTGGAGTGAGTATTTCAAATGGAAGTTACCCAATTGTCTATTCTATTTGAAATCCATACTCCCTCTGTAGACTTTAGCTAAATCTTCCACAGGGGAGGGTGGATTTCAAATGCAATAACCCAATACTGATGAGGAGTACAGTCAAATAAAAACATACAAAATGTGACATCTGTTGTGATCAATTTAGAATGTACCATTTTATTCTCTTAAATCCTTGTTGAATAAATACACAATATCATTCTTTTGAATGTAGTTTCCACAATTCAGCAAAATAATAAAAACATTTAACACTAGTACTTAAAAGGGTATTTCGTGATCCCCAGCCTCATTGCCCACTTTTCTCAAAAAAAAGTTGAGATTTTTATACCACTGGAAACCTCTGGGTACATGATGTTTATGTACCAAAAATTTCTTGCAGATAATTCGTTTAGCAAAAATATCGTCAAATTTGAATTTCGGAGCAGTGTAATACACATAATCATGCATAACTCGCAAACAAAAAATCGGAATCAACTGAAATTTGGAGAATAATCTTTTTTATAGCTACTGAAAAATGTCATAAAATGAGGATGCTAGGATCACAAAATCCTCCTTTAATACAGACAGCAAAAGAATTGAGTTATCAATTATGTTCACCCCTGTATATCATACAAAAAGACAAATATGTCAAAAATTAAAACCAACAGCCAATACCTGAACCCTTTAGCTCTAATTTAAGAT
Organism: Amphiura filiformis; assembly: GCF_039555335.1. NCBI lineage: Eukaryota > Metazoa > Echinodermata > Ophiuroidea > Amphilepidida > Amphiuridae > Amphiura > Amphiura filiformis. The sequence continues at coordinate 5,538,093 of NC_092629.1, forward strand.
CTCATTTGTTGAAATCGATTGAGCGTTAAAGAAATGGTGATCGAAAAACCAAGGAAGGAACAAAATCAAAAGTTGCACTTTCATGTTCTAATCAATGAAAGCACGGCGCTAGTTCTCTTATTTGAGAATGCGTACAAATCAATAGGGCATCCAATGGAGAAATCGGCAACTATCGAAACATCTTCCTTGGGATTTTGGATCACCGTGTCTTAATTTTTCTGACCAATTTCAATGAATGATGTCTTAAATCCAAGCTAAAAGATTATGACATACCTGTCTTTGTTTAGGATATAGCCTACAGGAGTGAAAATAAATGGTTCCCTTACTGTTTTGCTGTCTGTATGACCACATGATGAAATAGAGATACCTTTGAATATATCTCTTTGCCTCAATGAGGCAGAATCAAAGAGTACCAACTCTGCCATATTTGACTGTCGCTCATGGAGGGTAAATTACTAAATAATGTACCTCTGGATAATTTTGTTTTGTGTCAAGCAAAGTTTGCTTCAAAGTGTGTTGATACTTGCTATAATGTGCTGTGCCAAAATGCACGCTAATTGTTGAGTGCGTAAACCTTTGGAATGCTACGCAAATTATCATTCAATATCAGGCTCTTGTCAAGAAACGCTGTCAGTACACTATTTGCCCTCCAGGAGCGACAAACTAAAATGGCTGGTTTACCATAGCATTACACACTGGGAATTTTGAGTTGGTACCCTCTGGATCTAACCTCTATGATTTGCTTACACTACAAGACCAAAAGAATAATGGTGGGGCAAATGCTTTTAGTTAAAAAAAACCAGTATATTGAAATCATGATATCACAATTACTCTGAATTCGCCCTTTTTAAAAAAAAGCAAAACACAAAGTACAATAAATACACTTTCTTATTTTTGTATGGGAAATACGAAGCTAATAAAAATTAACTTGCCATGTCAGAATCCTTTACTGAAACTAACAATGTATAATTACAATGCTTTCTAACAAGCACACCACAACAACAATATATGAGGATTTTTCAATTTGGAAAAGACCCCCCCCCCAAAAAAAAAATTTCTTCACAAGCATGTGCAGCTGACAGTATAGGGAGTTATGGGCCCGGATGCCATGTTATTCTTTTAAGTTAAAACCCAAAAGTGTCAAATTGATTCATAGGAGCTCGAAGTATCAAATGTGCTATTCCAATTGAAATCCAGAAGATATAACCTTAATCTTACACACAAGGAGTGTGAATTTCAAATGGGATTACCTGAATGTGTTACTCCATTTGAAATCTACACTCCCTGTGTGGGAGATTAAGGTTGTGTCTTCCATAGGGGGTGTATGGGTTTCAACCAGAATAGCCCAATCTGAGAATTTTGAAAAAATCTCAAAATATTTCATCAACTAAGTTTAACCCTAGCACATATATGTGCTCTACTGCCTTTCTTACAGAGCCCCTGATTGGATAATCACATGATATAATCATCTGAGTAACCAATCAAAATTGAGCTTGTAGATCTCTGGGCAATTACAAGCTTAATCCCCTTTAGCTCTACTTACCATTCTTACCCTATCTCTGATTGGCTCAATACATCATGATATAGCTTGATTTATAACCAATCAAAATAGTTCTTAGAGGCCGATAAATTGTTCCATTCCAATAGTTTAAAACACTTAACAATGTACAACATTTACAAATTGACTTCAACAGATGAACCTTTTCTAAATACAGTCCAACCTCTTTTATCTGACCAAAATGAGGTATGCACAAAACAAGTTAGACCGGGTGTAACATTGGACTCGGTCTAACCATGGAGGTTAGAATTAGGGAGGGATCCTTTTACAATTTTTTTCCTCATTTACTCCTAGCAAAGTCCAAAAGTTGAACTGCAGCCATCTAATATTAATCTATGTGAATTTAACTTTAACTGGATCTACAATGATATAGAATAAGGTATGTAAACACCAAAAAATTCCTTCTTCATAGGACTAATCTCTAAAGTTACACCTGGTCTCATTTGTTTTATGCATACAGACCCAAGTGTTTAACCCCATGAGAACTACCTGCCGATTGGCCAAAAAGAAGTTTTCATTATCAATTGGCCCAATCAGCAACATTTGTTTGAATAATTTCACCACACAATAAAATTGGGATGAATTATTTGCAAATCTGCATTCTGATTGGTGACCAATGTTAGATTGGCAGGTAGTGCTCAGGAGGTTAAGTTCAATGTATGAAATGTTACAGTAACCACATATATTTAGATTATTTTATCAAGCTTATTATACATGATTTTGGATGTTATTATAATATAAAGAATGATATTCCGACTGACCGGCCCTACTGTGGTTTTGTGGACAAGCAAGCTACAATTTTGACCTTGGTCTGACCAGCCAGCCACCATCCTTGGGAACTACAGATTTTGTCAACTGCCCCAAGAATTGACAAACTGTCCATTCTGATCCTCAACATAGCTACATTTTACATTATTTTACATTACCTTTTGAAGGTCGAGGGGTAATGCACCAAATCTTTAAAAAATCATTCCAAATCAAATTTGTGCATTTTTGTATGGAGTATAGGTGTGCTAACATATACCCTGCCAGTGATAAGAACGAACAATTCATAATCATAATTCATCAAGTCCTCCATAGAACTCCATATTAAACAGCCAAAATAGCCAGTGTGTGTTCTTTTACATTCTATTGTTATTTCGGCTTTAAGCGGACAGAAACTTTTTCTGACAAATTGATATTATTTCATCATTTTCCACTTTGAGTAGAGAATAACAAAACTAAAATTTGATGGAAATCGTACAATATGACTTTAAGCATTCCTAAACAAATCATTTGTACTCCTTTGTAGTGGCCACTGACAGTGCATTTAATAACACCTTATATATTTATGGCTCTGATAAGGGTATCAAAGCTGACAAAAACAAATTCTTGAGGACTATAAACTGACTACTGCGGTTGCTTTTATGTCACCGGGATTCCAAGTCAACAATGTTTACTCTGATCTCATGTGCAAATTATTTCCCTATCATAACTTAATAATAATCTGAACCTAGCAGTACATGTACAACTGATATATTGGGCTATTCCAGTTGAAATCCATCCACCCCTTATGGAAGACATGACCTTAATCTCCCACACAGTGAGTGTAGATTTTAAATGGAGCTACCCATTCAGGTATCCCCATTTGAAATTCACACTCCCTGTGTGGAAAAGTAAGGTCATATCATCTGCAGATGGTGTGTGGATTTCAACTGGAATAGCCCATTGCTAGAAATCTGTCCAGCAAAGTTTGTTCGGCTTTTAATAGGTGAAAAAAAAAAAAAGATTCACAAAACCGTGTATTGATATAGAATGGTGTGCACGCAATTGTGTGCAGCACTTACGCTAGTTGTGTGTTGCGTAATGCGTGACTGCTAGAATCACAAAATACCTTTAAACTAACAAAAGTGACAGACATTGGTCAGATTTCTTTCCAGGAACTAAAATATGACATTTCTTGTAATTTTGTGAGGAAAATGTGGGAAAGTAAAATTAATGTTTTTTCCTCTTTAAGCTTTAAAATTGCCCTGACATCACAAAATGGCGCTGGTCATTTTCAATTGGGTAATGATAGTTTAAAGGTGCTTAATTAGGCTACTCTGCGGGTGTCATGATACAAACCCAACATGTTCATATTTCATGATTACATAACTACCACAAGATGTTTGTTTTCCTATCTTGGTTGCCATGACGATGACATAACTACCATGGGTTGTTGTAGTTGCGTTGTTGGTTGTGGGGCGGACGCGGATAGCCCTGTTGACCTTGTTGTTCATGACTCTGAAATGATTCAAAAGAAACAAATAAATGGTAAACTTAAAATAATTGAACTGGTAAAACAAAAAGACACAACATTTATTCATTCATTTCCAATATATTTGGATTTTAGGTATTGACCTTTTCGGTAAATCCCAGATGTCGTCATTTGATGTGACACCGATACGAACATCATTTAGTGAACATTGTTACTGCGCATTGCAAGTCGATCGGCATGACATCAAATGATAACATCTGGGGTCTAATGCAAGGAATTATGGGATTTACCAAAAAGGTCAATAGGTATGTACACATGACAGGGCTTCAAGCAAGCCTATGCAAAAATATAGCAATATTACAGGGACATTTTGAATGAAAATATAGGACAAACATAGGAACGGAAGTCAAATACAGTGGGTATCAGAGACCAGTAACTATTGTTAAGGGGAAAGTTCTGAATATACTTTATGTTTGCATGATGATGTGTACATCATTTTGGACTGGTATGACCATCTACATAATATATTGGGCCAAAAATAGAGGCTAGTAAAATATACCTGCTGTCATGCTGAATGTGTGGAAATTTTCAATCTTAAATAAAATTCACTAGTGCAAGTGAACAAAATTCATGTTAATTTCCTAAATTTGGAAAAAAATCTAGGAATTATAGGACATTTTGTAATATAGGAAACTCTGCTAGATCACAGGTACAATGGTCCACTTTCAAAAATTCTCAGAAGCAACCACTTTAAAAGTTACACTAAACTCAAACTTCTAAAAAGATTAGCCAGAGATTTCACACTTGCAGTTATGTAGTTGCTATACTTTTCAAAATAATTGCACTCAAATTAAATTATGCAGCTAAAACATAATTCTTATCAATTGTATTGCTTGTAATTCATTGTGTACAACTTACTACGACTCAAGACTGTGCAGATTTTCATTTGGGAGGTGTTTAATAGTTGAGCCATCATGGTTGGTGTGAAGTTCTGGTTAACAGGACTCTCAAGGTCTAACCTTTGTCACAAACCACTTTGAGATTGTTACTGTTATGATAGGAAACTCTAAGTACTTGTTGCACTTGATTTTGAGATAATATCCATAAAAGGACCTATTCAATCCATAAAAGGACCTATTCAATCCATGTAAGGACCTATTGAAATACCTCTTGCAAAATTAAAACACTGCTAAGAGTCAAGTAGGGTTAGTGTTGACTCCGCCAAAGACAACCCGCCTCAGAAGTTTTTTGCAGTCTTTTGTCCGGAAAGTGTGGCAGTAAAATCTAAACCCTTCAGGGCAATAGAGAGTTCAAGGTACTAGGGTTTTTGTGTATGAAGTGTGGTGCGGTGTAGAGTACACAGAAAATAAGTTTGAGTATAAGTAGTAAGAGTTGCATGTCGTCAAAAAGAGAAGAACAAACTTTTTTTGAGAGAAAGAACGCGAGGACAGTCCCAAAGGACAACCACGGAGAGATTCAAGATGATCGCTTCAAAAATGAGCCCCAATTATCTTGACAAGAGGCTTGTCAACAATACGGTCGTTGGCCAGCGTACGCACGCTCTCCAATATCAGTAGGTACCTCCACGCTTCGTCGACCACTAAACGGTCGATTAAAGATTGTATTCAATATGAATGCAAACATGGGGTTGCGTGTTGGCATACTGGATAACAGGGCCCTTGGGGTTTGAGCACGATGCAGGGTGTATGGTTACAGGTGCCTTGCCTAGCCACCAGAATCAACTACTGGTTTTATTGCCAGTTTGTTTGGCCGTGTCTAATTGATACCGAGCGATGGCGATGAATTTTTTTCTTTTGGAAACTGTTGAATATAAAATGATCAATTGTTGCATACATGTACAAATTTTAAAGATTTGAACTAAGAAACAACTAATGGTTCACTTGTGATTGAATTTGATCATGCCTAGTTGATGCTGAGCAGGGTGATAGGAGTTTTTTCTGGAAACTTGAATAGAGTTGTCAAGTGTTGCATAAACATGTACACATTTTGAAGATTTAAATGAACGAAAAAAGTAATTGTTTTCCTACAATTGTGTTTGGCCCCGGGGTTTGACCATGTCTAGTTGATGCCAAGTGATGGTGATGGTATATTCTTTCTGGAAACTGTTGCATATAAAATTGTCAATTGTTGTATACATGAACAAATTTTGACGATTTGAACGACTAAACAAGTGATGGTTACTTGCGCTTGAGTTTGGTCTACTTGATGCTGAGTTTAGTCATGTCGAGTTGATACAAAGCGGCGGTGATGGATTTTTATAGAAGGAAACTTCAATATAAAATTATCAATGATTGCATCATTGTACAAATTAGGTAGAAACAAGTCATGGTTTTCTTGCGATTGAGTTTAGTCATGCCTTGTTGATACCGAGCTATAGCAATGGAATTTTTGTGGAAACTGTTGAATATATAGATTTGTCACTTGCTGAATAAAACGACTGATTTTGAACACACACCAAAATACTGCTTTCTTGCCCCTATCCGCATGTTTATGTTACCACATAAGTTAACTGTAAAACGTATATTGAAAATTTTTTGGAAAATTTGGCTCTTCACCCCCCACCAAACTTTTTGGATTCTTGAGCGGACTGGGCAAAAACAATTAGGGTAAATAATTCACAACTTCAGTCAGCAAAAAATATTTAAGTCGAACATTAACAAGTTTGTGCCCCCAGTTCCAAAAACGTAGCTACACCACTGGATGTAACTGGTACAGATAGGGACAGTCATGGGTTAACACCCTACTCTTTTTGAAACCTGCTGTGATATACATGTCTGGGTATCTCTATACACAGGACTGACAGTTTAACATACCCTCCAAAAAACTTCTTTCTTTCTGCCGACCACTACATTTGCTCTAGCACTTACATGCTTACACCGATTTTGATTGAGCCCATATTTATTGGTCGAGCTATGAGTTTTAAAATATTGGACGAGACGTAGTCGAGTCCAATATTTTAAAACTCATAGCAAGACCAATAAATATTGGGCGTAAAGCATCCAATTTTATCATTATTATGTTTTGGATCCAATATTTTCACACACTTGGATTCATCAAAGCATAATAATGACCTAACTTGGTCACAACCATCATTGACCATGCCCCTACATGTCATATGAAACTCATGGGGTCAAAGGCAGGGGTCATAGGGGTCAAAAACGTGATTTCAACTCAAAATGCTTCTCTCACAGATTACGTAGGACAGTGACACCACGTGCACACATGCATTGTTATTATCCAGTGTCTATGGGGTCCTCACAGATTTGGGGTCAAAGGTCATTAAGGGGTCACTTCCGGTATAAAACGAAAAACCTTCAAAATTTTTATTTGCTAAGAAAAACATAGGACAGTAACGGTATGTTCACACATAAATTGGCTAACAGCTATAAGCCAAGTTCAAAAATCGAACAGCTATAGCTAAACTAGCTGTTCAAAAATTGTGAAGGCTAAATTATAGCTGTTCCAAGCATGTAGCAGCAAAGCTACTGGCTGTTCAAACTTACAACTGCTGAGTAACAGCCTAGTGAAGGCTTAATTAGCTGTTCACTTTGGTAAGGCCTCTACCGTGTGATAGATGACAGGCAGGTCCAATATTTTGAGTAGTGGATGCCGGTGCATATTTCTCATTCTAAGTCAGTTAATTATTATTTTGATAACTAAAACTAGTTTTATTTAGGAAAAAATAAAGTTACAAGACTTATGGTCACAAAAACTCCCCAAATTCTAAAATGAACGAAACCTGTTTACAAATTCAGTTGCGTGTAGTGTGTGGCATATTATGCACTACACTAAAGCTAGTGCGCACCTCTGTAACAATGCAGACCATATCCTCTACCGTGTGATAGACGACATGCAGGAACTAATGAAATTCATCGCTTACAAGCTAAACTACAGCTACTGACAAAGAATTCTAAATAAACCATAGGAGAGCAGAAGTCAGAATTTAATCTAGATGTTGCTAATTAAATTTAGACTTTGAAACCAAGTAACCACAGTCAGGACTTGAATCCGGGACCTCATGCACCAGAAGCTTGTACTCTAACCACTACGCCATGCTCTCCTGCAATTTTTTTTACAATGATTTTAATAATGTGACTTGGAATTGGCTCAGTTCCTATGATCAGGATGCTCTAAATAGTGGGCTCTGTGAAACAGCCACTGAGTCTGCCAGGGTGAGGGTGACTGGAGTGTAATTGGTATAGATGGTTCATCACATCCAGCAGTAATATAGGTCTATTGCCATTTGGTCTAATACCATTTTGTCTAATTCCCGTTTAGTCTATATTCAATTGGTCTATTACCAGAAAGGCTAATTGCCACTTAGTCTAATAATCATATAGTCTAATGTCCATTTAGTCTAACATTGTTTGGTCTAATAACCGGTATGTCTACTAACCATATAGTATAATAACCATTTGGTCTAATATTTCTTTAATAACCATTTGGTCTAATAACCGTTTGGTCTAATAACTGTTAGGTCTAATACTCGTATGGTCTAATAACCAGTTAGTCTAATACCATTTCGTCTATTTATTAATAAACTAAATGCCTGTAAGACTAAATGGTGTGTAGACCAAATGGGTATTAGACCAAATCGCTATTAGACTAATTGGTTATAGACCAAATGAGTATTAGACTAAATGGTTGTTAGACCAAATGGCTTTAGACTTATTGGTTATTAGACTAAATGGTTATCGGACCAAATGGTTATCGGACCAAATGGTTAAAGGACCAAATGATTATTGGACGTAGTGGATATAGACCTAATGGGTTTAGACGAAATGGATGTAGACGAAATGGATATTAGACCAAATGGTATTAGACCAAATGGCAAATCCCCGTAATATAAACCAGTGCTGATGTGACTGTGTTTTGTGTGAGCAAGAATGGAAGATTCGATTCTCTTTATATTATTACAAAAAATAGGTCTTTTTAATTGAAGAAAATATAGAAAGCACAGAATATTTGCACAGAACGGAGGAGCACACAATCAAGACGCCCACATTTTTGGTGATGGAGGAGCAGGTGATCACACCATTATTCCTGTGGTGTGATTAAGAGAGAGCCACCCTTGACAAGATAGGAACATTAAAGGGCAGAAAAACCTAACCTAATAAAAAAGACTCACAGAATGAATACTTTGCAATAGACAAATCCAACGAGCCAAGTGATGGTCAGAATTTAGTCGGCCATGACCATGACTGGGTCCCCGGCGCACCAAACTGGTGTATTGTGTTGTAAACTTTCATCATTCTATTGTCTATGTCTAACATGGGTGATGAAATGCAGTTTAAAATCCCCACCAAGGACGCATCATTTCATATTTCAGGTGGGATATACCCGACGGGGACCCAGCTTTGGCTGCCATTGAGGTGTAGGAATGTGTGAAATTGGATTCGTCTATACCCCCTTGGCTAAATAAAGGCAGGGGGGATAAAACTCGTCTAACTTCCTAATCACACACAAAAAAACCCAACAACAAACAAACAATTCCTGTGCCACCACTGGTTAGGACTTAATACATGTAAAGGCCTTGCTTTTGTATTTTAAAGAGTTTGATGCATGTTGTGGCTTCACTTTTTTCACTTGTATGAAATAATATAAATTTAAATCATTTATTTTTGAAAGACAATTTTGCTCTCGGCAAGCAATCCTATAAACATGATAAACCTATATTACTCTTTATGATTTATTATCAACTACATCCTCAATCTGTAAACATTAAATAATACACTACAAACAATCTTATAAACCTATATATATTTTTTTTTGTAAATTTACTCATTCCTTCAAGATGATTTCTCTCTGTTTTCTTTTTTTAAATATTTACAGCTTCTACATAATTTGCCTCAAAGCTACAGAAATACTTTCCCACCCCTCAATTAGCAAAGCCCAATTTACCAAATTCTTATCCAGGGTTGCCAAACCTGCAGTTTAATAGCCCAATTGGGCGACTTTTGAAGACTTTCCTCACGACTTATGACAATTTCATGTCCCACAGAAATGAATTGTTAAGAAAATAAATGGAGCAACTTTTCAACTTTGGCTTTCATATGATTTCCGATAGTTTCCTATCCCATACAAACCAATGGTTAAGACAAAAATTGGGTGACTTAAGTATTTGACCCGCGATTTGGGATGCAAGTTTTCTGTTCTTATCTAGGTTAGTAAGTCAACACACTAGTTCAACTGTTGTTTTCTTTAATCAAACTGTAAGTGTGTAAAATTAGTCCCTCAAGGCTTGCCATAACAGCTCCAAGAAAGAAAAAGGGCGGGAAGAAAAAACAAACTTTTCCCAACCTCCTCCAAATAAAATGCTGTCTATTTTACAGTCAAAAGAACTGTTAAGAAATAACCCATAGGGTATTCCACAAGTAGTGATGGGCTATTGTTATTATTGAGGGTGAGACCAACGCCTTGTATTTGTTGTAGGCAGGAGACCTATTTTATCACAATTTCCGCTCAATATTCTTGAAATCTGTTGGGATGATGGGAGGAGGAAAACACTTTCTGGTTCATTTTTCTTGAAGATGTGAGATGAGAATAAATTATCCACTTCAAGGAGGAGTTTGTTAGTTTAAGGTTATGTTACCCTTTGTTGTGCTATTTGCAAGCTGAAAGGCATCCACACATGGTGGTTGGCTGGTGTTTTTATATCGAGTCATATTCACCAAGGCAGACAATAATGGGAGTGGCCCAGGGGGTGTTGGATGGGTGTGAAATGGGGGAGGATGACCTGGTAGCCCTAGAGTAATTTTAAGGGCTAAATTTACAGCCATGAGAATAAATTTTGATGAAAAAGCAGTATGATTATGAAAAACACACAAAATATGGCCAGAATGCCCCAAACTGGCTCAAGATATATGGACATTGGATAACAAAAAACAGGAATTGTGAAATGGGGAGGATGACCCAGTAGCCCTACAGTAACTTTAAGGGCTAATTTGACAACCATGAGAATAAAATGTTAATAAAAAAGCAGTATGATTATGAAAAACACATACAATATGGCAAAAATGCTCCCAAACGGACTAAACATATATATAAAAACATGGGACATTTGGATAGCAAAAAACAGGAATTCCTGTTTAAACAGGAAAATTCTCATGCCGATTTTAGTTGTTTAGGGACAGAGTCCTGAAGAAAGCTGTAGATCTTTGGGATTCTTTCTGAAGGTTTATAGGAGTGCTGGGAGTGTAAGCGTAACCCCCTGGACACATAACTGGTCATCTAACAGCATTTGTGAATGGTTGATAACTTGAAATGCGCACTTCAATTGCCAATTATGACTAGGCTTTAAATGATTTATAGTCAAACTTGCATTTGCAGACGTTCTTTTTAGCACCCTCCTTGATTGGTTCAAAATTGGACATAATATTATTTTGACCGATTGGCAGGTAGTTCTCCTGGGGTTAAAGGTTCTGTTTTGCCAATATGTCACTGGTAATTTTACATTTACATGTAACCCCGCAGTACCCATGGGCTCTACATGCACCATCCGAATTATTATGATTTAACAAAAGACTATAAATCACCAAAATCTGTAATTAAATTGCAATATTTTTGATCCTCTGCTGGCATTTTTCAGTCAAATAATCTATACTACTGAAACAGCTGATTTTACATGTATACAGTAATTTCTGTCTCAAACTCAATCTACTTCTGGCCAAAATACTAGCCTATTTTACATGTATGTTCTGTAAATATATTAGTAAATAAAAAATAATCCCAAAATGGAAAATCAGGGTCGGCTGGGCCTGTAGAACAGTTTTTTTTTGTCTTAACCATTTTTGTTTATTTTACCTGAGAAAGTGAAAAAAATACAACAACAACAACAACAATAACATAGGGTTCTCCCAGACTATCAATAAAAACATTCCACTTTTCAATAACCAAATCACAAAACTTCAGACTGATAAATACAACAACATACTTGAAATCAACTACCCACCTACCTACCTACCCCTCATCAAACAAACCTTGCTCACACTACAAAATATATGGATATTGCATTCATTTTACAATTTAGCACGCTCACTTTCGTTTTGAAAAGAATTCAATGAATTTTTCATGACTTTTGACCGGTCTCTTAAATTCCATGACCAACATCAAATATTCAATGACAATTCTACTATATGTACATGTATTTTACATGAAATTCAGAGACAGAGAAAAATTCAATTTCTATATTGAAGTATTTTGTAGTAGTTCTAGTTAAAACCATGTATCCCTTCTAATAACTGACACAAGTTCCAATAAAGGTATCCATTCTAATTAGTGACCAGCAAGGCATCATTTCATGCATTCAATTCAGCTTATATTGTGTACAATGGTACGATTATTGGCCATTATGGAATATTAGCCGTGGTAATTGAATTCACTCGCGGATACAATTACATACCCGATACTAAACACAAGCGGAAACTCACTATGAAATTTCAAACGTCATCTATGGCAAAGCGAGGGGGTGAGTGAACTGGTTGTAACTGCCCAAATAAACCACCAGCTAACTATGCAGGAAGTCAGCGAAAGATTATGAAATTTTATCTTAAATCAAACACGGAAGACACCGATTTGTAGGAACGAGAAACCTCGCGGGACGAGGGTACAACCGGGTATGATGACAGGGCTTGCAAATTTGCATGCGTTTTCTCTCCCGTTTTGATTTTTACCTAGCCGCGAGGCAGGGGGAAATTTAACGTCGTCATGGTACACGGCAATTTGAAGTGCCATTACATCAGTTTGCGGGGATACGTTTACTAGTCTGAAAGCCTTCAAGTAGCTCCTCTTCAAATCATGTGACCCCTGGGCCTCGCCTGTCACGACTAATGCATTACCAACCCAATAGAAAACCCTGCTTGTTTTAAAATCATTGTCTGCTTCATACAAAAATCACATGATTTTGACAGTTTTTCCCCAAAATGACAGATTTTAACAAAATACTTAACCAAAACTTGTCATGTTCATTCTTGTTTGAAGAATGTTTAATTTTACACACATTTAATAAATAAACTTTGAAAATTTATACAAAAATGTGACTTTTTTCTTTTTTTTTTTGATAGCAGCCTACAAATGGTTAGCAAAACAAGAAAATGCACAGCACACTATGCTTGGCAGTAAAGCATCATGGGATATGTTGACAATTCTCGTTCCCGCAGCAGTTAAGTGAATAGTGGATCGCGTCTTGAAAACATACGCTAATGGAGAGTACAACAGCAAAAATACATGCTATCCCATAGTGCATTGCAAGAAATTGAGCGAATACACATGTACCTCAATATTCTTTACTTTAGAAAGTGGTCATTGTTCATATACATCAACAGGCATCGGCCATACATCTTGGGAGTATTATCTAAAACAACATAGGCTAAAGAATTGCCCTCAATTTGACCAAAGGACAGATTATGTGCTGAATTAAGACTTGGAAGCAATGCATTCTGGGAGCTCTGCTATGGAAGAGTACAGTAGTAACTTCAGTAAAGAAACAAGCCAAATTGTTTGGACTGTACAGTTAGGGGAAGGTATGACAATAGATGGCCTGCATATATAGAGTCGGTCATCAGGGCGGCCATTTTCTATCCCCTGTTTCACCCCAAGGCTTACTACTAAATATCTAGTGCAGGTACCGGGTACTCGAGTCATGAAATACAATGCTAGCTGGTCCTTCTATTCAATCGCTGCGCATGCTACACATACATGTGATGGGTAAATAACCCAATCACAGCTGTGCGTCATGCACGCACCGTCTGACTTGATTGTTGTGTTCCTTCTATGATTTACTTTTAAACTCTAAACATGCAGCCACCAATATTGTATATGCCACATTATGTTTTGTTACAGAAATAAGATCAAATCTTTAAAATGTCAATATGTTAACAAAATCAAAATGATAAGATGTACCCAAAAAGTACTAACATGCCTATTATTAGATCAGTGGCTTAACCCCACAAGAACTACCTGCCGATTGGCCTAAATGAATACAGTGTCCAATTTTGAACCAATCAAGGAGGATATTTAAAATAAAATCATCTGCAAAATAATGCAAGTATGACCATAAATAGTTTAAAGCTTAGTCATAATTGGCAATTGAAATGAGCATTTCAAGTTATCAACCAATCAGGAATGCTGTTAGATGACCAGTAGTGTCCAGGGGGTTAAGAACTGTTTCCAACCACTACAGAAAGAGTCTTACAACTTATGGAGTCTATGGAGCAAATTCTTACTACACATGCAAGGCATACTGCACTATGCTAATTCTCTATTGTTCAAAGTACGGAGACCTGTTTACTTTTTTAGCTCAAATTTCATGCTACATGAAGAATGACAGAGTTCAACTAAAACCATGCTTCTTTAAGGTTGGTATTAACCCTAGAATTTATGGAACTTTTGGGCCTCATAAATTCTGGGAATGGGAAAGATATGATGAATCCATTCTGTGATGTGATATATTTAAAAAATACTGAGGGAAAACCATAAAAAGCATGATTCTAACCAAAAAAAAACAAAAACAAAAAAACAAAACTGTAACAAAGAATTGACAACCCAGTTGGATATGTCATGTCAAATGTTTCCCATTCTAAATATGTATACTTTCAACAATTTAGCAGGTATGAGCCCAAAAGTTTCCTTAATTCCAGGGTTAAGACCAACCTTAACTGCGCCAGCCAAATTTGAATTGTTGAGTGACAAAGAACTCTAAGTGTATGTCATAAAAAAGTAGCAACATTGGGCTATAGCAGTAAATCCATACACCCCCTATGGAAGACATGATCTTTACTTCCTATGGGGGGGGGGGCAGATTTCAAACGGAGTCACCCAGTCATGTAACCTCATTTGAAATTCATGCTGTCTTCCATAGATGGTACGGATTTCAACTGGAATATAGAAGAGGGTGTTTAATAGAAGTGGACATTCAATAGAGTAAATATGTAGCTGTACAGATGTACTTGGAAAGAAGTGCTAAGACAGTTGATACTTGGAAAAATTCTGAAGGGGAGGAAGGCTGGTGGGGCGGGGGCACTCAACTTAAATTTTGATAAAAGTTTTGCACTGGGAAACTACTGAGAACTGATTTTTCGGGCAAAATAGGACTTCTGAACTGAAATTTCAACATATTTTTTTGGGCTAGTGAACTAAACTTGGGCAAAGTTATATGCCTAATTTGAGCTTGAGTTGAATTTTGTGAAAGTGAAGCTGAAGACCTATAGCATGATCCCCAAATGTGGGTTTTCGGAACTGCAAGAGAGCCTGAAACAGGATCCTTGTCCGCTGCAAATACCCGTACCACCAAGCCTGGAAAAAATAGGCAATTTGGCAATCTCCTTGCTTGGAAATTTGGTCATTTGGAGGGAAATTTTGCTTTTCTGGATAAAGAAATTACTAAGAAATGATGGGAAATTCTACTAAATTGGAGGGAAATTGATCTCTCTTGCCGTGAAATAAACATATTTTCCAGGTTTGCATGTGAGTTCCCCCTCTGAGAGCAAGGCTATATAGGTTGAGTACATGTTATGAAAAATATTTACAGACTAAAATAAAATGAAAATCTATGTTTTGATTGCACAAGTATGTTTTACATCCTGTCTGCAGTACATTAATGCAACACAAAATCATCAAACAAATATAATAACCAGCGATTGGTTAGTATCTTGTAGTGTTTGCATATCACAAAGTGCCCCTTTAAGGTTGGTCTGAACCCTGGAACTTTCAGGTCTCATAACTTCTAAATTGTTGGTCTTAAGTTAAAAAAGTATACATATTTAGAATGGCAAAGACTTGATAAGTTCATCTGTGAGGTCAAATTTGGGCCAAAATGCCATTTTTGGCCCAAAATCCCCAAAACAACGGTTTTTGGCCAACTTCTTTTTCGTGCATCCTAACAAAAAAATTCTTTTTTTATTAATTTTTAAAAACGAGATCAAAATATCTAGGACCTGTTTTTTTCATTTTTTTGAATTTTGACCAATTTCACCAAAAATATTTGAAATTTGGGCCAAAATCTGGCTTTTTATGATTTTTTTGAAAAATCAGCATTTTTTGACCATTTTTGGTGCAAATTTCTCAAAGAAGTATGAAATAGTTATCTACTACTGATATCATTATTGATGAAGTAGCTATCTACTGCTGATATCAGTATCGATAGAGTAATTATCTACAGTTGATATCAGTGTTGATGAAGTATCTATCTTGATGAAGTAGGTATCTACTGCTGATATCAATATTGATGAAACAGCTATCTACAGCTGATAACAGCATTGATGAAGTAGTTATCTACTGCTGATATCAGTATTGATAAAGTAGATATCTACTGCTGATAACAACATTGAAGAAGTAGCTATCTACTGCTGATATCAGTATTGGTGAAGTTGCTGATATCAATATTGATAAAGTAGCTATCTACTGCTGATAACAACATTGATGAAGTAGCTATCTACTACTGATATCAGTATTGATGGAGTAGCTATCTACTGCTGATAACAGCATTGATGAGGTAGCTTTCTACAGCTGATAACAGCATTGATGAGGTAGCTATCTACTGCTGATATCAGTATTGATGAAGTAGCTATCTACAGCTGATAACAGCATTGATGAGGTAGCTATCTACTGCTGATATCAGTATTGATGAAGTAGCTATCTACTGCTGATAACATCATTGATGAAGCAGCTATCTACTATTGATATCAGTATTAATGAAGTAGATATTTACAACTGATATAGGTATTGATGAAGTAGCTATCTGCTGTTGAAATAAGTGTTGACGAAGTAGCTATCTTCTGCTGATATCATTATTGATGACGTAGCTATCTACTGCTGATATCAGTATCGATAGAGTAACTATCTACAGCTGATATCAGTGTTGATGAAGTATCGATCTTGATGTAGGTATCTACTGCTGATATTGAGTTTATTGACAAAAAAATTGCTCATATCCTTTTGTTTCTTACTGTTTTTAACAGTAAGAAACCATCTCCTCCTGATATCTGTATTGATGAAGTAGCTATCTATTGCTGATATCATTGGCGATGAAGTAGCTATCTACTGCTGATATCAGTGGTGATGAAGTAGCTATATACTGCTGATATCGTATTGATGAAGTAGCTATCTACTGTTGATATCAGTATTGATTGTGATGTGCCCTGAGTAATTTAATTTGATGATTTATCTTTGTTTACAAAGTTACATGAGTGATGACATTTTGGGGGAATTCCCCTCTCAAAGTGAGCAAAACAAGTTGAATCATATCTAATTTGGAATATTTGGAAATCCCCTCAGGAAGTGATGTAATGGGATTTCCCCTCAGGAAGTGATGTAATGAGAAAGGTGAATGTTAATTTTATAATTAAGGCTTGGGGAATTCCCACAATTGGCTATTAATACTTGGGATTTCCCAGGGCCTGATATATAAGAAAAGGTAAACATATTTCTTCACAGTTTATAGTGTTGATCTGGGCTAGCTAGCTAATATGCTTACAGTCCAATCCCTTCAAAGAAAGGAAATTGCAAACCAGAAATATTTTATGTAGTCAAAGTACTACTATTTGCCAGTGTTGTCGGAGAAGATCTAGAATACGCCAAAGAACGTACTTCTTCCAAGAAAGGAAAATATATTCTTCTGTCGACTTGCTGAAGTCTGGTGTTTTGATTCAACGCAACTGTCAATACAAGTGGGGACAACTGCATCGCAGTCCTGCTTCCTGAAGATATTGTGTGAAAGGTGGAAATAGCACCAAGTTGGGAGAAATCAGCGCAAGGAGTTGAGTTTGGAGCAAGCAGCGCAAGGAGTTAAGTTTGGAGGAGAAAGCAACGCAAGGAGAAAGCAACGCCATTTTTGTGTGAGGATTTCATACGCAAGGATATTCATAAACTCAAGTGTTCACTGGACTTAGCTGATTTTCGCAGGACAAGTGAATAAGGATATATTACATCAGTCGTCCAGAACATTGCAGGAACTTTATGATCGCCAAGAAGAAGAATGCTGGCTAAGTACAAACTAGATAAAGAGTGATTATATTTGATTAGTGTATATGTGCATTTGTTGTCATTATATTGTACCAAACAAAACTTGCTTTCAATTAAAGACTTGGTTTTTGTTAGCTTAAACAAACAGTGTATTTGTGTTGTG
The DNA here is from genome assembly GCF_039555335.1 of Amphiura filiformis. Classification (NCBI taxonomy): domain Eukaryota; kingdom Metazoa; phylum Echinodermata; class Ophiuroidea; order Amphilepidida; family Amphiuridae; genus Amphiura; species Amphiura filiformis. The sequence continues at coordinate 5,556,030 of NC_092629.1, forward strand.
CATTCGTGTGAGTTCGGGTAAAAGGTGATTTTGGCCTTGAGTCAAGTACGACTCGTAACATGATGAAGTAGCTATCTACTGTTGATATCAGTATTGTTGAAGTAGCTATCTACTGCTGATATCTGTATTGATGAAGTAGCTATCTACTGCAGATAGCAACATAGATGAAGTAGTTATCTACAGCTGATATCAGTATTGGTGAAGTAGCTATCACCTGCTGATAACAGTATTGATGAAGTAGCCATCTACTGCTTATATCAGTATTGATGAAGCAGCTATCTACAGCTGATAACAACATTGATGAAGTAGCTATCTACTGCTGATATCAGTATTGATGAAGTAGCAATCTACTGCTAATAACAACATTGATAACGTAGCTATCTACTGCTGATATCAGTATTGGTGAAGTTGCTGATATCAATATTGATTAAGTAGCTATCTACTGCTGATAACAGCATTGATGAAGTAGCTATCTTCTACTGATATCAGTATTGACAGAGTAGCTATCTACTGCTGATATCAATATTGATGAAACAGCTATCTACAGCTGATAAGAGCATTGATGAAGTAGCTATCTACTGCTGATATCAATATTGATGAAGCAGCTATCTACATCTGATAACAGCATTGATGAAGTAGCTATCTACTGCTGATATCATTATTGATAAAGTAGCTATCTACTGATGATATCTGTATTGATGAAGTATCTATCTACTGATGATACTGATAACAGCATTGATGAAGTAGCTATCTTCTACTGATATCAGTATTGACGGAGTAGCTATCTACTGCTGATATCAATATTGATGAAACAGCTATCTACAGCTGATAACAGCATTGATAAAGTAGCTATCTACTGCTGATATCAATATTGATGAAGCAGCTATCTACAGCTGATAACAGCATTGATGAAGTAGCTATCTACTGCTGATATCATTATTGATGAAGTAGCTATCTACTGATGATATCCGTATTGATGAAGTAGCTATCTACTGATGATATCCGTATTGATGAAGTAGCTATCTACTGCTGATATCAGTATTGATGAAGTATCTGGCTACTGCTGATCTCCATATTGATGAAGTAGCAATCGTAACATCATTTCTTTATTTAGGAAAACAAAGAGGTGCCTGGTATTCTACCCAGCCATGCACAAACATGACAAAATCAGGGGAATGAATCTAATGTTACTATATTGATTTTGAGTTTATAGGCAAAAATGTTGCTCATATTCTCTAGTTAAATTATTGTTTTTTATTAACTTATCACATGTAATTGCCTATAACCTGTAAACCAGAAACTTCATGGGGTTTGCATTAAAATGTAAGCATTTTTGAAGGGCTAGTACCTGATGTAAAAGAAATTCTTGAAATATATATATTATCTTAGTTTTTAGGCCAGAAATAACACAGAATAATGTGTTTTTACCTAGTGTGACTAAAGAAAGCCGCAGAATCAGACTAGCCAATGATGACGTCCATATGTGTGTCGCTTAAGGAGCCCGCTGGGACGTCATTGGCTGTATTTATTTTCTATTGAGCATTCCATACAAAATGAGCGATTCATGTGTGTGGAATATTCAATGAAATCACCTCCTTATATGTCTGAATCTACTTGCATTAACAAGGGGGTAAGGGGTGGGGGAAGAGAGCGATATGGACATGACAAGATTAGACACGACAGAGGCAGACAAAGACACAGACAAACAATTCAAACCAACAACCTGTTCCAGGTGTACCAGGGAAAATATCTTACCCTTCCCAGAATCCTTTACAACACGATGCAACACCACAATGAATTAAATGACACTCCTATTACTTTGAACAGGTTCCATTTGTTTTCAAGTTGAGCATAGACTGGCTATATTTGCAAGATCTGGATGTGCTCTGTTCATTGGGGTCACTTTTTGTCACTATCGACCCATGTTGCACTGGATATCATATTAGTACAGAAAACTGAAATAGAAGAAATGTATTGTGGGAAGTGTAAGGTATCCTCTCTGCAGGTGCACACTCCTAATTATTTTTAAAAAGAACACAGGTTGAATTCCAAGTTAAAGTTCCTCAAACAACTGGGATTTTAACTAACTGCTAATATTGCTTAAAATGTTGTCAGTATCAAAAAGGACGAGTGGAATACATGGATCCAGGGTTTCTCGACCAAAAGTCAGTTTGACCGACATTCCGTCCCACAAGGTAATAGGTGTATTGCATAACAATAGATACAGCTCAGAGGTTGATCCATCTTCTTTTGATATGCAGGGTTATGCAATATGCTTATTGCATTGTGGGAAGGAACTTGGGTCAACATGACTTCCGGTAGGGAAATCCAGTACCCATATATTGCTAACTGGGGCATCCCGTGCATATCTCTACTTAATTAGGCATGTGTCTTACACAAACTTGCCTGATACAATTTGAATACTTCACATTATCCACAGAAAAAACACAGCAACATAGAGAATTCAGATTAAAATTAAGTATCCATGAAAAAGTTCACACAACAGGCATGATGAAAGACATACAATATTTTCCCCCTGGGAATCACAAGAGAGTGTGCTTCTCATGTTAAAAATCAGATTGTTACCAAATAAAACCGTTATAATAGTGACAATAGTTACAATATTTCTTGCGGGAAGATATATTATGACATCAATATTGTAGGACTATTTAAGTTTTACACTAAGTCACCTAGCATAGGCTGATATCTTAATTTTGCCTATTTATAGCACTTCAAATTTTGACATAAATGCACTGATAGTTAGATAAAATATTAATTAAAGGTGCTTGACAGCCTCATCCCCCATCAAAAATGTAGATTTGGGTATAAGGTGAAAGCTCATATTTTCCTTATAACCCCAGTGAAATTTTAGGCCTGCAATATGTTTTATTTAGGCAGTATAAACATATCATAGAAATAGTTTGATGGTTACCATCCATGGAAGTCATGTACCATTCTATGGGCTACTGTGATACAAGTTCTTGCTTCTACAATCCAATTCGCTGCAGCAATTTATGTCAAAACTTGAATTAAGAATATCTGAGTGATGGGCCTCAATAATACGGTAGTAAACACAAATCGGGCTATTTCATTAAAAATCCACACTACCCCTGTGGACGATTTCACTAAAGTTTTCCACAGAGGGAGTATAAGTTTCAAATAGAATAGACATTTGGGTAAATTCCATTTGAAATACTCATTCTAGTTATGGAAGATATAGGCAAAGCCATAATACAGGGTGAGTATGGGTTTCAAAATGATTAACCCTGACCAATTACATTTGAAAAACATACTCCCCCTGTATAAGACATTTCCAAAATCTTCTAGAGGGGTAGTGTGGATTTTAAATGGAATAGCCCAATCAAACAGTTTGACTCAATATTTTTCAATTTATCTGGACAAATTTTGGGGCAAGATTGCCAGAAAAATGAGAAAAAGATGTCTGGTCAGAAACAGGATATGCGAAATAACATATTGTGCACAATTTTCCATAACACACGCTCAATAGCTTGAAGTCAAACTGTTTGATTATTAAAGGTGGCATTATATTCGGACCACAATCTAGTCATGCACCTTTAATTGGTATGCCATGTTACAAGTTCTACGTTATCATCTTACGGTATTTTGCTCAAGTTTGACACAAATGCACAAAACTATCTGTAATATAGGTATATAGGTTAGCTGTAGGTACTGAAAAGATAAATTTGATATAAATTGATCAGCCTCAAATACAAGTCTTTAATCTTCATTTTACACCCTGTTACAACTTGTCAGCTCTCTAATTATCAATTTTTGTCAGTTGCCAAGAACTGATGCACATTTTATCAACCAGTCGTATTTTTTGTCAGCTTTTCAATGTCATACTGTTTTGAAGAGGAGCCACTTCAACCCAAGCCATCTTCTTGGTTTACTCCTGTTATTCTCTGCATTAATACTTTGCTACCATGAACAACTTCACTGTTCTAAAATGATGTGTTTGGGTTCAAAACTAGACATATGACATGTGCTGCCGTATGTTAACCCAATGAGTACTACCTGCTGATTGGTTACAAGAAGACTATTATGATATATTGAGCCAATCAGCAACATGGTAATGGTGGTTGGGCTAAAGAATAAGCTTAAACATTTAGAAGCTGTAATTTTGTTGGTCAATTGTATGAATATTTTGCATAATAGGCCAATCAGAAATCTTGTAAAGTTCAAATATTATTAAGGATATCACCGTTACAAAGGTATCTCTTAACCCCCCCCTAGGCACTATTGGTCATCTAACAGCATTTCTGATTGGTTGACTAGGCTTTAAACTATTTATGGTCAAACTTGCATTTGAAGATGATCTTATTAATACCCTCCTTGATTGGTTCAAAATTGGACACAATATTCATTTTGGCCAATCAGCAGGTAGTTCTCATAGGGTTAACCATAAAATAACAACATTAATACTCTGCATGCTAGCCATAGGCTTCAACATAAAAAGTCCAAGTTTGAGATATTTTCTTTAAAGTTTCAATGAGCTATCTCAAAACCCGCTAAACCAATACTACGCTTGTTTGTACTCATTTTAATGCATTTTTCATGCTGATTTCAAATATGGTCATGAAGATTTAATATTCTTAAAATTTTTAATCAAAAAAAAATTGAAACTTGTCGTCTGCAGTCAGTCGGCACTAGAAACCCACAAAACACACGGCAGCCTTGGAATGGATGGATATATATATATCAAATTTTGCATTTAAACTCTTCAAATATTCCGGTTTGTTATTGATTTAAAAAAAAATCTCAAGAAGCACTGTACCAATACTATACATGTTTGTACATCTTCAATGAAATCCTTAATAATCATTAATTTATCGTATGGTCGAAATTTGAGTTAATTACAGTTTTGATACCTGATGTTGTTTTTGGGTTTAGCAAAACCCTAAGTGAGGGTTAAAAATGACAAGCTCGCATCCACGGTCGATCAAATCCACTTCACAACATTATCATTTGCTATCAAGTAGAACTAGCAACTAAAAAAAAAAATCCCTTTACTAGGCCTCTAGTTACCATAGCAACCTCAAGTATGCAAAGAAGTACTTGAGACTGTGTCTCCGCTAGGCCAGGCCTCGGGTTTGCAGAAACTTGATGCAGCGACGCCCGTCGTTTGCCGCCGAATCTCTGCGCGGAATTATTCATAACTTTTTTTCTTTTCTAGCTTCTCCAGAACTGTTATTGCTGAGCACTTGAGTTGTCATCCAAGACATCGTCATGACGACAAGTACCCACGATACCCTGGGCTTTTGCTTCATCAGCATGCATGAGCTGTTTTCTGCTCCATTTAGTGTGGCACTTTCGTGAATTATTTTGCGTGTTTCTTTAATTTATTATTACAACGAATTTGCCGCCCTGAATGACGAGTTTAGCACCTCGTGGCTTAACAGATATCGTTGAGAATTTTAAATGCAGATCTCTTTTTTTCTTATTATTTGTCTGCTAATTTACTGTAGAATATTCAGCACTAAGTCTGTTGATGTTATCTTAGCGCATTGCACAAAGGTATGTATTTTTATCATAAAATTACGCCATTTTTTAAATTCCTGGAAACAAAATGCAAGCCAAGCAAAACCCAGTACAAGATACTGTACTTCATTATAATCAGGCCAATTGCAATGCATTTGAAATAAAGAAAACAAATCAGAAATTATTTTGACAACTGATATTTTCAAAATGACCTTTGTAATCTGTGTTCAGCATCATAGGGTTAGGACACATATGAATATATATGCAAACATATGTAAATATGAATATGCAAATATACTGTGTAAATATTTTAGTTGTAGAGCTTACTGTCATGTGTTTTTGCTATTTACACTACCATCATGCCAAATGTATTTTTTCGTTCAAAATTCACCTTCAAAAATAATGAAATTCATAGATATTATGGAAAAATCTACATTTCCTAAAGACTAATACTTGTTTGGTAGAAAGTGTTAATGGTTGAAAAGAAGATGAAAAGAAAAGAAAAAGTAGAAGAAAAAAAACAAATAACCAAAACGATAAAAAGACTACTTGTTCAGTAAATCAAATTCATAGCATGAAGGGAAGAGTACAACTGTCAATTTCTTCTGCAGGGTCCCCAATATATGTAGGTCAGAAATAACAGGACAGTGGCCCAGATAGGTCATCCGCAGATATGGGTGGTGATTCATGTGAAAATTTTTTTTTCCATTTTTGTGAAAACCCTTTTTTTTTCTCCATTTTCAGCCAATTTTACAAGTTTACCTGAAATGACCTTTTACCTGTAGTATGTGACCTTGAACACCAAGATTACATGAAAGCTTTGGCTCAAGTTTGATATAAAATTGGATCGATTGAGCCCATATTTATTGGTCTCGCTATGAGTTTGAAAATATTGGATGAGACATGTCCAATATTTTAAAACTCATAGCGAGACCAATAAATATTGGGCATAAACATCCCATTTCAGCATTATTATGTTTTGGATCCAATATTTTCACACACTTAGATTCATCAAAACATAATAATGGTTGCAATTGGATGTGAACTGTTCATGTTCTTCAAAAGCCTTACATAATTGTTGATGGACAAAAACACATGTATGGACACACAATTCATGATCCCATTTAGTCTTTGTCAAAGACTACTCGTGATTGAGTGGGGTGGGGGGTGGTGGCAGCGCAGCCGCGACATCGAGTAGTTAGAACTAGCCACTATGGTTTCCAAGAGTGTGTAGTTCCCAGTAGTTTATCTCCCTATAGGTAATAAAAGTACATGGTCTTTAACACAGACTAGATGCCATTAGGTCTTTTCCTTCGGATAACCTAATTATCCAAGTCAAGTTTTCCAAAAATGTTTTTGGAACATTATTCAAAGATTTAAGGGTAGACGAGGTATTGTTGGTCGAAGCAACCTAAAAATCGATTTTCATTATCTAGATCAATATATTAGTGAAAATTAACACCTTGATGTTTTGCAAAAGTTCATTCTACAAATCGTATACTTTGCAAACTTGCTTAATTTATTGTTGTTAATTAGTTATATACGCTTTTACAAAAGTGTTGTTGTTTCAGCCCTCTTTACAACGTAACTCAAGAACCACAGCACCTTTAAAAGTATATCTGTGATATTTTAATTCTTCTACACGCTCGCTATGAATTGAGCAATGCAGTTTTTGCCAAAGCTCGCTACCATTCGTAAGATGCTGGGAACTACCAAATCACAACAGTTTAAAATAATTAATAACCTTAATATGTTCTTTATATAATCCGACAATAAAACTGTTTCTGTAAAACATTTTGTATTTGCTGTGTAAATACAGTATCTCATTGTCAAAATCTCTATTCCATTTAAAATCAACACTCTCCCTGATCTTCCACAGGGGGCGTATGAATTTCAAATAGAATGAACACATTAATCAACTTTAAGGGGGTACTACACCCCTGTCCAATTGTGTGCCTATTTTTGCATTTTTCTCAAAATTTATAGCGCATTGGTGACAAGTAAAATATGTATATTATAGGGGCAAGGACTACAACTACTGCACTGAAAATTCAGCAACTCAAGGCAAGTACTTATTGATTTATTGATCAAATAGGGGTTTTCCCTCATTTTCGACTGTAACTCCACAATTGTTGTCCGTACTGAAATAAAATATTCAGTGCAGTAGTTGTAGTCCTTGCCCCTATAATATACATATCTTACTTGTCATCAATGCGCTATCATTTTTGAGAAAAATGCAAAAATAGGCACAAAATTGGGCAGGGGTGTAGTACCCCATTAATTGAAACTCACCCTCCCTCTGTGGAAGGTCATGGTTGAATTTTTCTCAGAGGGTGTATGAACTGCTTAATGTGTTCATTTCATTTGAAATTTATACTCCCCCTGCGGAAGATATTCCCTAAATCTTCTACAGGAGTAGTGTGGATTTTAAATGGAATAGCCGAATAATAATCTAAAATCAAATCTGCAAAACTGTGTTGGTGTTTTATCTATTTCTTTTAAAGTAGAAATGATGTTTACTTTGTTTAATACCTAAATCTGCTTTAAATCTTGCTTATCGAGTCTTTTATTTTTTATTCATGCATGGCAAGAATTCTAATTTCTCCATTAAACAACAACCCCCTACTTTTACAAACTCTTGATTTAAGCATTGAGCACACTTAGTAGTAATAATTAACATTATATTAAACTGTCTGTACTGGCCTAGTTGTTATCACACTGGCCATTGCTAATAGCCAATTACCAATGATCAGAGGAAGCTTTTTAAATTGCAAAGCAACAGAAATCAAGCAATTCTCAGTTTGTTTTGTGCATGAACATTTGCTTACAATCAGTGGGAAAAAAGGATTTGTTGGGGTGGGTGGGGCAGAGGGAGAGGGGAGGGGCAGAGGGAGAGTGGAGGGCAAAATTTTGCATGATTTGCTTCAAAAAGAGGGACTTTCTTTGATTTTCTGATGGGGCGGGTCGTGATTAAAATCAATGCCTAATTTTGGAGGTAAAATGCCACTGCCTACAATAGTTTAAGTGTCCTGCTTTGACATGGCAATGATTTTAGTTAGCTTTATGAAGAAATCCAGGTTACTGAAATACTGTATCACTTGCATTGCATTTCCAGTCCATGTGACATTGCATGATAGGTTTGCAACCATGGTTTACCTGCTACTCTGAGGCTACTGTTCACTGCCTCATCTACCCTGTGTTGATTGGGCTTGTTGGGGGCATGTGTGTAGGGTCAGAGACTGCAGCAATTAACGGAGGCTGAGCAACATATGATATGCGTAATAAGTTCTTGGGTAATGCATATTTTAGCTGTGTACTTCATCTGACATGCGGTGGTAAGAGAGGAGAAGCTGTCCGCCATAATATTTGAAATTTTCAGGCACTTTTGTAGGCAATTATTGTGAAATCATGCCCTCAAGTTTTGTTGGAATATTATGTTTTGTTGGAATCTTAAAATGGAAGAATTTCTGATCAATTTCTATAGAGTTGAACTTGCAAAAAAGTGACCTGCTAAATTTAACCCTGCAAGTCAATGTTACCCCATTTTATGGTATGTGTAGCCATTTCAAACATAAGTTGAAAAAAAAATAGATTGATTTTGGCAGCCAATCTGTGCAAGCCTGCATTTCAGAATAAACTGGCCTATAAACTGGTTAAAACTACAGTAATGGCATAACCAGAAGTATTTAGAGGGGGTAAAGGTGACTATCAAGTGTGTGTGTGTGTGTGTGTGGGGGGTGAGTTTGTAATTACCTGCAAACATGGACCTATATTAAGATACATACATCACAAATGTGGACACACCTGCAACTGTGGTTGCTGGCTATAATCAGGACAACAATGCATTGAAAAGTGGTCCACGTTGAGGGGGTTCAGGACAGGTCACGGTTCGATAGGATGCTGTCGGGTGTGTGCGGTCCATGGGGTATCGATTGAAATCAGATGTGTGTGTCCTCTAGGATTTACAAACAGAGGGTGTGTGTGTGTGTATGGGGGAGGGGTTTAACAAGAAACAAACACTGATGATGATGTTTTACACTGCCACATAATGAACATTTTTGTTGCACCAAATGACTCAATATATCGATGACTGAAAAATAAAAGTCGGTTCATTTCAAAAGCTAGTAAAAACATGAACATCACTACACCAAAAGATGGAAATTCACTAAAGCACAAGCCAGTCATATAACACGCATAGCACACTTGGTGTACGTGCTGTGCCCAACTGCATGTATGCCGTTCTATATTATTCAACGATGTAATGAGTCGTGCCTTGAGTTGAATAGAATTAGAAAGCATACGCTTGCTGCTACACGGAACATGTAAAAAAAGTTGTACGGAGAAACAGAAATGGTAGAAATTTGAAAAGTTGTCATTTGGAGAGTTGCATACAATTAGCAATGGAGTTATGTAGTTACCTTCCTAACAGAGAATTATGATAGAAGGGGATTGTTGTTAATGTATTGGAAATGTTTGTACTTTTGGAGAGTTAAAATGTAGTGAGTTGTCACATTCAGAGTATTGGCAGAGTTAATTATTTGGAACATGTTTTGGGGATAGGCATTTTGCAACTTTTAAGATGTCTACGATTTCTGTTTTTCTGTTAATTACACCTGCCGTGCTAATTTTGCGTCAGTTTCCACAAAAATAAACTATTGGATTGACAGCCTATCCTCTATGACACGATCGAGGATGGTACAAACAAAATTCATAATGTTTATTCTCATTCCTAGTCAGCTAAATATTAGTACAATAACTAAAGATTTTATTTAGCAAAATTAAATTACCGCTATGAAAACTCCTCTATTCTAAAATGAACAAAACTTGTTTACAACTTCTATTGCTCGTACTGTATCATGTGCTCATATTAGCACAAGGTCTACACCTACAACGTGCTACATATATGCGTGCTTCGGTAGATGTGTTCCGCATTGACGTGGGCACTCTCCTCTATCGCCTCATAAATGACATCCAGAAACCAATGAAATGTAGCGCTTACAAGCTAACCCACACCCACTGACAAAATTATATGCTGATTTATCTATCTTGGCTGAAATGACTGGGGTTGATAGGGTATGCATGATGCATCAGTTACAGCAAGAAATGACTGGGGCTGATAGGGTATGCATGATGCATCAGTTACAGCAAGAAATGACTGGGGCTGATAGGGTATGCATGATGCATCAGTTACAGCAAGAAATGACTGGGGCTGATAGGGTATGCATGATGCATCAGTTACAGCAAGAACGAACTGGGGAAAACACAGTGAAGACATGATCAGAGTGACAGTATAATCAAGGATTCTCGAGTAATAATTTACTATATGATAAGCCCAGGCCTGGAAATAAGTCGGTCTGAACCAGGAGCCAAACATTTGGAAAAGCGGCTCCTGGTCCTGTAATTTTCTAGTGAACCAGGAGCCATTTTCAAAGAGCCAGGAGTCATTTTTCTTAAAGTATCAAAATGCTTATTTTTGTTATTTCTACAGCTTTCGATGCTCACCTGAGACTTTTAGATCCATGTTATTTGTTATTTAACTTATTATATTATTAATTATTGTCACAAGTTAACAAATAACAAGTTATACAATGAATGTTATTATATCTGAACAGACCAGTTGAGTCTTATTTTATTATTTTTTTTACTTATCAAAATGCTTATTTTTGTTATTTCTACAGCTTTCGATGCTCACCTGAGACTTTTAGATCCATGTTATTTGTTATTTAACTTATTATATTATTAATTATTGTCACAAGTTAACAAATAACAAGTTATACAATGAATGTTATTATATCTGAACAGACCAGTTGAGTCTTATTTTATTATTTTTTTTTACTTATTTTATTTTATTTTCTAATTTTATTTTATTTTATTTTATTTTATTAATTTATTTTATTTTATTTTATTTTATTTTATTTTATTTTATTTTATTTTATTTTATTTTATTTTATTCATTTTTTTTTTAATTCATTTTTTATTTTATTCAATTTGGCCTTTTATTTCGTGATTTTAGGAAAATTTTAAATATCTAGAAACAATGTCGCCAAAATTCAAGATGGCCGCCTTCATGTTTAGCGATCGTGGTGATCACCTAACCTGAAAACAAGGCAAAATACTGCCAAAATTATGAGCCCTGAGGGCAAATATCAAGGAAAATTGGTGAAATATTAGGTAAAAGATAAGTTTTGGCACTGCATTTTGTTGAAAATACATTGGAAATGGCTAATATTTTGAGCGGAAATGAACTTGCCTGACGAAGTTTTACTGGGCCATTTCCTGAGCACTGATACCTGGCGCAAAATACAGATTTTCTCTGGCGCCTGGGCGTGTAATTTTGGTTGGATCCAGGCGTTAAAACTCAGTAACCGTAGGGTAAAAATCGCTCGGCGCCTGCTTGTTTCCAGGTTTGGATGAGCCACACGTTTGCGCAAATGAAGTCAATCACACACTCAATGTGCGATCATACATGTGGTAGTATGTCCTGTGTAAGAGATTGATCTGTAGAAGAGGTGATGCATATTTTGGTCGTTCTGCAAAAAAAATCTCAATGGCAGAAAATGACAAACATTTGGCCATTTCTTTCCATTACTACAGCTCAACTGATCATACTTTTCCTACATTCGACCTTTCATGATTTTTGAGTTGACACAGTCATGAAAATAACTATAGATACTTGACAGACCATTAGTAGCCCAGTTCTGAACCTTTACATTGATCATTCATAACAATAGGTATCTGATGGATCAGTGAAGATAAGAAGGGATTATAATATATCCGTAACCTTGATATTATAGTATATCTCGAGGAAAAAGTGCAATGGACATGTTTTCATTTTATGTTTCAAATATTCCGCGCATGAAAATTGAGTATTTAACCCAAAATGGAAAATGGAACAATTTATTGGAAATCTGTTTAACAGATTTTTTGACATCTTTTTCTGCACTGTATTATACCTAAATTAAGAAATTTTTATAAATATTCGAAGAAAATATAGGTCATCCAAAAAATTCATCAAGTCATAACAAATGGCCTACATGCTTAATTTATTGATTTTCATGTTTTTTCTTGCAAATATGCTAATAATATGCAAATTATGAAATTGCAAAATAAAGTTTCTACATAGCATACATCTTTCAAGTGTGATGTTCAAAATGACAGACATCAAAAAGAGATTAGATGAAATGTAAAGGTGTAGTAACAATTTTGGCATGGACTGTCTGGTCAGGAAAAGTACGGTAAGTTGAGCAGTATCATATTTTGAAAAACCAAGTAGCTGAGGTTTTAGCTCAATATGCTAGGAAAATATTCAAACCGATGCCCCTATGTTGACTTTGGCTAAATAAGCTGTTTTTTTTGCTGGAAAGGGTTCGAATTAATGACAGTCAATGTGCACCATCTTGGAAAAGTTTGGTATACCAAACTGCCCAGCAACTGTCAATCAAACTACAGGCTAAGTCTGTTTCAGTTTCACTATTGAAGTAGTACACACAACATTGAGTTGAACACATGTACATAAACTTTTAGGCTAAGTGTTACTAGGTGTACCAAACTCCTTAGCAACTGTCAATCAAACTGCTGTGAAGTGACTTCACTTTTTATACAGGGGTTGAATACGGGTGTCATGACCCTGGTATAATTATAGTTATAGCAGCAATTTGCAGGAAAAAGGATCTCATATGTTTGCTTTGATTAAAGGTCCATGACCCGATCATCCCCCATTTTTATTCATTTAACTGAGATTTTATTATCAGAAGAAAGCTCATATTTTTCTCATTACCCCATTTTCTCATTAACGCCAGAGAGATGCTTCGTTTAAATTGTGTGAACAAAAAGATACTGATTTGTGGTTTCCGAACCGGAAGTGTATGTACTAGCCTATGGGGCACTGTTAAACACATTTCGGCTTCTCATATCAAAACTGCTGCAGCAATGCAACTCAAAATTTGGAAACATATTGTTTTAATAGTAGGTCTCAATCTAAACAAAACATGAACAATTGGACCACGCCTCTTTGAAGGTATGATTGTTGAAAATTACAGAAAAGTCATAAAAAAGCTTAAATCTGACATAAAATCCAAAATCATTTGTTAAAAAAGAAAAAGAAAACACCTTTCCATAAAGATTGTTTCTACTGATGTCAAAAAGTCTGCATTATAGTTGTATGGGCTATTCCAGTTGAAATACATACATCCCCTATTTAAAGCCTTAATGTACGATTATTTTTAATTGTTAGATTTTTCTTTTTTTCTTCCAAAATGATAATGCAATCATTATGAAAGTTCCCAATACATTGGGACGCGAAAAACATTGGGAATTTGCAAAGAAACAACATCATAAACTTCTCTATCACTTGAAATATCTCGCAATATTTGGATTAGGACGGCGAAAGTGCGGCCTCAGAGTTAGTCTCCACGCCCTCCAAACTGGCTTCAGAGGAGACTACGATTTATGATCGTTCTGACATATTATCATAATCTATAAATTATGATAATATGTTGGACCAACAGAAAATCATCCCGTTTTACTGCAAATAGGGCGAATTTAACAGTTTGCTCATGGATTTAAGTTGGAACATGTGTAATTATTACAAATTTGCCAAAAAATCGGTTTTGAAAAAAATAAAGGTATATTCTGAAAAAAGATCGTACATTAAGGCTTTAAGACATGACCTTAATCTCCCACATACGGGATGTAGATTTCAAATGTTCGAGTTACCCATTCAGGCAACCCCCATTTTGAAGGTCGTCTCTTCCATGGGGGTGGATGAATAGCCTTCCTCTCGCATTTGCCTACTATTACCCACAAAAAGAAGAAGAATGCTGGGGGTGACCCTGATAGAAACCGACAGGATTCCACATCCGTGTGCATACCAGCAGGGTGTTAGATAAACACCCGCCCACCCTTCATTTTGGACGGGCAGATTGCTCCTGGGACTGGCATAATGAATGGCAGTGACATATGATAAATTCTAAAAATAATATTTGAATATTTAAGTTATGTGAACTCAAAACAAGACAAAATAATAAATGAAGGCTATAGTATACAAATATTGACTGCTTTATTTGGGTCATGGTTAAAATTATAGGCCCAAGGTGATCTCAAAACCATGCTATGGTCATAGCATAGTTTTGAGATCACCCTGGGCCTATAATGTTAACCATGACCCAAATAAAGCAGTCAATATTTGTTTTATATACCTCATTAATATAGATTTTTGTCATCTGATTGGTTAAAAGGCCTATTTTATTGTTCATAGGCCATGGTAAAATTTACAAAGAAAGTTTTTCGTTATGAACCGATCGCGTCACCGCAACTAGCAGGCAGCGCGTTGGCGCCGCGTGCGTAATGTGAACACGCCATCGCGCGCGTAGAGTTTGATCGGGACGCACACCGATGATGTGAAAATGACTATGCCCGGGGGATAGTCTTTTTAAAAGACTATTGCCCGAGGAATAGTTCAATTTTTACTTAATTCTTAAAAAGGAGGGCATAGCTAATTCAATGACTGCAATTTTAACTTTTATGAGGTATATAATAATAAATATTTGAACTGACTGAACCCCCAGAAGGGGCAGAGGTCAGGTTTATGTTTCAGGGTCAGATTTTGAACAGTCAGTTTTGTGCAAATGATGGGCACTTGATAAATCCTAGCTAAGACCCTGTGTACCAGTGCACAACCATACACGTAAATGTACCAGTGACCTTCCTGTAATTATGCAAATAATGTCAACAATTGTTTCATGAGCAGGGGTAAAATTTCCAAATGGTGTGAAAAAATTGCTTGCTACTCCTCTCAGTCTGCCAAAAATCGCTTGCCCCCCCCCTCTTGGCCTGCCAAAATCTTTGCCCCCCCCCCTTTTGCACATGCCAAATTATTTGGATCCCAATTTGCAAGCCTTAAATGGTCTAGATATATGTTGCGAGCAGGAATATTTACATATTTAAGCGTTTCCGTAATGTTTTCCTTTTTGAATTTTTAGAGTGTTTTATTTAAAAGGTGCCCCATGAATGTGTGCCAAAAATTGCTTGCCCCCTCACCCTATAGGCTTGCCAAAAAACCTTGCCCCCCCAATTTTACTCTCCCCTCATATCCCACAACTTAGGAAAATAAACATGATCTTTGCTTGTTTAATAGACTATTTAAAATCAAGATCGAAAAATTTCGGAAAACTATGTGCAGTATTTATTCAGCGGTATTTATTCAGTAAGCTAGGGGGTCAAAACAGCAGACAAAACACCATTAATCACAGTACCCTTGTGTGCGAAAATACAGCTAATATAGCGAATGTCCAACACATTAAATGCCATTCTAGGAGTATACAGGCACATTGTCTTCATATGTTGGGATGCATCTACCATATTGACTCTATTAAACGCTACCTTCTATTAAATGCTCCCCCATCTTTTTTCAAAGAAAACATGATCAAAATGCATAAAATTTCCAAGCCATAGCATGTAAGCATCATAAGTAAGCATCACACAATTGATGGACAACTCCTATTCTAATGACATTTCCATCCAATTCATCATCACATTATAGTAGAATGTTCATATTACATCACATTCTTGCATAAAAATACACTTACAGATCTAATTTGGTAATATTTTCCTATAACATGTGCTTCCTGTATGGGCGCCGCCATGTTGAATTTCAATTCAAGCCCCACTTTTTGAGCCCCAGGGGCGTTTATAAAAATCGGTATGTATCATAGTCCATGGAAATAGATACAATAGAAAAGTCCACGGATTATTCCCCATTAGATACATGTGACATGATCAAGGGAATGAGTCACATGTCGGCAATTTTCAATTAAAACTTTTTTACATCATTTTCTGGCAGTTTACAAATGCTACATTTTGATGCAAACCCCAACAAAATCATACATCAGATTACCGAGTTATGAGCAATTTATCAATTGCTGAAAACAATATAAAACAAAATTTGAACACTGTTTTTGCCAATATCTCAAAAACAATATTAGTGACATCCGACTCATTTTCCTTGAACATTTCACATATATAAAATTCCGCAAGTATACTTTTCAAAAATATAATTTAATTGCAAGAAAGTATGTTTTAAATTGCATAATTACGTATTTACGAATTTGTCTAAAACTTGTAAAATATGTCTTTGAACATTCATTTGGGGCATCTATGTAAAGCAGCAAATACCCTGCCATTACATATCATGGAAAAAAGGTCATGTGCATTGCACTAAATGCTATACTCTTTAGCACCCATTTACCAAGATGGTAGCCCCCATACGTATGTCAAATTTCTGATTCCCAGCAGCTTGTTTTATGCAGACTCCATAGCATGCAATTGGTAACCAGCCACACACAGTCAGAGCCCTGGTACTAATCATTTTGAGACTATAGTTTGTAGTGATATCAAGTGTTACAAATATTAGCCTGAATCGCGGGTCAAATAATCAGAAAGTCGCCCAATTTTTCTCTTAACCTTTGGTTTCTATGGGACAGGACACTAACAGTTGTCTCAGGAGCCAATGTTGAAAAGTCACCCGATTATTATTCTTACCCATTTGTTTCTATGGGACAGGAAATTTTAGAAAGTCACTGAGAAAATCTTCAAATTAGCCCAATTGGGCTACCAAATTATGGATTCAGCAACTCTTTCAGAGACAGAGAGAGATATACAGAGGTCATGGAGGTTAGAGTATTTGCCTCTGCTATTATGTGGTTCTAGGTTTGTAACCTCCAGCGGTGGCAATTTGCCGAGGTATTATTAGCTGAGGAAAGGACAAATTGTAATCGACCAAATCTATAAATTAATTTTAGACATCAGCTTCATCCCTCATGTAACATTTAGAATTGGGTAAACCATGAGAGTGCCCCTTCCTATGTAGGGGACATTCAGCCACCTATCTCATGTACAAAGAGACATGTACATCTGCCGCACAGGCAGTTTCATAGAGAGTAGGTTATAACCTTAGACCGGTCGGGCTCAAAACAGTCAATATATGAAAATTGAGGCCCTGAATCTTCAGCCTAAAATAGCACCTAATACTTTTCATATCAAAAATTGAATTTGATCAGCAACATCGCTATTCTGACAAAAATGGTGCTACTACAAATATTGTACATTGTAAAAACTTACCCTGCGTTGTTGTTGGTTTCCTCCATACTGTTGCTGTGATCTCTCATTATATCCACCGGTTCGTCTTTGCTGTCCGCCGTATGACCCCCTTGTCGGGGTGCTCTGGTAGCCCCCGCTACCTTGGTATCTATCCTGCTGGTACGAAAGCGTTGCTGCGACGAATAACCGCCTCCATATCCACCAGGAGCACTGTGACACATCAAACAGAAGAAATCATGGCATGAGAACCGAATAAAAAGAACAAGAATTCATTCAATATATATATACACTCTCAGCGACTACTTGTTCCACTCCAGACTGAGCTCAAGAAGACGAAAGAGCTTGAGAGACTAAGAGAGAGAGAAAAGAGAGACAGAAAAAAAAGTGGAGCAACAATTTGAGCTGGATAGAATGAGTGGTACTACTACTCTCCATAAGTCAAGAGTAGTATATTGAGTGTTGCTGCCTATATACTTATACACAGAAGTACCAGCTCTCCAAAAAAACCTCTACGGAGGTCTAGCTACCCTGGCCACCTCCATCTGGGTTTACTGCCTCGTAGCTAGACTTTGCTTACAGGCATCAACCCGAGACGATCTCGAGAGTTGCATTTTTTTTGATAACCTGAGCGACCGCCATCCTCAACATAAGGACTCGTAGAATAAGAGAGAGAGAGTGAGAGAAAACAAGTGGATTTTTTATTTCTCTCTTCTCTCTCTCAAGTTGAGTTGGAACAGACTGGTTTGATAGTGCTGGTTTGAGTAGCTCTTACGACTCCAGACAAGAGGTCCTTACAACAACTAGAAGGACTCACGGTTTTCGGTTTAACCATTGACATTGTCGTTGAATTTCCATGTTAAGCTTAACGTAGTGTCACACGGGGGAAAGAACGCCGGGCCCAGACGAGCTGATGAATTTTGGAGTACTTGCTGAGATCCCATAAGGATGTTGACGACTCAAGAGACTGTGAAAATTTGAGCTCAAGAGAAGTTAAGCGCAATCATAAAAATATCTGAATAAATTTTGTTTTGCTGTGTTTCAATTTTTTAATAATTTAAAGGTATGAAGGATACTTGTGTGTGAATAGGCCACTTCACCACTCCTTCAGTCTTGATACTCTATATTATGATCGGAAAAAAAGCGGCATCAGACTTTGTAATGCATGGATATAGATTAGGCTTTTTGAAATGGAAAGCCTTAAACATGTACATAAGTGTAGTTGGGATAGATATCGTAGACGACGTATGGTACTTCACTATAGGAAACTTATAAGTGATACTTTTGACGGCAATGATGTTTGCAATGCTATGCACACACACACATAATTCAAAGGATATATAGGTTTATTGGTGGATGTATTTCAAAACTGTGTGTATAAACCTGCCCATGTTACAAAAGCTGGGTGATGATGACATGAGGGGAAATGGTTTGACAGACAGACAGACACACACACACACACACCCCCACCCATTAGACACACCCACCGACAAACAGCAACTTTTTTACATACAGACTAAACCACGGGCCAACAGCAAGCCAAACAAGACTTGAGCTAATCCAGTTGAAATCCATACTTGTATTTGCCAGATTGAAGACATGAACTTAATCTCTCACACAGGGGGACTTCAAATGGAGTCACACATTCAGGTAATTGAATTGAAATTAACACTCCGTGTGAGAGATTAAGGTCATGTCTTCCATAAAGAGTGTATGGATATCAAATGGAATAGCCACAAGTTGCATACAGCGGCCTACCAGGCAAAATTTCCAAAATGAAAAAGGCACCTTGTCATAACAAAAAGTCACAGAAAAAATCCTACTATTTTTGGGAAAAAGTCCAATATTTTCCTATTTTTGACCCCCCTCCCATTGCCCCTCTGGAGAAAATTCCTGGAGCTGCTACTACCAAGGGGGACACTGATCCACATCCAGAATGACTTCACTTGGACAAATGTGCGCTAAGTGCAAAGATTTGATGATAAAATGGGTCAAATGGGGGTTAATATCAAATGGTCTAAGACACACCAAAGAAATTTGGAAATGTTGTCCCAGTATTTCAATTTTGTCCCAGTAACTTGCTCCCTCTAGTGGCTGCAAGATATTCAGCAGGGGCAAATTTTCGATTGATTTCAAACACTTTAAATTAAAAAGCGAGAAATTGTAAAGACATGTGATGTTTAACTTGACTTATCCCAACTAGGCACTATTTTGACCTTATAACAGCCTTTACTAGAGTTAAATACCTCACTAACTCGACCTTTACCATGACCTTATCCTGACTGGGCACTATCTCAACCTTGTCACAACCTTTACTCAAGTTAAATACCTCACTAACTCGACCTTTACATGACCTTATCCCAACTGGGCACTATCTCAACCTTGTCACAACCTTTACTAGAGTTAAATACCTCACTAACTCGACCTTTATCATGACCTTATCCTGACTGGGCACTATCTCAACCTTGTCACAACCTTTACTCAAGTTAAATACCTCACTAACTCGACTTTTACCATGACCTTATCATGACTGGGCACTATCTTGACCTTGTCACAACCTTTACTAGAGTTAAATACCTCACTAACTCGACCTTTATCATGACCTTATCCTGACTGGGCACTATCTCAACCTTGTCACAACCTTTACTCGAGTTAAATACCTCACTAACTCGACCTTTACATGACCTTATCATGACTGGGCACTATCTCGACCTTGTCACAACGGTTACTAGAGTTAAATACAGGTCTCACTAACTCTACCTTTACCATGACATTATAACAGCCTTTACTAGAGTTAAATACCTCACTAACTCGACCTTTATCATGACCTTATCCTGACTGGTCACTATCTCAACCTTGTCACAACCTTTACTAGAGTTAAATACCTCACTAACTCGACCTTTACATGACCTTATCTTGACTGGGCATTATCTCGACCTTGTCACAACGGTTACTAGAGTTAAATACAGGTCTCACTAACTCGACCTTTACCATGACCTTATAACAGCCTTTACTAGAGTGAAATACCTCACTAACTCGACCTTTACATGACCTTATCCTGACTGGGCACTATCTCAACCTTGTCACAACCTTTACTAGAGTTAAATACCTCACTAACTCGACCTTTACCATATAATGACCTTATCCTGACTGGGCACTATCTTGACCTTATCACGACTGTTACTTGAGTTAAATACCTCACGTCTGAACATGGCTACTAAAACTCACAACACCCAAATAAACTTATTGATACAGTACAATATAAGTCAATTTCAACAATATTTACAGACATAAATTAACTTCAACAATATTTACACAGACTTAAACAAAAATCTGAAGTATTAATCTAGATGCATATTATGCATGCTTTTTTGAGGACACGTTTGATAGTTGGCTATTACCAGGTCACAGTTGTACACAGTGATGTCCACAGGTAGATAGATCTGTATGATTAGTGGCTTTGAATAGAACGATGTTGTATTAAACCTATGATTGCACACATACAAAGACATGACAGGTGGTAAGTGCAGCCTACTTATAGTGCAGGGCAATACATTCAAAAATTGTTTTCACCTATCCCTATGGTAATTAATCCTGTTACATCACTACATCTACAGGGAATTGAATTTGAAACTTAAGGGGGTACTACACCCATTGGATTTTTTTGCGGGTTTTCTGCATTTTGTGGAGAAATGAGAAAAAAAATTGGTCAAAGTGGTATGCAAAATGAAGGGGCAAATCTTCTCGTTCTATTGGTGGCATCGGTATCAATGTAGCTTACATGCTTTTAAAGGTAGAAGCTCGGAAGAGGTACATAGACCTCGATTCACAAAATCGAGTTTCTTTAGAATTTCAGAATTGATACCGTTAATCCAATCACTCACACTTGTTAAGCATTTGTGACAGACGTTAAAAGTATAAAAATTATTTTTTGGGGGAAATTAATTAATTATGCACAGCTTTGAAAACATTAATATGCATCAATTTCATGTTATCAATGAAATTAAACGTATTTCCCCCCCTTTTAGTTGACAATGATATGCAAAATTTGTGTTCGCAAGGCAGCATATTTGTTTCAGGTTTGATAAGGTTGAAATTAAAGAACAGTAAATGCCTTGGTTTTCAGTATTAGGTGAATTTTTGCTCAGTTTTCTGAGGAAATACGGAAGCTTACAAAACATGATTTATAATGCATTTGTAATGTGAATCGGTATGTTCACAATGATAACAGCTAAATGGGACACCCTACTAGTTCACGTGTATTAACAGTTTCGTCACTTACCTGTACCGCATGCTGAAATCATTCCACTTTAAGAAAATCCATTATAAATCCAGTATAAATCCATGAAACTCAATGTATTCGCTTGTCGAAAAGACTTGCATACATTTTTGTACAGACGCCATGATTTGGTTTTTTCTAGCGGTGGGCGATTCGATACCATTTTGGTATCGGTCAATTTCCGATACAATACTTTTATTTTTATGGAACGTAGGCCTATTGAAAACAAAAATAATTATTCGAAAATTGAAAACAAATATTAAATAAAAAATCTTTCATTCTCTATTAGCGACTTCAGGTAGCGAATAAATTGTGTGTGGTAGGCCTATAGGGACCGTCGACCGTTCACAAACACTTGCTGGAAGGAGGCTGAAGCAAAAAAAATTCATCACAAAAATTTTTCGGGGCCCCCTTTAGCCTACAGACCTCCTATCATTCACATTTAAAAGTGTATAGAAACTAGTTTACGCTAGAATCCTCATTTCATACAATTTTTAACAATGTTTCACACACCGAAGTTTTCGTGTTCTTGAGCATTGTAAAGTTGCAATGTTCGAATCCAATCAAAGTAGGCCTATTAAATTGCAAATCTTTTACAAAATATTTTACAAACACCACGGTTATATGTTATGAAAGATTTGAAACTATAGCCAATGTATTGGTTTTGTTTAATGTTTACAATTAATTTCAACACAAAAATTGCGTTAATAATGTTTTAAACTTAAATTGTCAACAGAAAGAGTCAGCTGATCATCAGGTTTTATGTCTTCTTTTAACATGAGTGGAAACAAAGGAACCCGAAGAATGTGCAAAGTTATTGACTTCGGCTAGCATCTTAAATTTAAATTCTGAGTCAAAAATATGCTTTGTTTCATTAATTAAAAAGAAAGTTGTAAAGTTGTTGTATCTTGTTGGTAAAGTGAAGTTTGCTACTGGTTTTATTATTACCTGTGTTTGCGATTGAAATCCCACAAAGAGTAAGTAAGTTCGTTATTAAATGTGGTAGGCCTCAGTACCCCCCTCCAATCCCCAACATAGGCCTACACATGGACTCAATTAAGTCGCGGATTCAGGTGGCTGGCGCCCCCCCCCAAATAAATAAATAAAGAGAAGAGAAGGGAAGAAAGGAGAAAAGAGAAGAGAAAATGGAGGAAAGGAGGAGAGAAACTAAATTGCACGTAATTGAGTAGGCCCATGTGTAAATAACCGCACAGTCGGGACGATTGGAAGTAGGTCCTATAGAGACCTGCGACTAGGCATTGGCATTGCTTGAAGGCGGGTCCTCGTCCTAAAAGCACGTGAAAAATTACTGCGGGTCCGCCGATATGCAGGGCCCCTCACATTTTGCCACCAAAGTCAAAAATTAAGACGGACTCCATAACGACTTCATCGATTTATGCATGCTTTAGTAATTGCCAATCTCAAGTTTTGCAAATTGATTTGGGCCCTTTTTCTGTTTAAAGCAATTGATTCAAATAGTAGTGTAAAAACAATGCATCGAATGGCTTCAATTCGACCTTCATTTTGCAAATTTTTCAAACTTCTCAGGGGGAACATCCCCTCAGACTCCCCCTCATGTAGTGGATAAACATATGATCATTTTCGCTCTTCTTCCAACATTTGCAAATTTAAGCCCAATTTGCGGTATAGGCTTACAGGAAAACTTGTCCAAGGAAGGTTTCATGGACCATCATTTTACAAATTTGCGGCTTTTTTCAAACTAAAATTTTACACACTAGTACCAAAATGGTCCACCAAATCACTTCAATTTAGTCTTCATTTTACCCTCCCCTGCGTAATCGATATAGGCCTACAAGTGGCCATTTTCGCTTCTGCTTTCGCCGATTTATGTTTAAAACAATTTATAGGCCTCACGATAATAGGGAATTGAAACTTGTCCACGAAAGGCTCTCACAAATTTTCGGCCCAAACTAAAATTTTACACTAGTATATAGGCCTTGGCATAATAGTGCCAAAATTGTCCACCAAATCGCTTCAATTAGATCTTCATTTTGCACACGCTTTTTTTTTTTTTTTTTTCTGAGGGGGAACACCTCCTCAGACAACCCCTCATGTCAAGCATAAGCGCGCTCCATGCCATTTTTTTTTTTCATTTTGTTTTATTTTTTCTACAAATTCGACCCAAACCCCCTGACTGCTCTAGTTCGACAATGGGTACCAAAAGCTGGTATCGCCCATCCCTATGAAGATTGACTACGTACTCTCGCTAAATAAAAAATCCCTTAAAAAGGGATGAATAAGCGTCCTTATCAACCAATCAACTTTTAAGACAAATAGGTGAAAACGATGTTTTTTCATAATTTTTAATTTCACATGATCCGTGCATATATCGCCTAGCTATAAATGAAAAAATATTTTTTTAGACCAATCAAACCAATATATGGGTGTAGTACGCCCTTAACAATAAGAGATTGACAGTGCATTTACTTAAAGATCACTGCTCTTTTCAAAAATTTTTGGGACACAACCATTTAGCATCAGTTAGAGACACAGCTTTACAAATAAGGTTTTAACCCCATGAGAACTACCTGCTGATTGGCCAAAATGACTATTGTGTCCAATTGTGAACCAATCAAGGAGGGTATTAATAAGATCATCTGCAAATTTCAGTTTGACCATAAGTAGTTTAAAGCCATTTCATAATTGGCCATTCAAGTTATCAACCAATCAAAAATGCTGTTAGATGTTCAGTAGGGTCCAGTGGGTTAAATGTGTAAACTCTCCTTTGTGTCATCTTTTACAGGTTAATGCCAACACACTGCCAATGTGCAAAGGTTTGGAATAATCTGTTAGGTAACAATTGGAAGATAATACACATAGTGTGCATCAAAGTCACCTCAATTCAAAGTGGAGAGCATTAAACAAGAGAAAATGCAGAAAATCTGATAATAGTATGCATCAAAATCACCTTGTTGAGATAACAAAGACAGGTCTCTGATCACCATAATAAGGCCTGCTATTCTCGCTCATCCAAATCAAAATATGTCTCTCACGTAATGTTATCATATGCCTCGTCTACAAATACACGCTTAAAATAAACTTGTGACCGAAATCAAAATATCGTTTACGGTAACGCGATCACTCCGAGCCATGCTAACTGGCTGCATGGGTTACGTTTCAAATCGTAGCGCTCGATGATTTAACATTTCAATCTTCTTTTCTCTACACTTATTCTAAATTTCAAGTGTGTTTGAACAAGCTACGTTATACTGTGTATTAAGATAAGTTTACTGATGTACCAGCTATGTATGAATGTTACCATACAGGGTGTCCCAATCATTACAGCTCCACACGTTTCATTTACACCACAGTACCATTTAACTCTAGACGTTGTTTCTTTCGCGAAATTGAGCATTTTTTACTATGTATTTTATCATGTTTTTTACAAATACATTACGAAAGAAATCCAGATTTGTAAACTCCAACTGCACTATTTTATGGATTTTATTTCCCTATTTCACTTGTGTTTGCAATTTAAAAGGAAAGAAAATCTTAATTGCACCAGCGGGGTACACGTGCGCAACAACACATCACGTTGCCTAGTCACGCAATTTGTTAACACACACATACGCTACGCATATGCGACCCGTATCTGCATGCGCGGCACATCCTATGGAAGCACTATAGAAGCACTGATTTCATACAAAAATAGCGGTCAAATGGCTCTGTTTTAACTGATAAAATGTGCGTTTCTTTTCCCAAGTTCTTTCCCCCGATTTAAATATCAAGTTATGAATGAATTTTGTTCAAACTTCTCAAGAACTGTGGATTTACCTGATGTTCACGTAATGTAAGGTATAAAAACGAGAACTGCCGCATTATCCTGTGAGATTTGATGAAAGTGCAAAATGTGACCACTTTAAACTTCAACAGCCATTATTTCAATGTTCATTTTCTCCAATGATTACAGCTCTAATAAATGTTCCGATGAACACCATGTGATACCATTTGTGCCTGGACACCTCGAATAAGCCGTAAAGTCCCCCTCTGGTCATTTGTACTTTTTTACATATTTGCAAAGAGCATGTTTCAGGGATTAAAATGACACCTCAATGAACTTCATATGACAATCAGAAGCGAAGTTATGGCTTGTTATAGGTTGTCATGAATCAAAACGCGAAACCAAGAAAAACGCGTTCAAAGTTAGGGAAGCAAAATGACCATTCATCAGATGGGCCTCAGAAAATGTAGATTATTTCATATTTCCACTTATTTCTTTAAAATAAAACTTTGTATGTGTTTAGAAGAAAGCTTAAACATTTCAAATCTGCAAAAATCTCAACTTCGCCAAAATACGAGATTTGCATATATTTTCACCTGTAGCTCGAAATGAAGTTTGCCGAGTTTACGGCTCATTCGCCGCGTCCAGCCACATTTGAGAAAAAATTGCCAGATACAGCCTATCATACAGGGTGTCCCAATGATTACAGCTCCCAATAAATGTTCCGCGTACACCACAATACCATTTTAGCAAAAACGCATGATATATGTACAATGCACAGGGTGTCCCAAAGATAACAGCAGCAATTAATGTTCCAACACACACCATGTAATACCATTTTAGCACAAATTGCCAGATACAGGGTGTCCCAATGAATGTTCAATAAATTTCATGTGTATACCACATAACTACTTACAGCTCCAACCAGCATCTGAAATAGGGAACAAATGGAAATTTTCCCGAGGACAACCTAAGCATATATTCTGCTTGTCCTCAAAATATTTAAGATGTCCCAAATATGCAAATATTTTTGGTATCAAAAATACAGTTTTTGATATTTTTACTCTGGAAAATCAGTGCTAGCTTCCAAATTATGATCATGCAGATCTTGGATCACAGGCACCATCAGGGAAATGGTTAATTAAAAATTAAAAAAGTGATCAAGCTGAAACAGTGGAAATCACAGCATTAGGTGTGCTGGTGGTGATCACTAGACATTTAAACATGAAAAGTAAAAAATTTATGTCCAGTTTAATCTTTAATTTGTTTTAAATTTACTTTTAAATTTTGGAGGTATTTAACATCTGGTAGTCCATCGGACAAGTGCATGGCTCATGCTTGTCCTCAGTGATTTTTGGACAAGGGGACAAGAGGACAACTCCTTATTTTGAACACTGGCTCCATTAAATATTCCACAAACACCGCAATACCATTTATGTAAAAATGGCTAGTGTCCCAAAAATCAGAGCTCAAATATCAGTTTGCATTATTTTGAACTCTTTAAATGTTAGATAAATTCTAAAAAATAATTGGCATAGTTAACACATGCTGCATTTTATTATTATTATTGTTATTATTATTACATTTCTATGATGCTAAACAATGCACAGAGCACCTAAATACAAAATCAGTTTGCTATGTACACTCGGTTTCAGAGAGGAATGGCAGTTCCTTGCTCAGATTGACACAAGCACCCTGCTAATGAGCGACATATGCAGAGCTTTGTGTTCCCTTCAAGAGCGCCGCTCTGCGTCGACCAATGTTTAAAAGCGTAATTGGCCAATCAGATTATCGATCTGTTGTTATGATTACTGGACGGTTGAATTAACCAATCAGAACCCCACTTCCGTATTTACGCTGTGCACGCTTTCATAATGTAAACAACTGCCGTACTTGGCCAGAAACTGTAAGGATAAACTTGAGCCAAGACAAACCCAACACACCACTCACTCCTATAATGTCCATTGTATAAGGTTGTGTAAAGTGAATAATATTAACAATGTACATACAGACTGCTTACATTCAACCAATAATATATGACCTACATTATACGCCAAAATTGCCCTATATTGGGCCAAATATCAACCAAAATATGGAATTTTTGCACCTCCCGAAATCTTGGCCCCATTGTTTACAGCCTGACACTATGTGATGGTCATTGAAGCAAGGTGACCAACGCTATGGCAAATTGAAGTAACATGTAAGTTTACTATATCAAATTGATTATCTGGTCAACTGGACTTACATTTTTTAACTGGCAACATTTTACATCCTATCCTAGATGTTTCTTTAATCTGTCTGTTTTTTCGGCGGCAATTGGTTAGTGACAGGGTTACAGAACCGAGTCGCTGAGGGACCTTTTGGATACCAGGACTGTAGGGCCACGCCAAGTTGTGGTGCAGACACAGAATTAGAGAAGGAGAACCAGGACACCCTATACCATCACGTACTATCGCGCCGTCAGCTATGGGGAGAACATTGGGGGTATTCGGGTCCTTGCCGACGGTGCGCGGAGAAGAACGAAAACAATTCTGCATCTCATCTAAAGCGTCTTGGTACTCGCGTGCAGGTTGCATTAAGTGCGTCTCTCAAATGCGCCCTTCATCCATGTTCCGCTTGCATGACAACGAATGCCTCGAGTGAATTACGAGGGAAATAGAATATCCCTAATTTTTGCTCCATGCCTGTATCAAGATGGCGGTCGAGTCCTGATTCTCTGTCTTTAATTCTGTGGGCGCAGACCTCCTCTATTCAGAGATGACTCCCACTGCCTCTTACAAACCACCGACTCGCCACTGTAAAATTAGATGGTTTGAAGAAACATCCATGATAGGATGGGATGTTGCCAGTTAAAAAATGTAAGTCCAGTTGACAAGATTTTATTCAATTTGATATTTTATATACATGGATGACTGAGAATATACACACTTTCTGCTGTATTAGAGCTGCCTTTTTTAGGAACAAAAATGTAATATAGGCCTATTGGTAATCATATTTTTGTATCCATCTTATTTTAATTCTAGTGCCATGATTTAAGTAAATATTGAATAATTTATGCAAAAACAGGATTATCTTACAAATACATGTATGTCTAATATACTTGAACCAAATAGTCTTATTTGATAAAAGAAATTGGTATAATTATTTTCATCAAACCTAATGCATTCATTCAACACAAATCACTATTTGGGCTATTCCATTTGAAATCCCAACACCCTCTGTGGAAGACTTAACCTTAATCTTCCACACAGGGTTTGTGAAGTTCAAATGGGGTTACCTGAACGGGTGACTCCATTTGAAATCTACACCTCCCATGTGGAAGATTGACGAGGAAGCCCTGCCAGAGCAGTTCTTCTGGGGTGAACCAAACCTGCCTGGTTATCAAATTAATCAGTTACAATTGACTATGTTTATACCATGCCAGGGTAATTTGTTTGGCAATTTTCTTAACACGATCAAAGATGTTTCACTCCCTGGAGGTTTGGAACTGGCAGGGCTTCCTCTTTAGGGTTGACTAACAATTGTTGGTCGAGGCAGCCAAAAAGATTGATTTTCATTATCTAAATCAACATATTATTGAAAAATAATACCTTGATGTTTTGCAAAAAAGTTCATTCTTCAAATCATATATCTGGAAATTCGCAAGATGCTGTGAACTACCAAATCGCAACAGTTCAAAGTATTTATTTTATTTTTATTTATAACATTCGGCCGAAGCCAGGCTAATCCCAATAGTGCTCAGAGGCTACTAAATTCAAGGGATGCCATCCGGATATGACGGGACAGGGATATGGAAAGAAGTCCGATTTTAGATGCAGGAGGAAAACCGGAGCCCCCGGAGAAAAACCTGCGAGGACGAGCATGGATCGGCAACCAAACTCACATGTGGCGCCGCGGGGAATTGA
Organism: Amphiura filiformis; assembly: GCF_039555335.1. NCBI lineage: Eukaryota > Metazoa > Echinodermata > Ophiuroidea > Amphilepidida > Amphiuridae > Amphiura > Amphiura filiformis. Next base: position 5,585,548 of record NC_092629.1, read on the forward strand.
ACCCCGGCCACAGCGGTGAGAAGCGAGTGAGAAGACCACTACACTAACCCGCCCTCCTAGTAGTTACTAACCTTTACACCATGTCTTCCATAGGGGTGTAAATTTCAAGTGGAATAGCCCACTTCTTTAATGCTGACAGTATAATTCCAATTAATGTACAAGAAATTCAATCCATTTTGTCTGTCATATTACAATACCGTAGAATTTATTTATGTGGAAATTATCATTTTCCCCCTTCTTCTCATACGACAAGTATATACTTGAAAACTTAGGCGTATTATAAGCGAGAAAGGTTTTAATGTTTTTGACTCATTCAGTTAGAATATGGCAGTGTATTTATCACTAAATATAGAGAAAGATATACAGTCTGTCCCAATAAAATATCACCAATAACCTTCCCTGTGTATAGAATGGAAGACCACTGTCTGCCAAACATCATTCTGTACTGCCTCAAGTCATCTCTGAAAGCCTGCAACACAGACCCCAGACACTGGTCTATCCAATGCCTGCTGACATACAATCCAGGAAGCTGTCTCTGCATGCCTTTGAAGTTACAAGAAGAACCCAGTTGGAAGACAAGAGAAAGAGACTGAAAGAGAGCAGCACCATTGATCAGGCTTTTACCTGCAACTACTGCAGTCGAACAACTGCCTTTAGATCTTCGTAAGTGAAGCCGAGAGAGACAGACTATGCTCTACCAACACATTGGAAAAATACTTCAGATTGAATTTATTCCTTGAAGCCAGAATATATCTTACACTTCCCATAATGCATTTCTTCCATTTCTGAACTGATTTGCTGTTTAGTACATCATGGGTCGAAAGTGACAACAAGTACCTCAATGAACAGAGCATCTAGAGCTTGCAAAGCATTTATTTCTTGACAATCGACCCATGCTTAGTCAGTCTACTCTAAATGAAATCAAAAGGAACCTGTATAAAGTAACAGGCATGCCATTAGATGTAATGAGGTGATGCATCATGGGAAGGGTAAGATATCTTCTCTGTCCTAAAGCAAACAAAATATGTTTAGGGGACTGCTTTTTGAGACACCCTTTAGATAAGGGAAAAAATATCTGGAAAAATTGGAAGGCACAAAATTCATAACTTGCATTCAGCAAAAACACAATATACACAAGTGATATACATAGAAGATATTGCATTATGAAAATGCTGGGATATATTATTCTGAAGTAGATAAGAAGTTGATGATTTGACAATTCAAGAGGGCTTCAATCAAGCAGTTAATAAACAAAAACTCCTCTCCTGGTGAATATATAATAGAAACACTACAAATATTTGTAATTTTAGAAAAATGAATATTGATGTTTCAGGCAAAAGGAAAAAAAAATTAAAGAAAAATATTCTGAAAGTTAAACAAAATTTCTGGTATTTTTTTCTTCCTTTTATCAATTTCCCCCAAATTGATAGCGACTGGGGCATTTCCATATTGCGCTATTCCAGCTGAAATCCATACACCCCCTATGGAAGACACAACCTTAATCTCACACACAGGGGGTGTAGATTTCAAATGGAGTCACCCATTCAAATAACCCTATTTTAAATTCCTACTCCCTGTGTGGAACATTAAAGTCATGTCTTCCATAGGGGGTGTATGGATTTCAACTGGATCATCCCACTGGGGGTACTTAAAACTTGAATGATAATTTGTGATATTTATACCAATACTTAATGCAGAATTGGCATCTCAAATGCTTCTGGATAAAATTCAGAAGCAAAAAATGCAAGTTAGAATAAAGAAAAAAATAAATACATATTATAAAACCTACATTAGCATGCCAATTTGCTTTATAATGTACATAGAGATATGTTGATTTTATATGCATACTTTCTTTAGAATAATACATGGCGTCAAGCCAGCCCTTGCAAAAATAGAGGAATAATATAGTCCTGAACATTTTTAATGAAAATGTATGACACAAGTATAAGACAGCGGAAGTCTAAAACAATGGATATCAGAGACGGAACTATTATTTTAACCTAGTCCTAGTTGCTTTTTGGCAAGGGGGAAGGAAAGAAGGAAGGAAGATTCAGAAAGAAAGAAAAAAGAAGAGGGGCTGTTTTTGAGCAACAGACCCCTCGGATGCCAGAGATGTGCACAGGCCTACTTTGCCACAGGGGTGTAGCTTGGCCTGACAAGTTTGCCGTCGCCATATGACTGTTTGCATGATGACGCTATCTCATTGCGTGGGATACCTGCCTGTGCATATGCTTTTGAAATTGAGGTTTTTTGATATTTGGTACGGTTAGGGTTAGGAAAAGTCCCACCAAAGATACTTTAGAAATTTATGAATAATATACTGGGCAAAAAAAAAAAAAAGAGCCCAGTAAAATCTACCCGCTACCCTTTACGACAATTGCACGCAAAGCGCAAAGAAATGTTCGATTCTAGATAAAATTCAAAAGTGCAAGTGAAAAAAACAAAACATGCTAATTTCCTAAATTTGGAAAAAAAAATAGAATTATTATTTTGTAACAATATAGGTAAAAAAATAGGAAGAGTTCAAAGATATAGGAAAGATTTAACTAAAAGGCTCTATGAGACCTCTTCTCACAAACTGAGTGGAAGATTTGCTGGGTAAGTAAAGGAGATATGGTTCATTGAATAAGTTTGATCAAGGCCTTATGTTCTCAGAAACTGGTGTGCTTCATTGTCATAAAGGCCGGCCAAAAAAATAAAGATGTTTGCTTGCCCCCAACCGACCGACCCTAATTTTGGAAATCAGAATTTTTTTTTCTTTTCTATTTACTGTACAAAAGAATACCGCCCTATTTTTGGAAATTCCTGAAAAAGGTTTTTTTTCTTTTCAAATTTTCGCATTCTGAAGATGTAAAAAAAAAAAGTATTTTAGAGCTTGTGTTCAACATTTTAGTTCAACATATTTTGAGCCTTAATTGATACAAACAGTAGGGTATGCTAGTAATTAAAAAAAAAAAAAAAAAAAAGAAATCCCGATCGACCGACCCAATTGTTAAAATTCATTTGAGGGCAAGCAAACAATTTTTTTCTTGGCCTAAGACCAGTTTGCAATTTGAAGACTTTTACAGTACAGCGTTTTTTTGATGGAGGCCATTACTATTTTCTTATGCTCAGGTTTCTCACCTGTTTGGGTACTGCTGTCGTCTTGTATCTTGATATGGTGTCCCTCCGTATCCACCTGAAATGACAAATTAACCAATCAAAAGCAAGATAAGAAACATGAGATAACAAATTAACCAATCACAAGCAAGATAAGAAATGAGACATGTTGCATCAAATCATAGAAGATAGCAAATATAACATAAGAAATCAAGCAAATTAAAGGTACAAATTTTATGGGGATAGTCAATTGAAATTGTTCTTTAAAAATTTTGATATCCAGCATTTTGGATTCTAGAAGCAAAAATGCATCACAATAGCCCAGAGAACAGTAGTCCAGAAATTGCTCCTGTGGTTTAAATTCTACAAGCAAACTGTATATGGCCCAGAGACCTGTAACAGAACCACCAAACTAGGTTTTTGTTCATACTGTATAAACGACACAAATTTCAAGTCTAAAATTTCACAAATCTGATTTTACCCCATTAAAATGCAGATTTTGGTATGAGATGAAAGCTTATAATATTTCTCATAAGACATGTTTGACAGTAAGGTTAGTACCAATGGATCCAATTATTAATCACTTTGCACAAACCGTTTTAAGACCCTAATACCATGACAAATAATGCTAGTCTATCCCGGGAGTCTATCTTGTTACCATGTTGCCTTAACAAAGATTAACAAATATTCAAACATATTTATACATTCTATAAAACACCAGTAATATAGGTTTACATACTAAGCGCATTTGACATCTTGCTAATATCCCGTCATATCAAACAATTACCCTCAGATTACACAACTAATCGCTCGTCTTGATCACCGCAAATTTAAACGATCGCATCTTTATTAAATTAAATCCACGGCTCATTTGTTCTCCCTAACAGGTCTAATATGCTTGCTAGTTTTAAATTACCAAGATCTGACATGTCGTACAACAAAGCCCCCCAGTGTAAACGCCATTTAATTTACTCTACCCCTTAAATCTGTAAGCTTACTACCCTGCGGAATTTGACACCCCTGTTCTGTCTCTAGGGATTACGGCGGAAAAAGTTTGACGGGTTGCCTCAGGGCGACATCAAAATGCAACATACCCTAATTGGTCACCATACATAACAACGGAATTGTGTGTTTGTATAGACGATATGCGGTGTCAGTGTAACAATAGTCTCAAGCCGTGAGTACGAGGGTAACACAAGAAATCAATAAAGCTCTTACAAAACTTGCCCCTGGGAATGTTTGATCTTGTGTAGTGTTACCGTGGCGATCTATTCAATTGTATACAATGATTTCGGACATTGAATTTGGTTGGTCAAACATGGGAAAATAAGGGGCAAAATGTGTAGAATTTATCGTGTGATTTTAAGCAAGTCCAAACAATTGGTTCCAATGTTAATGTTTTACATGCTGGACATGGGTGGGCTTCAACATAAAAAGTCCCAAGTTTTGAGATATTTTCTCAAAATATCAAGTGCTATCTCAAGAACCACTGAACCAATACTAGGCTTGTTCGTACTCATTTTCATGCAATTTTAATACTGATTTCAAATATGGTCATAAAATGTACAATTCTGAAAATTTTATGAATTCCTAAGAAATTTGTTTTCTTGTCGTCTGCAGTCTACACCCGTATGGAGAGGGTTGAGGTATAGGTAGATTCTATTTTGTCCAATATCGGAAGTTATGACAAACAAAACAAACAAATTAGTCAAAACTTTTTCCCCCAGATGTAACTGAATAAGAAGTGCTGTGGTCAGTGTTATTAGAACTGTATGTATCAGATGTCCCTTTCTTTCCATAGATTATTAGCATAACAAACAGATATTAGAATAACAAGCTCACTGATTTTGTTGAAAAAAAAATACATGTAGGCTTTGTTTCTGTAGCATGGTATTGCTAGTTCTGTTGACATTCAATGCACAGCTGACCACTGTAGACTGTTGCACTTTCAGTTGCTGATTTTTCAGTTACACCTCATTAATTCAAAGGTTCATAAGTGTGACAAACCCATCAGGGTTATTATGAATCGTAATCCTCACCCTACCCTATAAACTAAGCCCTATAAACCCTTATTCAACAACTCTTCCTATACATTGGTACAGGAGCCAAGCGTTGTTCATCTGTGATGAATCTACAGGCCAGTAGCATAATACACAAATGCAAGGTTATGCATTACGTGTGTGTGCGTAAAATTCGTCATGCCTGGAACTTATGCGTAAAACACTGTCTTATGTTGGATGTAGCAGCTAAACATTACCGCTTTATTCTTTAGCTTTATTGCTGATATCAACAGAGAAATCACCGATCTTCTTGTAAAGTTGAGTGGCAATGACAAACGGCCATTCGATTGTGAATTAGACAATCTTTAGCTTGTATTTTCCTTGTTGAAAGGGATTCAATCATGTTTCACAGTTGCTCATCACCGATTAACAACTATTCATACACTCTTAGATAGCGAGAACCAATCAGAGCAAGCGTTAGAAAAATCCAAACCATGCATTGATTGTGTCTAATTGCACTCCAGCGTACTACGTGCAGTATTTCGCTTCGCGTTCAAGCGTCGCGTAAGATTGATTCATTTTTCGGGCGGGTTGATGCATTTATATTTGGTTCTGTTTTCCAACATTTTTTAATTTGTTATATAAAAAAAGTAAAAATCATGTGTTTTTTCTTCTCGTGTATGAAATAGATTAATAAACTTGTAATTTCTCTCCCAATAAGTAATACGCGTTCATTAACCTATAAGCGTCCGGCGCGTCTAAGTGATTTACTTCACTCAGGCAGCTAAAGATGCCCTCGTGAAGTAGACGACGTACGGACGCATCATTGTTAATCGCTAATGAACAACGGTGAACCATGATTGAATTCCTAAACTTAACCTTACCCTTACACTAAGCTTAATCATAAACAAAATAATTATGATCTAAACTTTTGGGATTTAAATGACCCTTCGAACCAATGGGTGTTCCACGATATTTCAACTCAACTTTTTAAACTTTTTGAAGAATAGCAGACAAAACAGGAGCCTAGAGGGCGCCGTGCTGTTCAGATTGGGTAAAGCCTTTTGAAATTTTCCAAAATTTAAAAGGCTTTTACCCAAATATCTTAACATCACTTTGTGTTCAACATTCTTCAAAAAGGCTTATTGATATGCTTCCAAATCATCTCTGCTTCATTTGGTTCTATTGTTTTCAGTGCATGATTCTATGCTATTATTTACTTAATTTAAACTGAATGCCCTGATAATCACAGAGGGCCCACTTATGCTGGTTTCATACTACCCTGCCGCTTGCCGCTGAGCGGCGTGGCGCACGCGCATTGCAGACAAACGGACACAATAAAGGCTTGTCATTGGTTGAAACGCCCTGCCGCTTGCCGCAGCGGCAGGAAAGTATGCTGGAGGCTTTAGATGTCATACTGTGGGCCTAGAATGTTGACACTGCAGCAGACAGTGGCACATAAAAACTTGACATTCCCATTACATGTAGCAGCTGAAGGAAGGCTCACCCTAGGATCACTTTCTCATAGGCCTTTGCTCACAAAACTCATACCACATTGGAATGGCCAAATCATAATGTGCAATGACCTATTATGAAAAATGTTGAAAATGCATCAAGCAATTAAAAGAATTCTAGATACATCTACCCCATGATTTCAAACAAACTTTTAGCAGACAGAGTGGAGACTAAAACATCCAGTTATACAATACACAACAAAACATTTGCCTATTTGACTTTACCTATTTCAGGACCTCCCTTTCTTTTTAACCCATTACATACTACCCTACCACCAACCAACGGGTATGAGATACAGGCAATGGCTGCTATGTGGCAACTTTTCATTTCTTATTTATTTACTCCTTGTGTTTATATGTGACCTGATCTGATCCATGCAGGCTCAAGTCGAAAATGGTGAAAATTGAGTTTCTACCATTACTGACTTGCTCAGCACCAACACATACTGATGTTGAATTGCGTGCCAGGCCTCTTGCATACTTGGTTGCAAAATTATGAACCTTTTATATGTCCATTTTCGTATGTTTTTTATTGTTTTTCCTCCTCTCTTTTTGCCCATATCTCAGTTTCATTATTGCTGACTTTAGCCTGATTGGGTCTGATCTGGCCACATATAATTGCATCATATAGTACATCTCTTTAACAGTATAGATGCTACAATTCTTGTTGTCACATTGTTTTTTCTTACTGACACTAAGTTTAGGTTTGTATGGCATTTCTTCTACTTTACTATATGTTTTGATGTGAGGCAGCTATTACATTTAGAAAAACTTAATCCAAAGTACAGCTTCAAAATATCTATATTCTAAACAATATCACCAAACTTCAAGAAATCAATTTTAAAAAAAAAAAAAAAAAGGTTTGTCTCAAAGCTCACGAGTGTTTTGAAAACAAAGCGAAATGCATTTTTTTTTTTTTTTTTCCGACTTGGGTATTTTTATGGTATTTTGTGATTCTGATTTTTGCTAAATTTGTCCGGAAAAAATTAAAAAAACCTTTAAAAAATAATTTCTGCATTTCTTTATTTTCAAATCTTGCGATTTTACAAATGCGCGCGCAAGCTTTGAGACAAACCTTTTTTTTTTTGCCTAACTAGATTAATTTCAGTTCAGATTTGGTATATTCAATGTGAATTAAAAATATGTCATAAAAAAGTATAATAAAAAATAGCTATTACTGTAAGTTGACATATTGACTCTTGGAATTGGCTGTACAAGAATGTCTATCTTTACAGATGTGTTTTTAACATAGTCCCTCAGAGGCAATCTCAAGAACCACTGACCCAATACCAGACATGTTTAGACTCATTTTAATGCATTTTTCATGCTGATTTCAAATATAATAATAAATTTTAATAATTTTAAATTTTTGAACAATATTGTAAATTTTTTATGATCGTCGACTCCACTCGACATCTGTACACAATGGGTTAATGAATAATGGCAGTAGAAAGTTAAAAGGCAAAGTGGTCAATTGTGGGTGGACCTATAGGTTTGTTAACATACACAGCATAACAATGCCTGGCATTGTTTAGGTGACAATACACACAATAGTGGTGTGGTATTTAACCAGTGGTTTTACTCCCTTAATTTGTTGTAAAAACACTGGTTTAAGTTGCTGTCAAAATTGACTTAACCTACTGGTGAGAGACAGTGAAGAGGTCCTCCCATGTGTCAATCAAAGTGATGGACGGGGGAGTAAGCAAGGTGGCGGGGGGGGTTGGACCTAATGGGGTGGGGTACTCTATGGGTAGTGTGGGAGGAGTCCATAGAAGAAAATACACTGTAAAGCATGATTCCCAAACAAAGCAAGGAGTGTTTTTTTTTACAAATGTGTTTAGGGCCAGTCTTTGGGGTGTTAGGTCGGATTCAGATGCCACATCGCAGTGCAATGCAATCTTGCGATGCTTTTAAAATTGAAATCTGAGCCAGATTTTACAAGCTCAGCATTCTCCTCGTGCATGAAATTCAGGTTCCAAAGCATTAAAACATATTTTCCTATGAGGATCACATAGCCGGATATGTATAAAATAGGTCTAGATTTTATCTAGAGTTTGGTCTGTAGCTCAATCTTTCCACAAAAACAGACATTGATATGGCAAGATTGGAACTCATACCATCAAACACCAGAATTAAGCTAACAGGAGTAAAAAACCCAGTGATTTATAGTGCGTTATGTACTGTAGGCATAACCCACAAGCCTCTGCACACCAGTTGGGAGTACCCTAACCATTAGGCTATATACTCTCAACATCTTTTGTACAACTTAGAGGATGATTGAGTTAAATGAACTGAAAAAGCCCACTGATTTATAGTGTGCTATGCACTGTAAGCATAACCCACAGACCTCAGCACACCAGAGGCATGTATCCTAACCATTAGGCTACACTCTCAACATCTTGTGAGTACTTTGTACAACTTAGTGGTGATTAACATGAAACAATCATTCATTTGACAAGCAGCATGATAAAACACACTTGCCACTTATTAGAGTTAACAAGTACCTTCCAATTGAGGCTGACATCCTGACGTGTTTACTTTGGTACTGTGTAACACATCCAAGTGTTCAATATGGATTCTTCCTACACATAACTTAGAAATGTCAACAACATAAATTCTGCGTTGCAAGAAGGTCTATCAAACATAGAGTATACTCTAAATAAGCCAACATCTGCAAGGGGCCATTTGGGCCCTTGGGTTTCATTGAAATCCATAACTGCCAACCTTTGAAACTCAGAAATAGAAACACCTTAAGTCGGTGTCCACTTAAAGTGAAGCACCCAGTTAAAAAAGGTTACTTACCAAGTTTTGTTTTTTTGAAGCTGGATAAAGTTGTATGTTTTAATTACTATTGCTTCTTTTTAACTGACAGGGACACACTGAATTATTATGCATTGCTAGTTGTTCAATAGAAGCAAAAGTAATTCAAACATACAACTTTACCCAGCTTAAAAAATATCGTAAATAACCTCTTATTTTACCAGTATTTTTTTTCAGTTTCCGTACTTGAATAACTTCTACATATTCCAATTTTTGTGCCTCTTCCATTTTTTTGCGACTTTTGAACTTTTAAATCGGAACGGTTGGCAAACCTGGGAATGTACCGGCCCTAATCAGTTTTAGAGCATTAGGTCTGAACCCAAAGGTTACACTGGTCCGCCTTCATACAGCTTGTTCATAAGGAAACCCGACAATCTTATCTTCTCATATATACCAAGGGACAGACCAATCATCTAGAACCAAGACATGCCAAAGCACTGGGAATTTCATCTATATTCATGTATAGATCTACAAACCAGAACTGTTATTAAAGATTGTTTTACCCAAGAATTTTACCCACCTGAAATGCTTTAACCAACCATTTATGCCCAACTTAAATAACTTCAAGGACCAGCTACAGACAATCAACATTGACAAACTGCATAAACGTCCGAGTAGCAAATATTTTCCTTCCGCCTCCTTGAGATACTAAATTCTGTGTAGGATTTATCTTTACCAATATTTTATGCAGCAGCGAACAGATGCAGATGCACAAGTCATTTTATATTTTTTATGATGATGCACCCGCCATTTGAAAAGTGTATTATGATGAAAAAAATCAAACTGTAAGTGCACCGATATTTGTCACTTAAACTAATGTCTGCACAAAAAGTAACGCATGCTTAAAAGAACTAATGTTTCCACATATTTCTACATAAGAAGGATGATTTATTTACGTACATTTTGATACCCTATTTGTCAGATGTCATTCAATATTAATAACACAGCAGTATTTAGAAAGAAAAATACCCAAATTTAAAAGTTGCAGTTATTTGTATTGATTTGAAGTCAGCGCGAAGATAAATGGTGGGTTTTACGTGCCACAATGCTTGTGTAATAACCATTGATCGCTGTAAACTGCAACTGGTATTTTTCTTTAAAAGCACTAATGTGTTGTTAATATTGAACGACATTTGATAAATGGGGTATCAAAATGCACATAAATAAATCATCCTTCTTTCTATAATGTAGAAATATTGTGGAAACAATTCTTAGTTCTGAAGCTATAGGTAGGAAGGTTTTTTTTAATTTTTTTTATTTCAAACTCTAATGGTGACCCGCAGGTCAAATTGCTAGAATTGAACATTAAACACACCTAAACAGACACAATGCAATTTGCAGGCAGCAGCTTAATCAGCGCCAATATTGCAACATTGAAACATTGAAACAAACAACTATACAAACATCCAATCCAACCCAACCCAACCACATCCCCCAGTAGGCAATGAGGATAAAGTGCCTTGCCCAAGGACACAACACGTTGGCATGAGCGGGGCTCGAACTCACAACCTATGCATTATGAGTCGGGCGCCTTATCCACTCGGCCACACGTGCTCCCGCAAATTGTATCCCGCAAGGTGTATTTATAACAGCTGCGTTACTTTTTGTGCAGACTTTACAACAAAATCATACCTAGCCATTAACCTCTAAATAATGGTTATACACAAATATGAACATCAACGTCATAAACACTACTCTACAAATGGAAATCATAGAAAGTAAGGTAATTTATTTGTAGCAGATAGTGTAGATTATTTTCATGCCCCAATTTTCCCATTACATCAAGGGTAAGAGCAAGAAGGCCTAATCTGCTATAGCTGCCAGGTATCACAATATTAAATACATACACTCTTAGATTATTAAACTCCAGGTAGGAAAGTCCTGTGCCTGAGCATGCTTGAATTATGCTGACGACAGTATAGAGTGTTCAAACTGGGCGACCTTGCTCATGTGAGCATAAATAGAGTGCTCAACTTGTCAACGCTTATGCGCAAACTGCTTTTGTGTACGCTTGCGATATCTGCTCTACTTTCGAGTTCGCTAATTAACCCCACACTTATTGTTGACCCCCATTGACAGCAGGTATACCTTCCGCGGTATGTATACAATATGCAGAAGTTTCAAATGTTAATACGGCAGCTATTGCAGATAGGGTCTGCTTGCACTCCTCCATATCGTGAACAAAAATTTGTTTGTATGTAATGATCCGGATGCATTTTCATAAATGACACCAGTCTGATATTGGAGCCTATCAAGAAATGAATTCATTGTGGTGTGATTTGAGCAAACTAAAATCACTGGCAAATGTGACACGATCCGAAAAATGAGTTACCATCATCTGCATCACCTTGCAATGTAACCAAGTGTGATATTACTGAAATCATTGCATCCCTGGCGCATGGTATACTTGGTTGCATCAAAGATCCTAAAAATAAGGGATCTTTGGCTGCATAGTTATAAGATTTTACAATAACAATATACCAATTTGAGGGGTTCATTGCAAGGTCCTTTCAGTAACAGCTGCCCTATATACATTTAATAATTTCTGCATTTCAGTGTTATAGCCACACAGTGGCAACACTAGGAATTTTTTTCGGGTGAGCATGGGAGTGGGGGGGAGGGGTGGGGCAGCAAAGTGAATTTCAGGGGGGGGGGGGGACAAATCAACAAATTTTCTAACCAAGAGTTCTATTTTCTAAACAAGAGTTCTAACTGGGGGGCATTTCCCATATATATGCCCCCCAGTATATTTGGTATTATCAAATAAATATATTGGTCTCCGGCACAAAAAACCTTTGAAATCATAGAAAATTCACAAGTTACAACCAAGATGTTGTATTTTTACCTGAGAGAATAGTACAAGATGAATTTGTCTATGCAGGGAGATTAAGAGATGAAATCATCTGTGGTGTAACTATGCGTAAAGAGGGAGAACAACTACAGCACAGATGAATTCATTTCTTAATCTCCCTCCTTACACACTCAACAACTAAAATTAGCAGGCACTAAATAAAAACTGTGCTGGCTATAACTCTGCTGCATTCTATATTGTACATATCTACAATACATTACACATGGCAGCTATTGCAGACAGCACCATCTTGCACAGTCCCTCTAATTGTAGTTGATTGCATTTTACCTGTATCTCAATTTCATAACTGCTGCATTGGCCTATTTGGATCAGATTGCGTAATGGACTATTCCAGATGACATCCATACACCCCCATATGGAAGACATGACCTAAATCTTTCACACACGGGGTACAGATTTCAAATGGAGTCATCCATTCAGGTAACCCTACCTGAAATTCACACTCCCTGTGTGGCATATTAAGGTCAAGTCTTCCATAGGGAGTGTATGGATTTCAACTGGAATAGCCTAATAAATTCACAAAATAAAATCTAGTTAAAGCGAGCTGGACCTCATACATTCTCATCTGTCACTACACAGTTCTTTAACCCCAATAGACTTCTACATGCATAAAATGACCTTTGAGTGTGTTGGATACAAAAAACTCATACTCAACAAAGTGAGGTCAACTATTGAGCTATGCTTGTTAAATGGAAGTATTGAACTTTACCATTAGAGATGAGATACTTTTTGCTCAGAATGGGCTATTTAAGTAGAAAGCCATACACCCCCTATGGTAGACATGACCTCGATCTCCCACACAGGGGGTGTGAATTTCAAATGGAATCACCCAGTAACCCCAATAGAAATTCACACTCCCTGTGTGGAAGATTAAGGCCACATCTTCCATAGAGGGTGTATGGATTTTAACTAGAATGTCCCAATATGCAGCATGCATTGCTCATCTTATACAGTATCCACTCAACATGCTCAAGATGGGATAGGTTTGATTAGGCCTTTGGAGAAGCTCTCAGCTAATGCTTGAGTATGAGTGCTGTATTACCATAAATAAGAGCAAATTTGTAAAAGTAGAATTACTTTCAATGGATGAAAGATGGGTATTTTTACAGACGGTACAAAGCATGATCATTTTGCAGCACTACATCTTTGAGATATGAAAAGAACAATTATTTTGGCCATGTTAGTTTCACAAAATTGATATATTTTTTAGACGAAAAAGAAATATAGTGTGGGGTGCATTATATGCATCAACATCACGGTACAAGTGCATTATTTTGTTCAATATCTTGAGCAACAAGTATTAAATAAGCATTAACTTATTTCATGCGTAGGAGAAACAATTCTGAGCTTTTTGCTATTTTTATAATAACATTTTTACTAAAAATGTCGGAAAATTCAAGCAAAATATATATCCACCTCCAAGGAAAATTGATCAATCTTGCCGAGATGGAAAAGCACTGCGCTTAGTACAGTGATTGCGTGCAAATGCAATTACACACTATCAATCCACTTCGCATAGATCTAACAGCTTTTCTGATTGGCTGCTATTTGTAAAATTCTGTTTTTTTACACGATTGTAATGTACTTTAGTAAACTAAGATACACTACAAAAAATCAAAGACTTTAGGTGTTGTAGTTTTGTCAAAGTCCGAATAAACCATCTGAACAAGACAGTTTATTATTATGATGGAAATATTAGTCGGAATGCATATATATATATGCAATGTTCATAACACAGTACGTACATGGTGTGCGAGATGGTCATACACACACATCAAAGGGCCGTAACGTAGCACAACCGACGGAGTAACACGTATTGGCGCTGGTAGTAAATTACAATTTTCATTGCTTTACCTCAGTTGTTCGGCTCAAAATTAAAAGGAACATATCTGACAGTAAAAGCTAACATTTTATGGAAAAGAAAATACTAATTAATCTATTTTTATGGAAATGCTAAAATATGGCATTAACAGCTGAAATAGGGGAGATAACGTCAACGAAACTTCAGTCAGGCAAAATCACCTGGTGATGGGGGTTGCCATAGATGACGGGTTGGGGTATTTTTACAGGAAAGTGTAGCCGACAATCAGATGTTACCTTGATCAGAACCGTCTAACAAGGTCATCAGGGGTTATCTGCCTCAGCATATCCACATGAGTCACTGGAGCAGATTTGATATTTTCAGTGCAGATTTTGAACCGGGGACATCTCGCACCAAAGGTAAAGACCTTGATCTGTGTGCCAGTGCTCCTTCCTTTTTTTTCAATAATTCCTTTTTCTTTCTTTCTAGTGATGTAATAGAAGAATTCTTATCTTCTAAATATAATCAAACAAAATAAATAAGTCAAATTGATTTCAAAATGATAAAAACTGCGAACTAACAGTTTGAGTCCTGGATGACAAGTCCATGCATGCCCCTTTAAGCATTATTCAACCATTTCAATCTCTATCTTACTCATTTTCTAGTGTTTATTTTCATTTCTTACAGATTAAACACATTTACATCCTGTATGTCTAAATATGGTTTTAAAAGCAAAGAAAACAATCCTAATTCAATGTCTGATGTACATATTGGTGGGTCTCTCTCGCCAGGCAATGCAGACCATCATTTTTACCTCGCTAGTTCAACCAGCTGGAAACTGAAGTGCCCTCTTCAATTCATTCACTCAGAATGAGTGACATACTCAAGGAGCCTGGCTGATGATTTCAAGGGTCCATTTCACACCGCATAGTCCCCAGGAGAAGGGGCAAGAACCCCATCATGGCCTAAATTATGGGATACTGGGGATATCGCTTTACAGGTGTCTTAATTAATAACAATTAATGCCCTACTTGGTTTGAATAGACGGTATAGATTGATGAAAAGTGGGGTTTCATGTAACTATGATAACTGGATGGGGTGCTGCTACATGTACTGCAGACGATAATGAAAAATTGGCAAAATTAGGCTGATAAATTAGGGCATTATGATGGCTGATTGGTAAGACGTTTGTCAACATAGGGTTACTTTTAGTGTATAGCTTTTTTTGATTGGCTACTGGGAAAATGTAAATTTTGTAATGGTTACACATATTTTGTCATTGTTATGTCGGTTTTATCCCTTTGCAAGTTTTGTGCTGAACAAGTTTTGTATATACTAGGATATTTACTGAAGAGTTTGTAGCAAGTTAGGTGCTAGAGTGTATATACCATATCAGTGGCGTAACTAGGGGGCTCCGCGCGCAATTGTTTCAAGAATTGATATACATGTAAGAATAAGATATTTTCGGGTGGGGGGGGGGTAGGGGCACCAATTTTGTTTCTTGCCCCGGGCGCTACCAACCCTAGTTACGCCACTGTACCAAATTTGGTTTCTCTACTGGATTCTAAGTATTTTTTACAACTCCTACCAAACCAATATTCCAAGATGATTTGAATTATTCATAACACGATCTGGTCCATGGGGGCCAAAGGTGGGAAATTTGAAATTGAGATAAAGGCAAAAATATGGAATAAAAAAATAAGGAAATAGATATCACAAAACTTCAGAACTTTAGAACCAAGTATGCTAGACCTTGTTTGGATAAGGTAATGATGCTCGTAACTCAATTTTCAAAAATGCCTCATTTGGCCTCAAGGACATAGAGTTGCATTCACACAGTCTGTATTTTACTGCACACAAAAAGTACCCATTTTAAAATCAACATCTTAAACTCAGTAAACCTAAAATACCCAATGAAGTATCAATCAGTTACATTTATGTCTTTGCGTCAAAATCATTTCGAAATGTTCAATGGCGCTCATTAGACTACCCCGTAGTCCACTTGCCCATTGTGCATACTCTGGATATTGTATTTAAGCTTAAAACTCTGATTTAATTAATGTGTGCACAATTGATAGATTTTCACATCTGATCAGTCACCCTACTCCCTCTGTTTGTTAGCTTCCCAAGTGGACTACTGACATTGCCTTGCGGTTAAGATTTTTAACACGGGACTCTATGGAGAGTTAGGCCAATTTCTGGCCTAACTAAAATTGGCCATGATGTAATGCATCTTTAAATGGATCTGCCTTGTGATTGGTCGCCCATACCTCGCTATGGTTTAAATCGTCTGGGCCCGCGCCATTACCATTAACTACACCGTAAACAACTGTATGTGGTATTTGCGGCGCTTTTGAGTTGACGCGAAAGTTAATCTCTCATCAAACATCTAGCGCGTACTTGTGGTTAATGGTCTGAAAAACAAGTATGCTTGACAGTGTGTTTTTAGAGAGCAAAGTCCAGGGGGTTAAGTTCTGCTTACAATTCAAAGTTCATAGTCGAAATTTCGGGGTTCGCTATCAATAAACTGGTAGATTCCAAAATCAGAATTGTTCAGTATTAAAGTGAGCCGTTATAATTATGCAAGATAATGTTGCATTCAATTACTTTTATTGTCACTAATCGTCTGATATTTTTAACTCTTTATGACCATTTTACTATTGAATACTTTAATTTTAATAAACATCAGTATAATTTTGAGTTCAACGAAATGGGTTCATCATGACTAATAATAACATATTTTTAATAAAATTCGACTATGGCATAGTCTATGGCGCTCATTAGCTCATAAAACTAGTCAATATATTGAGAATTTTGTTCTGCATATTTTGATACCTCATTCAGCACATTGCAACTTAATTTTTCCAAATTATGCCAATTTGTATGCAAAAAGAGAGCATTTCAAAAGTGACAAAATTAACATCTGAAAACATGCTAATTATGTGCATGGAAAGTGAGTGTTGTTGGGCCTGTAAAAGTAGCGGGTGGGAATCGTCCTGAAAGAGGAAAGATCCCAAAATTGTCACTTTTGAAATGCCCTCATTTTCCATTCAAATCTGTATAACCTTGGGAAGTAAAGTTGCATTGTGTTGAATGAGGTTTCAAAATATGCATTTACAACATTCTCCATCCATCAACTTTTATTTTTAAATTTAGTTTTAGTGTGTATACTTTTTTGTATATTTGGTAAGCACATGTTGTAAACACAAACCCTTCTCCTCATGATTCCATCACTGTACCACTGTGACCACTGTACAGACTGCAATTTGCAAATTCCCTATCGTAGACATGACATCATATTGGTGACCCCGGGGTGTTACCATAGCGACTGGATCACGCTTTCATGAGAACCGTAATGGCGATATCAATGTATGGAATTTATTTATCAAATTTTTAAATTACCAGTCATATTTAAGACCTGAAACCTCATGATTTCAGAAGGAAAACATCTTGCAAAAAAGCTTACTAGGCAGTGAAACCCATAAGAAATGGCTAAAACTTGATTTTCAAACAGCAGAACATTGACGTGTACAGCGTAGATAGCGTCGTCATGCAACCGCTTGATCCATCACCACGGAAGTAGTTGTGACCTCGGCAGGAAGTGACGTCGGACTACAACAGCGAATAGCCTACTGCCAAGTCCAGTGAAGTCATTAAACTCATTCAGTGGAGACAAATTACAGATTTGCTACTGGAATCCTCATTCAAACAAACCTAGACCTACCACCCAAAATAAAGTGGCTCTGCTTTCAAATGTATCAATTGATGCGTAAATTTGATCAATTTGTGTCAATGATAAGAAAATAATTATGAATGACAGGTTAATTGGGTCATCAAGAAGTAAAATCTCCCTGATCATCCCTCTCTACTTTTAAGCTGGTTATAACACAAAACCAATTTGTTCCAAACTAATAACCTTTATCATATTGACCAAAGGTCCCTGATACCCCATGCTTTGGGAAAAAACTCCTTCAAAAGGGAGTCCATTTTGAACTTGAAAGGAATTTTGCTTCCCCCAAAAAAGTGTTTTTGGAACTTTTTGGGTTTTTGTGTTGTTGTTTAAAATTAAGCCCAATTAAGGTTACTGATAAGTTTATGTTTTAGGCCATGAACATGTTGGTTAAGTTTCAGGCATAAATTCTGAAAGACAAAACATGAAAATAACATAAAAATGCATTTGTAACATACAGCCATTTTCCTCTTACAGTAAAAAGAAAGAAATACGAAGAAACTGTAAAGGCTGTAATGTTTCTCCAGAATTGCTTGGCAAGAATTTCAGCAAAAACTTGCAAATTAATTCTTGCGAATGTGTGCGAATTGAACTTGATTCTTGTAAACGTTTGCAAGTTTGCTTCTCGCACTGTGCAACAAATTTCTACCCTTGGAACCGTACATCTGATTTGACCCGAATTTCAAAGCTTAAAGTTTGTTACATACTGCGAGAATCCATTCCGATTCTCGCTGAAGAATTTACAAGAATCAATTCATTCTCCTCAATATACAAAATTTATAAAGCAAATGTTTTTCACAAGAATTCACTTGGATCTTGCACGTCTACTCAGGTGCTTTGGTGCTAGAGGTCCTGGGTTCAATTCCCCATAAGAAAAAAAAAATCTCATCCGCTCTCCCATGGCTCATCTGGTAAAGGTGGGGCAGATGACCCATGAACCGTCTTACAGTAAGTTCTAATCAGGGTAAAAACCTGACTGTCGGTTACACTTGCCTTTCCTGTAAAAATGCCCAGAACAGCAATCTACAGCAACCCCCTTCACTGAATCACTTATGCCTGGCCAAAGTTTGGTTATCATTTATCTCTTAGAATTTCTGCAGTTAATGCCTGAATATGCTTGACTTAAAAAATCTCTGGACACAATGATGATGAGGTTATAATAAACAAAGTTTCAATCAAATTGATTTTGCTACCCACCTTAAACTAATAGTCCATGTAGGTATAACTCAAGGGTCTCAAGATATCTTAAGGACCTTCCACAGGTGTTACTGACCATTGTCTGGACAATCCTGAGGACACTTGAAGAGTGACCCTTCAGATGACCAAACCCAAACTATAGCTAATTGATCTCTATACAGGAAAAAGGTTTTATCTAATCCCAGATAATTGAATATCATACTTTCTTATACCTTTGTTTCTTTCATACATGGCTGGTAATGTTTGTATCGTTGAAGGATGTAGATTATTAAAAATTGGAAGACTAAGGACACTTATCTCTTCAGATAACTAAACCCAAACTATAGCTAATGATCTATATAGGAAAAATGTCTTATCTAATACACACTCATTGAATATCATACTTTTTTTTTATACATTAGTATGTATGTATGTTAACCCTATGGGCAACAAGTCTTTCTTACAATGCCCCTGATTGGTTAATTACGTGATATAATCATTTGAGTAACCAATAAAAATGGAGGTTTCAGATTTTATAGCAATTTTAAGCTAAAAACCTTCAGTATTTTATTCTTACCATATCTCTGATTGATGTTACGATATAGGCCTCTTTGTAACTGATCAAAATAGATTTTGGAGGCCGATTATCCGGCCTGTAGTGGCCATGGGGTTATGAGAAATTTGAAGTGCTGTACTTTCTTTTACTATTGTACAAGTAAAACAATAAATCAAAACAAATTTACAGAACACATAAATTATTTGCAATAGCCACCAATTAGTTACAACCTTCTTGTGTTCCAAGGGTAACATTCACTAGCATCTCAAACATCCTCATCTAGCAGTACACAATTCATTAACCCAAATAGGCTTCTACATGTATATAGGTGTCTTGGGTACAATAACTCATACTCCACAACTAGAGGTCAAATTTTGAGCTATGGTTATTGAATGGAGGTTAGAACTTTGCCATCAGAGATTATATCATTTTGGCTAGTATAAGTATAGATTTTTCTAGTCTATGGTAAATGGAAGTATGATACAGCAAACCTGGATGTAACATACAGCATTTTGTAACTCTCCTTTGCATGATTTCCTTCGCATGGATTTTGTGAAGTTAAAGCCAAGAACAAATAGTTGTTTTCTCCTTACAAAAGTGCACTCATGTGGTCCTCGAAAAAGTGCTTAGGTGGAATAGCCGAGGGCACAGATTTGGCTGATACAGTACATTTTTGTATGATACCTCAAAGCTTACGCTCTGGAGATGTAAAACTGCCTTTTTTACACAAAATTACACAAAATTTGGCAAATTTTCTCTAATTTATACAGCAGGGTTAATCCAAGAACCACTACACAAAACTGAACTGTTTCACTTCTCTTTAAATTTGGGACTCTAAGCTTCCGTATATTGAACTATACACAAAAGAAATATATTTGCGCATTCATATTTTCGCAGTATCGGCTTCAAACGCAAAAATAAATGTAGTCTGAAAATGTTCATTTGCTGTAAAAGTGGAAATTTGTGTGTGCAATGTTTCACACTTTGCAAGTTTTGAACAGGTTCACTTCTTTTTAAATTTGTGACTCTAAGCTTCCATACACTGAACTATACATAAAAGGAATATATTCATGTGATGTTATTTTCATGTTAGCTGCTTCAAACGCAAAAAGTACGAAAATAGACATAGCATGAAAATTATCACTTATACAGTATCTAGGAGCTCCAGGGTGTATTATAAAGACGATAAAAACTACAATTGAATATGAAAAGTAATTGATTCTTTTCAATTTAGGGTAAATAGTATCTAAGTCTTATTGTTCAACTTTGATAAAGAAATTTGTAACGCTGATAAAAAACTGTGTAAGTTATTATTTGACTACATCAATAGCCTAACCTCTTGTGGTAATTATAAGTTGTTTGGAGTGGACGGTTTCATAATGTATCTGTTTTTGGGAAACAATAAAACGCAGGTTACACAGCCACTGGCGTTAAATTAGCAGTAAAACACCAATGTGATATGATTGTTTACATTTTGAAGTGTTTTCTTGTTTTTACTCAAAATATACTGGGGCAGAAAAGTGCTTACAATTAAAGGTATAAATAGAAGAATGAAGTATATTTGGATTTATGACACCACTAAATGTATGAATGACAGCTATCAGAGAAAAAAAGTGCAGTCACCAAGACTGTTTTGTGTTGTTGTGGTGATGCAAAATAATAATAATAAAGATAATAAATATAATAATAATAATAATTTTATAAATGATCCAAAAACTAAATCAGTTAAGGGGTACTACACCCTTCGATAAATTTGTGACTATTTTTGCACTTTTCTCAAAAACTAATAACACACTGGTAACAAAAGTTATGTATATTATAGGGGCAAGGAATCCAGTTACTACACAGAAATTTCAGTGACCCAAGACAAATGGTTGGTTATTTATGATAAGAAATGAGGTACCGCTAGGATGTACCTCATTTCCTATCATATTTACTGAACCGCTTGTCTTGAGTCACTGAAATTTCAGTATAGTAATTGGATTCCTTGCCCCAATAATATACATAACTTTTGTTACCAGTGTGTTATTAGTCTTTGAGAAAAATACAAAAATAGTCATAAATTTACCACAGGGGTGTAGTACCCCCTTAAAAAGACTAATAATAAAGTAGAATTACACTTTTTTTTATAATTATGGTGGCTCCACAACAAATTTGTAAATACAAAGAATATATCTATGAAGTCATTAATATTCCAAAACATACACAAAAAATACCCCAAATTTGCTAGATGTAGACAAAATTTACAATATTTGTCAAAATTTTTTGGCAATTTGTTATTAGGCCCTTCGCACTTGATAATTAGTTTCCTGTTTACCGCCCGCGTCCAAAATTGAAAATCTCAAAATAATTAATTAATTATTTTATTTTTATTTCTAATTTTCTCCTTTAAAATAACTTTCAACTACCGGGGTACTTCTACTTGTTGACTTTAATAATATCAACAATAACGATGAATGAACAACTCCACCTTCACTTATTTATAAAATCAAATATTGTTGTGAAATAATTAAATGCCCGCTCTAGTCAAAACGAGTCAATAGTTGCTTGTAATAGTTCAAAATAAATAAAGAAAATAAAAGATAATTAATAATTAATAATTAAAAGTCACCTCGTTCCTTTTTCAAAATCTTTAACAGGAAACTAATAATCAAGTGCAAAGGGCCTTAAATTTGGTAGAAATAGCGATGGGTCAAAATTTTTTGGAAAAAGAAGTGGACGAGTCTACTTTATTCACACCCAAAGCAAACTTGAGTACCTTCCTGGTATTTAACCACAGGACTCCAGTCAAGACATCGCTGTTTTGCCTGGACATCTAAACCACATACTCTAGATAGTTCAAGCTTCATTTTCAACAGAATTATTAACATTAACCCAATTTGTTTCTTTATGCCAACATCACTTTCCTGTTCACTCCACCAGATAAGGACCAATATCAAGCCACTTACGTCAAACCGGGCATACTCACCAAAGGATTTCGCTGTAACAAATTATAACATTGTAAATACCCCATATGGGTTTATCTATTAGAAGCTGCCGCATGCAGAAAGACATGAAAATGCCCACCTTGAGATATGAAGTGTTCACTATTTTGGCTCATGATCAATTATCAATAAGCTCAATTATTTCATAAGCACAAACAGGGACTACATTAGGGCTCAAAATTGCATCACCACATGCCAATGTACCTGAGTCTAAGGCCTTTCTGATTGAACTTGACTGCTACTAAAGTTTGTTTGGCTTATAATAGGTGGAAATTATTCCTTTTTTTGTTACTGCATGTGTCAATAAAGTCTTAACTTACGCTCATATCAATTCACATAAACGCACGCCAGTCACATATTATGCAACACGCAACTAGCGTAGTGTTGCGCCCAACTGCGTGTACGCCATTCAATATCAATACATAATGTTATGAGGATAATAGCACATTAGTGTGGTTTTCTCAGTCCAAACTAGCACTAAGGATAAGGATAGGTTTTTAGTTACAGATGTCAAAATATAAATTTGGCTGAATGTCTGCTGACCATGCTATATTGCTATTATAGGCCGAACAAACTTTACATATAATGAAAGACAAAGATAAAGACAATTTATCGCGTCTGACGTCACCTGTCAATCAAACTCGAGCACGGTTTGTTTACAAGTGTCGTGATGATGACTTGCTGAACGCGGATTTATAACCGGGCGCCTTATTGTTGATTTTGCACCTTTCGACATGCAAACCATCTAAAAAGTTAGGGCTTTATAGTAAGAAACTTTCTTTGGTGAAGGCACCATGTCCACAATCCCTAGAAAAGCTGCTTTTTGCCTCGTAAAAGTACGAACTTTTTCGCCATTTGCTGCTATTCCTTTTCTCCGATCAGCACCAGATAGATCGGTCTTCCTTTTACGCGCTGATTAACCTGTGTAAACCAATCAAGGATCGTAATTGACAGTGACATCAGACGCGATAAATTGCATTTATCTCTGTCTTTAATTATAGCAACTATTTTAATTAGAGAACACCCATGTCCATAAAGCAGCTATACATCATCACCTTCTTATCAATATCAAACTAATAAACATCTTGACCTTCCCAAGCATCCCCATAGCTCCCTTGTACATATGAAGACAAGCGGTGGTATGACGAAGACTATGTCCAGAGAATATTTACACTATAAATCCTTCTTTTGAGTCAATATTGGAAGGCTGGAGGACCTGGCTTCCTCCATTCATGGTGAAGTACTCTCTCTTCCATTTACCTAACGAAAAGGATGCTAACTTGTAAGACCCTTAAGCTTACCATTCGACCGACCTAATTTTCAAATTGGCCAATTTCAATTTGAAGGTCATGAAGTGTGTGAAGGAAAATAAATGCAGTGTTTTGGCTATCACAAGCACCAACTGTTTCATAAAAATAAGTATGTCAATTTGTCAGCTTCATCTGGTTAAGAATTGGTGAGTTACCCAATTTTTATATTACAACACCCCATGGGCTACTGTGTTGTAATTTTGGGCAGTCAACAGCCCGAAAATACAAATGGATGATATCTTTGTCAAACGACTGATTTTGCAAGAAAGCTTAAATGCACACAATCATGATGTAGTCCCAGGTTTCTGATGGTATGAAAATCTTGACTTTTTTTAAGCAAGTTGGGGGATGAGGCTGTGGATTACTAAGTGCCCCTTTAAAGAACCGTGCCTTGAAATGTTTGATGTAATCAACTTGAGACGAAGTCGAGGAAAGTTCTGATGAAAATATAACTCTTGATTTTTCTGTAAATATTGGGAATCGGCATCAGTGAAGGCTAAGTGTATCAATGCAATTCACACAGGAATTTTAAGCCTCTGTAAATGCGTCACACAACAAAATAATACAAGTTAGCACTAGCATGGCCACATTTAATATTCCATTTTAATCCACCCCCACCCCCATGGAAGACATGAGGTTGACCTGAATGGTTAACTGAATGATTTGAAATCTACTGCCCCTGTGTGGGAGATTAAGGTCCTGTCTTTCATAGCAGGGTGTATAGAGATCAACAGCATTGGTGGACACTGCATCTCTAAAGTATGGTAATGGTGATGGGAGGGGCTTTCAAAAAGCACAATTTCAAGTAACGAAAATGATTTCTTTTTTCTACCGCTGTACTGGGAAAAAACACATAGTTCAACCTTACTCAGAATGAAAGGCTAAATATTTAGTCAATCAATGATGTAACTCCTTATTTTCCAGAATAAAACTTATAAAATCCGAAGAAGTTAAAACAAGAAATAGTGTTACATTTTGTAGAAATTGAGCGTAATTTGAAAACACTTCTTTGAAAATGCCGAAGCAAGACATGCTATCTTTCCAAGGCTTGACATGTCTGAACATCGCTATGTAATGCACAAGAGAGACTATCTGACAGGATGTTAGGTAATGCCATAGGCCATCATTCATGGTAAAACAACAACAGAGGGTCAAGTACACAGCTCAGTAGACTAAATTCTATAAACTAAATTGCCATAAAATCCCCATGAGCAATTGGCTGTTTTTCAAATAAGCCTCATGTTGTTGACTGTAAAATTAACTGTAACAAAAACCCACCAAACCCCAAAACCCAGATTTTCAACTAAAACTGCTACACAACAATTCCAATAAATGATGTTACAGTAGCGCTGAAGATGCTGGTGATGATGATGGTGATAATGATAACAGTGATGGCAGAGACAATATGATGATGATGATGATGATGGTGATGAAACAGCTGCTGCTGTTGACGATGATGATGATGATGGCAGTGATGGTGAAAATAATGGCAGTGAAGGTAACATGATGATGGTCATTGATGATGGTGATGACATTATAATAGAGATGATGATGATGCTGCTGCTAATAGCATTGGTGGTGACGACGATGACAATGGTCACAGTTATGGAGATGATGATGATGATGATGAAGTTAATGAAGATGGTAATAATGATGGTGTGATTGTGATGATGATGACAGTGGCAGTGAAGGCAACATGATGATGATGAAGACAATGATGATGATGATGGTGATGATGTTGATGCAAGCAGATATTTTCCACCTTAGAAACACTCATATCAAGAAAACCACAATTCCACAGAATGGACACAATGTCGTTTAAAATCAATAAGCTCTTAGGCGCAATTCAGAACGATTCAATCGCTGCACATCAAACAAAACTACGAGCGTGTTTTACTCTATTTGTGCCTACACAGACCCATCTCGAGTTTCCTACTTAAGAACTACTCAAATGCCAGGTGTTGGGCAAGTTTCAAATAAAGTAGTTGAGATTTCGTTGTCAAGGTGAATGTGGGGGTAGAAACCATGGCAACCAGTAATGGCTGCTTTCTGCTGAAATGTTGTTTACATGTTATCACATGAGTTAGCTAGATGGTTCAAACTATTTAATTTTAACACAAACCAAGGAATGATTAACAATCATACTAAAACCAATAAAAAACGGGTACAATTAACTTTGTAGAAATCTGCTGAAATGTTGTCTTCATGTCATCGTATGCGTGACATGGCCAGGACTGAAACCAGCAAATCGTAACTGGGCAGGAAAAAAATCTGAAGTAAATTGTCACTGTTATTCCATAAAATGTCCACAAAATGACAAATTTGAAGGTATTTTCATTTTGCAGGGGACATCAAACACAGTTACAGAAAACAACATCTTTGTACAGTTAGGCAGTTTATGTGTCCCTGCAAAATGAAAAATACTTTCAAATTTGACAATTTGTACTGTTCGATGTTTTGCCAACAGTAACAGTGAAAATTTACATAGGTTTTCCTGTCCAGTGACAAAATATTGTGACCACGAGTGAAAGTTGTCAAGTCCTCATAACAAGATAAAACTTGTCTGTCTGTCAGCAGA
The DNA here is from genome assembly GCF_039555335.1 of Amphiura filiformis. Taxonomy (NCBI): domain Eukaryota; kingdom Metazoa; phylum Echinodermata; class Ophiuroidea; order Amphilepidida; family Amphiuridae; genus Amphiura; species Amphiura filiformis. The sequence continues at coordinate 5,611,988 of NC_092629.1, forward strand.
CTTTGTGTTAAAGCAAGATATTCAGCAAAATAAGATTTCAATTTTGACATCTTAAAATGAAAACCAAACCTTAGTGCTTTGATGGACTGTAAGAGAAAACCACACAAATGAATGGGCTATTAGATTTGATATCCATACTCCCCCTGTGGAAGGCTTAGCTAGTCTTCCACAGAGGGAATGTGGATTTCAAATAAAATAAATAATTGGGCAACTTCCATTTGAAATACTCATTCCAGTTGTGAAATATACAGATAAAGCCATTTACAGGGGGAGGAGTATGGGTTAAAAAAAACCCTGTCCAATTCCACTTGAAAAACATACTCCCTCTGTTGAAGATTTCTCTTAAATCTTCCACAGGGGTATGACAGATTTCTAATGCAATAGCCCAAATGGGAGCTATTCACATATATCAGGACTATACGTGATACAGGAGTATGAAACAGCAACATTTCTATTATCATATTAAGAGTTTTTAGGTTGAGAATCTTGTTTGAACTTTCTAAAAACTGACATAAAAAGGATTCCTGCATCCCAACCCATTAATCTAAATAACGATATTTAGAATCAAATCATGATCTATGCTGATTTGCATAATGAGAATTAAAAAAAATCTGACTTGGGAACACTTTAAGATATCGTTGTGATCATGACATCAGCACATGAAGTGTTAAACTGCAATCAATTAAAGGCAATTAATTGTGAAATGCAGCCACCTCACCATGTGCTCCTTGACGCATCTTGAATGTGGCAGGTATCTGTCACATGGCCCATCAGTCGATACATAGACAGGGCATACTATCTGGCTTGCTTGGCTTCAAGAGGGTGAGTGAAGGAGGGAAGATGATATAGGCCTGTGTGTCTATTTCATGGGGTGATAACATATGGAAATGGACTGATGTGGAGATGGTTAGCTGATAAAATTTTCACCAGCATAAATCCCCCACCCAAACAAAGAAATCACATTATAGAGGCCCGGTGATCACACATGTGACCAAATATTTTAATAACACTCTCTATTGAGGATCACCTTGCAAGTAAAATCTATCTCCCTAACAAAGGCTTCATTCAGCCTTATAATTATTAAGTATGCCTGGATCAGGAGCTAAAATGAGCTCCTGGTCCCAAAGATGGCTACTGGACCAGGAGCTACTCCAGAGCTTAAATGAGCTCCTGGTCCCAAAGATGGCACCTGGTCCTATAGTTTGAAGTGTAAAATATTGGACACACCAGGAGCCAAAACTGAATAACCCTGGGGTAAAAAGAAAGCCTGTGTGCCTACTTAATATAAGCCTTGGGTTTCATACATTTTCATTGTAGGCACCAGGGAATCACATTCCAGCTCTCTAACAGAAGATTACATTGAAAAAAAGGCCAGTACCCCCTTGATCAGACTCTGAGCCTCTCTATCAGGACCAGAGCCCTATCACCTGATTAGAAGATTTATGCTACACCTCTAGTCAGCAACACGAATACCCACCACATTTTTAGCACAAAATGAATGCACCCTGTTAGGACACAATGTACAACTATATCATATGGGATGTGAGCAAGTCAAATGGGAACAATGTCAGGGATACTGATTTTGACTTTTATAGCCAATAATTCAGTATCGAAGTTACGTAATATCTTGGTGTACGTAATGTTACTATGCCAACGGGATCACGCGCCAGAGTAATGAACTACGATCGAAACAATCACCACACAAAGTATATGGTACTCGAAGGATATCAAAATAGCGTGATCCGGTAACCAAGAGAATTACGTAACCACTTCGATGCTGAATAGTATTCCACTTCCTTTCTATTTTATTGCTCTGAGCAACAAAATGGCCATATTTCTAGAAACTTAAGTCTAAGTATGATGGAGTTTTCAGCAAAATGAAGCTCTGAAAATGGCTCATGCAATGAAATTGAAAACCGAACTTTGATTTTAATCGACATCAGACTCATTTAGCTTGATGGTATCACATATATTCTGTCCCCCAAAAGGATGCAATTGGGCACACGGCACACGCAACGGTAAATAGCTTCACAGAAATTTAATATAATATTCAGAAAAACTTTTCCTGGTATTATGAGAAAGAAATGAGGTGTTTTCAGATTCCCAAACTACAGATTGAAGTAAGCTACCTCCCCACTCTACAGAAATTTCCCCCTCTCTGATTGGAAACTAGTTCTATATGAGATACATTTTGGGCCCTTCCTCCAAGTTCGCCAGGAATAATTGTAAAATGTCCTCAGGTCCCACTGCATGTGTGTACATACTTCAGATGGTCTTCATTTAGAATTTCCTGCACTCCATATTTGAAGTGCTACTTCCATTAACTATGCATGCATTATCAATAGTTAACTCTGGCATCACACACACACAATATTACTGTTCTCTACCATAGTTAGAGCGGGACAAAGTATACTTATAATGAATTAAAAGCTGAAATGAAGTTATTACAGAATTGGCCCTGGGGTTAATAAAACAGGGAAAGTGCTTCCAGTTTCTAATATTGAAAAAAAGGAAATCTTATACGTTTGAAAGTGAACCGAGTGAGGGCAGTATTCACTCCAACTATGTGGTCCCATACATATATCTTCATAGACTATGGGGGCAGCAGACATGGTAAGATGACGGTATAGGAAAGATTGTTGGAGATTGTGCCATGAGAAATTTAATCACCTTATACAGACGCTATTCATAATTAATTTCAGATTTCATACACTCTTAGATTTATATTATAATGAGAACCAATCAGAGCAAACGTTAGAAAGATGTCAGGAGTGCATTGATTTTGTATAAGTACTGTAAAAGTACTGTAATTTTTCACCATTTTCGGTGATTCTTTTTCGCCTATCGGCACCAGATGAATCAACCTTCCTTTTATGTACTAATAACCAATCAAGGGACACAGGGAGTTTGACTGACAGTGACATCAGTTTTAGTTCTACTGGATTTATGGGTAGACAACCAGCGTTGTATTGCACCTATCTTGTCCTCTTGAACCTAAAGGGTTGAGTGCAGATATCAGAACCGGGGATGGTCCCCCTTCTCATTTCGAATAGCTCTGACACTTTAACGTGCACAGGGATGAATCCTCCTGAACACATGACCAATGGCTTTATGTGACTTTCGAATCACGGATGTCGCACATACACTACCTATATCTGCATGTGCTAAGCAGTGTATGGGGGCGAGAAGAAATTCTACAATTAAATTCTTTGATGAAACTGGACTTAATTGAAGGATTCCCGACCATATAAGAACTTTTTGGGAGGGAAGAGAATTTTCACCTAAGGCAAGCCCAAGGCTTGAACTCTTGCCGATCGTATCTCCCGGCCGACAGCGCAACGCCTTAACCGCTCGGCTATCTGGCCCTCAGACGCAAATTAGTCTGTTTAATTTTGTCTCAGGCTATAGATGACAAAGGAGTCAGTCTACTTACCTCCCTGTGGGGTTCCTCCATAATTACTTCTTCCATAAGGTGAGGATCCTTGGGATTGTCCCCTACCGGCATATGAGCCCATGAGGCTGCCCCTGTGCATAATAAAACAATTGTTATGATTATTATTATCTCAGAGGGACTAGAAGACAAACACCAAAACACAAACAACAAGCAAACAAACAAAACAATAAACAATCCCTAAAAAATGTTTAAATCATTGATGTTTTTCCTACTCATATAAGTACGCAGTGGTTAAAATCCGCAGGTAGCAAGTGGCCTGATTCAAATACAGAGAAGATATCTGAAACTTCCTATAATGCATTTCTCCCATTTTAATTTCCTGTACTGATTTGCTATCTAGTGCAACATGTGTCGATGGTGACAAAATGTACCTCAATGAACAGAGCATATCCAGGTCTTGCAAAATATGTTCATTTCTTGACTATTGACCCATGCTTAGCCAGTCTACTCTCAAAATGAAAACAAAGGGAACTTGTACAAAGTAATTGAAGTGTCATTTGATGAAATGAGGTGTTATATCTTGTTGCAAAGGATTCTGGGAAGGGTAAGATATCTTCTAATTCAAATATGTATCTTTGTGATTTTTGAATGAAGGCTCAATCAAAATGATCTAAATCTAGGTATTATTTGGCTCTGATAAGGTTGTTGAATTTGGCAGCCTTGCACTAAACTTTTTCCCAAACTAGTGTCACATAAATGAAAGCAATCTGCATGTTCCTGCTGTTTTCTTAGTTTTGTGAGTTTGACACATTTTTCATTGGTTTAGCACATAAATGGGCTATTCCAGTTGCAATCCACACCCCCCCCCCCCCTATGGAAGACATGCCTGAAACCTCCCACACATGGAGTGTTAATTTCAAAGGGGTTACCTGAATGAGTGACTCTATTTAAAATCTACACCCCATGTGTGGATGATATGGCCATATGGGGGTATATGGATTTCAACTGGAATAGCCTACTGTTGTAAGGCTGTAGCAAACCACTGCCTCCAATCACTCTGGTATATTCTTCTCAGGTCGATTATATAATTGTGTACATCCATATCAAAATGAGGCACTTGTCGGCTGCTACATGTGTCTCTCTTTACATAATAGCAAGGAATAAATACCAGACTCATCTCAAGTGTAGGTCACTTCAAATCATCCCCAAGTTACATGGTTTAGGAATGTTCTCAGTATTCCTATACCATGTGATTTGGGGATGATTTTTCAGTGACCTCCACTTGAGATGAGTCTGGTATTTATTCCTAGCTATTATGTAAAAAGAGACACATGTAGAAGCCGACAAGTGCCTCATTTTGATATGAATATACACAATCATACTTGTTGCATCACTTTCATCACTTCCTTCATATACCGTCCTACCTTTCAGCAGCGTACAACTTGTGGTGCATCATGGGAAGGCATGGCAGAGTTGGGGACATGAAGCCTGACTGTTGGCAATGCATCATGGGACTATAAGGCATAGCTGGGGATATGGTATCAGGGGGGATCATGGGAGTGAGGAGCTGTGCACGCCAGCTTTTGGCTTGGAATCTTTGAGCTTGTTCCAGGCTTGAAATTGGACTAAAAGAACACACAGAATAGAAACATGGAAGCAAGTACATGCATTGGGTGAATATAACAACTATTAAATAACGCTTGAAAATATCTCTGTCGGTTGATTGGTAAATACTGAATTTCATGCCATAAAATATTCTGACTATTTCCGTCACAGTAAATAGTCAATTTTTAGTGAACTTTTTGTTCCGCTCGACATTGTGATCTCAGTGAATCAATCTGATACTGCTACTCATCAATCAGATAGTCTACTTGTTGTTAACTACTTTTTTTGAGGCTGTGATAGTTTCAAACGTTATTAAACAAATATTGGCTGCTCTTTATTTTCCGAAAATGCTCATTTCAGGAACGACCTCCAATTCACCTCTGTGCAATAGTTTGCACCATTTCCCTCATCATGAGCAGGCAACATTTGTGTACTAGTCATATTACATCACATATATTATAAACAGATTAGCATATGAAATAAAATCACATTAAAACCCAGATTTACCTGGCCACTAGTAGCTATAATACTTTAAGCTACCCTCAGATTTAGGATGTTTAGATCAAGGTTTGGTTAAGATATGGGTTAAGGAATAGGATTAGGTTTAGATTTATGGTTAACAATTCCTGCATACATCCCATCAATATTGCCAAGATGGTTGCCATGGCATGGTGGCCATCTTGCATGTGCAGTAAAGGTGAATTCAAAAACTCTTTCATGAGGAATGAGGAATAAACCTGTGAAATGTTCTAGTTTGCATATATGATGTCCTGTCAACCAGAACAAAAATGCTGTACTGCACAGGTCAGCAACAAATCAGGCCGTGCTTTTGCCTCAGACGCAAACTAGACTTTTTAATTCGGTCTTCAATTCTAATGGTAGTATAAGTTTTTCCTCACTCGCATATCCAAGATGGCTGCCATGAGCTTGTGCTATTGGTGCCTTTATGCACTGTGAGCAAGGATTGGGATCTTTCTGTTAGAGCATTTATACGGAGTGCGGAAGTGTTAAGGGTTTGGGGTTTAGTGTTCACAGTTAGTAGCTAGGATCAAGATTATGGCTAGTTTTGGGTAAGTGCTTAGCGATAAGAGATACAATTTCTTGAAATTTGTGAAATGTGACCCATCACATCGAAACAGACCACTTCGCGGCTAGCTTCATTGGCAGATAAATGAAAGAAGATGGAAAAATATAAAGAAAATAAAAAGAATTCTGAGCTTGTTTTGCCTCATAAAACATTTTTACTTTATCTGATTTCAACAAGTAAGGTGTCATTTTCAAGCTAAAAAGCAGCAGTTTATCCTATTGTTTAAATCTCCATTTTCATTACTGCCGCAAGGTGGTCTATTTCGATGTGCTGGGTCACAAATACATCTAAAAGAACCGGGGGTCCTTAAGGATTTTCTTAGTACCCATGCTAGATCTGAGGTGCCTGGAGGTAACCCCTACCAGGACTAGTAAGTAAAAATATACCTCTAACGGGCCAGATTTCTATAAAAACACCCCCCTAGCAAGACCAGATTTCTATAAAAACACACCCTAATGGGACTTGGAGACTAGAAGAGGTGAATTTGATATCCCCAGCAAGACTAGAAGAGGCTACAGTGAATTTGATACCCCTTTTGCAAGCCCCAAGAATAGTGCTAGCCTCCCTATTCTCAGATGGAGCATGGGTACCTGGCCAGAATTCAAAAATCCCCCCTCTGGAAAAGAACTGTATTTTTCATATTGCTTAGATTAGTGAGTCAGTACTCATAATAGCCCAGTGCATCCCAGTTAAATCTCCCATATTTGATTGTCGCACATGGAGACCAAAATAGCACCCTGGCATCACCCAAATCATTCTCACCTTATCATTCTGTTTGCTGAATCAGCCGACTTGTTGTCACGGTAACCACTATCAGGTGTGAAGCCCAGCTGTGGTCTCCATCCTCCTCTACCTCTATTTCCACCACGTCCACCACCACGTCCACGATAACCTCCACGACCACGACTTGCTCTTTCCATTTCCTCAAAATCTTGGGGCTTGAGAACTTTTCCTGGAGGCCTGTAAGAAGGGAAAATTGCAGTGATTTAAAGTATTCTGTAGTAAATACTAGCATGAAAAGTTCATCTGTGATGGTAGACTTCATAATTATATAAAACCAATAATCTCAGCACAAAATTAAGACGTACATCAAAATTTTTGGTCGCAACTTTGACATTCATCGGGAGACTGGCAACCCAAGTATACCGGAGGGGGAGGGGGGGGGGGGTGATACAAGTTATCAAGAGTGCACAAGCATGTTTTAGGGGTCAGGTGACTTAGCAGTCAAGTTAGCTCAATCGTTAAGGTGTTCAACTATGGTGCGAGAGGTTGCGGGCTCGAACCCTGGCGGTGCCTAGTATGCTCTCATGGAAAAATTGAGTTAGCTTGAAATTCCCCTGGACAAGGAACTTGCTGCTAATTGTCTCGTTGTAACCCGTACGAAACTCGAGGAGCTGATCCTGGTTGCGATGGTTAATTGTGGAATGTCTAGGGTGTGCGCTCTTGTAGCAGCAAAGTCCCTGATTTGTTGTTAAATGGTTTATGGAATGATGTGGGGCCGTTAGTGGTCAGTGACAACCTGTAAAGTGTGCTGAGGCTTGTGGATCAACATCTAGGCATTGTACCTGTGTGTAGCGCACTATAAATCACTGCGCTTTTTTTTTTTTTTTTGTCCAAAAAATTAAAAGGTTACTGATCCCAAACTTGGGTTGCCAGTCTCCTGACGAAGGCCAAAGTTGTGACCAAAACATTAGAGGTACATGTCTTAATATGTTGCGTTGAGATCTAAGTTTAATTAATTACTTAATATACTATAGGATATAAACACTTATTTGTGCAGCTTAAGACAACCTCTTATATGAATGACTCATGATCAGACATGTAGACGATACTAGACTTGAATTAACATGATGCTAGACTTGAATAAGGCTGATCTGAGTGTCGTAGTAATCTAAATTTACCTTGTCATGCCTAAATTAGCAAGACGCTTAACTTTTTGTGGCACTATTAACCAATTCTAAAAAGTTGTACTACACCAAATTTGTTTCGGAAAAATAACGTGATGGGCAGCATAATGTTTCAATAAATGTGAAAAAGAAAGGATTGTTATAAATATTGCTAATATTCAATTAAGAGGTGACTAACAAGGGGAATATCAAACAGTGGCTCTGCAAGAAGGGGGAAGGCATGCACCTAATGACACATATCCCATGGGATTGGGATGGAGTCACCCTATGCACAGATGGGACGGATTTCCTTCTCACTCCTAAAATATATATAACTTGACCCAAACAATTTAATAAATACACAAGAGAATCTAAGATAGAAGATTATCCTTGTGTCTTCCATAGGGTGTATGGAATTCAACTGGAATAGTCCAATTCATGGGGCTAACCACATAACAACTTACTTTGCTCCAGGGAGCTGCTTGGCTGAGAAAAGATGGTCATCACCATACTGAGGGTCCTTGTATGTCACACTGGAATAGATAAAACACATGCTTTCATTGCTTGTTGTATATTATGGAGACACAGTAATAATATAGATACCATGTGGTGCACTGTGAGGGCTTGGTGGAACAGTGGTAAAGCAACTAAACCCTACATTGAATAACCTATTTAAACTGTGTTGTCATGTCATCATTATCATCATCAGTCGGCTACAAGCTTTCTCCAACTATTGCGATCTTGGGCAAGCGAAACAACTTTGTTTGGCTTTGTTTTCATGTCATGAGACACAAATCTCAGAAAATATTGGGAATTCCCAGGGCAATATTTTGCTCCCCCAAAATTGGGAATTCTGAAAATGCTTTAAAAATTGAGAATTCCCAGCAGCATGGCAAAAACTGATAATTGTTTTTGGATTCCCACATCTTCTTTACATTTCTGAAGAAAAATCCTTTTTCTTGGAAATTCCCTCTGCAAAACTGACATTGGGGGGGTCCCATATCTTCTATAGGGGTGTACCATTAATTTTTCTGTAATAACCTAATTCCTGTGCAAATCCAATGGGGGGTATAATCTCAAGAGCAGGAGTTTTTTTGATATTTCTGAAAAGACCATGGTTCAAGGGTATTTTGCCTGACATATTGACTATTTTCAAGCGACTTTTACAGATTTTTTTGGTCCTTGACGGATCCGTAAAAGTCACTTGTTAATTAACTTACCATAATACTTGACTATCTGGAATGTCTTGACAGGCTGGCACGGGTGACCGGTGTAGTCTGTGAATAAACATATTGAGAATTAAAAACATTTAAGTAATATTGTAACATTTCCGTTTGTATTTCTGTCTCCTGTTAATTTTGTGCTGATCAAATGAGGTAAAACAAAGAGAATTGCTATATAATTCCTCCAACTCCAGTGTTGCCAATGTGTGTCATGCTGTTGGTCATGACAAGGGTCTGTTGATTTGTTGGACTGTGAACATCCCGTACACCATGTATGTACAGTGTTATGAACAAAAAGAATGCATTGAACCATTTATGCCTAATACCCAGTACAGACCACTGACTGTTGTTTTGAATCAGGGGATGGGATTTCAAATGAACTATTAGCGTAAAAGTCTTATATTTCAAGAGCAAAGTGGTCATTGGTAAAATTCAAAAAGTATATAAGCTGCTTTTTATGCAATTGCATAAATTATTCAATCTTGTTGGGGGGGGGGGGTCATGAATTAAAATACAAACAATTACAATTTCTATTGGGTACAGTTTTTTCAGGGACACTCTACTACTAAAAAATTACAGATTCAAAATTGCAATGCTATGGCAAATCCACCATCTTGGTTTGTTGCTCACGGTAGCTACTTAATGTACCTCTGGCATTCATCAGCAAGAACCCGAAATTAAACTGTAATTTGCGTCCTTTAGCGTGAGCGTTTCAAAGGTTTGGAAAAGGTGTGGACGATTTTTTGGAAATCCAAACAAAATTGTTAAATTTTAGGCCAACGTTGTACAAAAACTGGATTATAGGCATATAAATTTCAACAATTTTTAGCTAGAATTTGGATTTGGATTTACCACAAGGGGGTGATATGGTAGACAGCTTACCTTCCGGGCATTGTGACAAATTCATCTTCACCAATCAGACCTCTCATACCATGGGCTAGTTCTGCACTCATGTCTACATTCTGGGTAGTCTATGGGAGGAAAACAACAACAATGATACCTTTATTGTGGATACATGATACATGCATATATGTTGTTTCTAATGTATTATGTTCCGTGCAATACCAATTATTACCCAGCCAATTTATGTTTTATGGGGCGTGATATTTATCTCGTCGAGAGTGATGTGCTGGCAACCTCTCCTCTCCTGGGCTTTCTCAATTTTGTCGCATTTTCTCTCCTGTGCGGGTTTCGCGGAAAGGTGTGATATGCTCGATACGCTGTTTGAATGCTAGTATTATTCTGATTGTTATAATTATCTGTATATTTAAATTATATTGCTATATTGTATTTTGTGATAATAATTGCTTTGTGTATATTTAGTCAAACCCTGCCCATTTTTTTTTTCTATTTAGGGAGCAAGACATTTGAAATATTGCTGAGAGTGATGTGCTGGCAACCTCTCCTCTCTAGGGCTTTTACCAGGTTTTTCGTCTGTGCCGGTCACAGCTTTTTGATTGTTTTTATGCGGTGGTGTGCTCGAAATGCTGTTTTTTGGGTTGTAGTGCAATTCTATTTAAAACTCTGTGTATATTTACATTTATATTTGCTTATTATGTGCTTATTGATTTTATGAAATATGATGTTCTAAACTCATTCCCCTCGTCGCTTCATATGTGCCTTTTGTCGTGCCTCCTCGTTTGCTTTTTTTTTTTGGCTTATGGGAAGCGGCGTGGATTATGACACTTTCATTTTGTTTATATTGTTCTGTATAAAATTTTGTTTATTATTTAAAAAAAAAAAAAAATGTATTTGTTAGGCCCTTAAATTTTCTTTGTTTGTAGCTTAAGATATTTTAATCTGTTTCTGGTTGTGTAAAGCGCCTAGAGGCATTTGCATTAGGCGCTATATTAAATCTGTCTTTATTATTATTATTATTTATATAGATCCTAGTATGGTAAAAGAGTGCCCTAATATGATAAAATGGTGGGTAAATCTTATATTTACTTCACTGATATATTGCTTCCTTTTGCTGTAACTTTGGTCAACTTTTCTTTCAATGACCCTCACATTGTGAAAGATTAGGGTAGGTTTTAAGGTTCTTTATCATCCATCTCCATTGGAAAGCTTGGTAAGAATGTCCACGTTTAAGTGTGATTATGTATGCATCCCTACACATACACCCCACACACATACATATAACTTACCTTGTCTAAAGCTTGTGAATCGTAGAGTTCATTAAAGAAGGAAAACAATGCATTCTTCTTGCCAACAAACAACCTGTCTGGTCCTCGGCTATTTCTCTTCCCTGGGGAATAAAATAACATACACATATGTGACCTATTCTGACAAAGCCCACCATAAGTCGCACTCAGTCATTTCGAGAAACAGCGAGTCAAAGTTGAGAAAGGGGTGAAAAACCTTACAAATTTTGTTTTTCAGTTTTTATTATTTTTAGATTCCTTAATATGTTTACTTTAACCTACCACTGAAAATAAAATATTCTGTTACGTCTAAAGCACCCAAATCTAGCAATTTCTGAGCCAACATTTGCCTTTTCTTTTTGTGTGGCTTCCCCCCTTCCCATATTTGAAAGACTATAGAAAGATATAGGGGTGTATGGATTTAAACTGGAACAGCCCATGCTTTGCTTATAATACTTACTTTCTGACGGGGTTAGATTGGGGTAGACCTCAGCCAGTGTTGTTAATAACCTCTTCTCTTCTACAAAAGGTAGCAATGCTACACCTGTATATCAAATCAATAGACAAGAAATGAATTTAAAACAAAGATGTAATCATGATATGTAACTGTCCACCACTTATGGGCTGTACTGTAAGCATTTTTACTTTTCACTCAGGTATTGGAAAGGCAAATTCTCCCAAAAATAACCTTGACAATGAAATATTAGTGATAATATTACATGGTCATATTGCCTGTTTGCAAGGTAGTAAAACATCAGTAAGAGAGTTGAGAAATCCTTGTTTTCTATTATTTTTTTGAGAAGTTTAATGGACCATACCTTAATAAAAGCTCTGCCGACACTACTGGTCATTTGTGGTGGATGGTTACATATTTCAAATTTCATATTTTATTAACATTTATCAAAAGGTGACCCAAAGGTCAAATTACATGATAAAGATAAAAACAACAAACATACAAATTTTTTTTAAAGAATGACATCTATAAAACACTCAAAATGATATAAAATTTCATTTACAGAAACTAATATTACAGAAACCGGGGACATCCCCAGTTGGCGATGACTTTACAGACCTGTTAAGTACAGATCCAATTACATGTATGAAACGTCAATCGCCAAAAATTCACAAGAGTTCACACAAAAATGAACTTGTTTACAGGCCAGCTGGGGAGTTGTACACTTTCAAAGTTTTAAACACACAGAGACCAACTTGCACAGCTGTAAAGCACTAAATGGAACTGGGATATCCCCATTGACTGTGTGTCCCCAGTTACAGGCACATTACTAATGTCATTAGTGTCCCTGGTTGAACATGGGAAATAAGTGCAAACATGGTCCATATTTTACTCACCTTGCCAGGCAAATTTCTTGCCATTCAAATCAATCTTGAAATTTGACGGATAGAAGTCAATAATGGGAGAATCCTGAAAAAAGAAAAGCAAATAACAATATAATGCGATGAAAAAACATACTGTTCTGCGGGAGGATGGACCTTTCAAGTACGGCCGGTCGGTCTTTTTTTTTTAGCAAACAGTTACGTAGCTAGGGGTTGTATTTTCATAATTTATTTTTTTACTTTGGGGTTTACAGCTCCAACTGGAATGATATGAAGCATAATTTCTACCATGCACACACTCTCCTCTCATGCCACCCACCTTTCTTTCTTAATTTGTTGTGCTGAAATTTAATCTGACGCAGAGCAATTTGAAGTGCAGTTTCAGACAATTAATACATAAAGTAAGTACAATGTGGTGTCGCAATTTGCAACACACATGTAAAGTTGTATCGGAAAAGGCAAACTTTTGGGTACAAATTGCAATGCAGTAGCGCTTATTTTGAACGTTGGTTGTGGCGCCAAGGGGCAAGGATACATAATACTGCCACACCCCAATCTAGATACTTACTATGTCTGACATAAGCGTTCTCCATGATTCAGGTAGGAAATTGCCACTAGCTGCTGGAAATACACCCATCAACTGCTCAAGGGGTTCAAACTAAATGAAACAAAAAATAACATTGTTATACGCATGGCAAAGTACTCTAGCTGCTGGAAATACACCCATCAACTGCTCAAGGGGTTCAAACTAAATGAAACAAAAAATAACATTGTTATAAGCATGGCAAAGTACTCTACATGGAGCAATAACAAATTGGCAATTACAACACACTGGGCTATACCAGTTGCCATTCATCACACCTATGGAAGGGGTCTATGACCTTAATCTCCCACACAGGGAGTGGGAATTTCACGGGTGGCTCCATTTGAAATCATCACCCCCTGTTTTTTTTATAGTGGTTGCCATGAACATAAATTATACTTTGCATATTAAAAACACTGGGGCCTATTTTTCTTTTCTTTTTTTTCTTTCTTTTTTTTAAATGTCAACCAAGAATGATCCTAGCATTTTAAATTAGCTTTAGGTCCAAGGACACTCCAAAATCGAAAAAATAAATAACCAAGAATACTTACTGGCTTAGTCCCCTTAGGGAATCTATTTGGTATCCTGGCGATGTCAACAAAGTCTGATGCAAACGGTGCATAGTGGAAAGGAAAATACCAATTCCATGATGGACATCCCTGGTAATAGTACTGTAACACCCAGCATAGGCCGGTCACATAGGCTTCCACCTGAAATAGAATGGAGAAGATGGGGATTATCAACTTAGTTACCAATACAAAGTGGCCATATCAAGAAAGAATAGATATGATGGACAGTACTAGCCGTACAGCCACAAAATTAGAGAAGGAGAACCGGGACTCCCTATACCGCTACATACAATCACGCCGTTAGCTAAGGGGAGAAAATTGGGGGTATTCGGGTCTTTATCGACGGTGCGCGGAGACGAACGGAAGCAATTCTGCGTCTCAACTGAAGTGTCTTGGTACTCATGTGCAGGTCGCATCAAGTGCGTATCTCAAATGCGCCCATCATCAATGTCACACTTGCATAACAACAAATGTATCGAGCGCATTCAGAAGGAAACCGAATACCCCAATTTTTGCTCTTATACCATTCACCTTCCTTTCTTAATTTGTTCTCTCTTTGCTTTCTCTCTCCTTCCCTCCCTCTCTGGGTATACCCATAGCATGGCATTATGTTTCCATGCCTGTTTTAATCTCTCTCCTTCTATCACCTGTCCCCTTTTTGGTGGAAAATAAAACTGCATTGACATTTGTCATTTGAACATTGACAAAATGAAACATTGTCATTATAACCTCATTCAGTACTTTCCTGTTAAGAAGCTTAATATCATCCATTCAACACACAGAAATCCTCATTTATACTCTGATCAGCTAATATGCGGGACTCATAACATAATGGATTGGTACAGAATGGCGTTTACGCACCTGAGGGTGGGGGCAGCACCTACATGAACAGCTTTTTGTGTATTGTGTGACTAACACACGCTTTTGTGAATTTATGCAGGCGTAAGTTTGGACTTAATTGACTTAAGTAACAAAAACCGAATAATTCTCGCTTATTAAGAGCTCATTATAGGAGAGTAGCCGAAAATGTCTTTGCCTACCTTAGTAAAAGCCAGCTATTTTTGATTCATTACCTCGTGAATATTTTGATGTGTTTATGAATTAATTATTAGGTGTGGTTTGATACTTAGGGGTTCATTCATAGGATTGAGGGCATGATCGCTGTTTATGCCCGAGGCGAGAGCCGAGGGCATAAACAGCGATCATGCCCGCAATCCTATGAATGAACCCCGGTCATACATACCCAACATTCTTAGCAATTCAATACAGATACGGGGTTTACAAGTTTAAATTACATTTCGATACCGTTTTCCATCATAAATTGGAAGAAAATGAGTAGGCCTACTTGCAGGAAGCAGCTTGGCTCATGAGGTCAACGGCTGGGAGTCAACGCGTGATCGCGTCATCTTTTGCGCTCCGCGTGAGATGGGCGCGGTGACATGCGCGTGTCACGCAACACTAGCAAATCGTGGATCGTGTTAATTGGGTTCCAATGCTGCGTGACGCAGCTTGTTTATGCCCTGCGTACTGGTCATAAACGGTATTTATGACCAGCAAAAAAGGGCGCAAATCCAATCAGAAACGTTGTTATATCGTGAGTATGTATGAATGATATTTTATGGCTACTCACCACTTTATCTCTGAAGGTTATATCATCTGTCATCACATCAAATTTGTTCTCATAATACCTTTCCTTCCAGCCACTCTCCCATAACCTAAGAAAAAAGCATACAGCATGAAAGTTAAATTGTTCAAAAATACATAACAGATTTTGTTGGAAAGTTTTTGCGATGAAACAAAAGTGATAAATGGGCTACCAAGATCTGATACTAAGATAAGGCTTTCAAGTTACAATACTCTTACAGATTTAGGACTGAGCACAGATTTTGCTTTTAATTTTATGAGCAAGCATTCCCTTTCTAAAGAGTTCACAAGTCTCCCCTATGACTTTTTAAATAACTTGTGAAGTAAGAAATTGTAAAGAGTAAATTGGTAGCACAGTTTGTTTCACACAACTGGTCCAATTTCCGATGACACGCGTTGTTGTGTTCGATCACACAATGGCTCACATGTACGAAAAGATGCAGTTTTGAAAGGTCTACTTTGGCCCATTGGGCTATTCCACTTAAAATTCACACTACCCATGTGGAAGATTTTGGAAATATCTTCCACAGGGGGAGTATGTTTTTCAAATGTAATTGGTCAGGGTTAATCAATTTGAAACCCATACTCCCCCTGTATTATAGCTTTACCTATATTTTCCACTGGTTTGAGTATTACAAAGGGAAGTTACCCAATTGTCTATTCTATTCAAAACTCATACTCCCTCTGTAGAAGACTTTAGCTAAATCTTCCACAGAGGGATTGTGGGTTTTAAATGGAATAGCGCATTCAACTCTCAACCATACAGGCCATTGAGACTGTAGATTAATATCTGTATGTTGTGTGAGATTTGAATAAACAAGACTGCAACTTTCAAACCTGCATCTTACTTATGCAATAAGCCGTCTGTGTGAGAGATTAAGGTCACATTTTCCATAAGGGGTGTATTGACTTCATCTGGAATAGCCCATTTTGCCATCCATTAGCAATACATGGCAGAGTAGGTTCTCTTTGAATGGAACCCCTCTGGGCTGCATACAATTTCTATCAGTTTTCATGAGTGACAGTTCAACCTGCAATAGGTCTTAGTTTTATTCAGGTGCTGAGGAATTATTAAATCATAATTCTATTTACAATGCAGGTAGAGGTAATAATATGAGAATAATTTCGAATCATATTTCAATGCTACGTGTTTATTTCACTTTCCAGGAAGCGCTTTCGAGGAACTTCCTTGTCATCAGCTAATGCAGTAAGCTTTGATGTTTTCTTGGAAACAACATCCGCTGACAACAAGGAAGTTCCTTAAGGGATCTAAAACGAAGCGTTTATTGTGTTTGACAGTATTTTTTGTGGGACATGAGAGCACCTCAGACCTATCGATTGCATTCTGAATCTGAAGCATGTCTTTCTGATATCAAATAATTTTCATTTTTTGAAAATCACAATATAATACAAATTTTATGACAAATTATAAAAATTTGATATTTTTCAAATTTTGATATATAACAGTCCTCAGTAAATTATATAAATCTAATGACATATTCTTAAAGTGTATGTAGCAGGGAGGAAAATCGACGGTCAATTGAAAATTTTGACCTTTCATATTGAAGATATGGATTTTTTCCCAAAAAGACCTAATTTTTTTTTGGCGTTTTGGGAAAAAAATCCATATCTTCAATACAAAAGGTCAGAATTTTCAATTGATCGTCGGCTTTTATCCCACCTACATACACTTTAAGTATAAATCATCAGATTTATAAAGTTTACTTCAAGTACTGTTAAATATCAAAAATATCAATTTTAATGATTTGCCATAAAATGTGTATTAAATTGCGAATTTCAAAAAATCAAAATTATTTGATATCAGAATGACATTCTTCGTATTCAGAATGCAATTCGATATGTCTGATGTGCTCTAATGTCCCACAATAAATACTGTCCAAACGCTCATACCCCAGCCCTTAAAGCTCCTGGAAAGCGAAATAAACAAGTAGCGTTGAAGTATAATTTCAAATTACCTGACAGTATCAGTCTTGTCTGCTTCTTCATCTGGATCCGTCTCCTCATGCTTTCTCTTTGTGCCACGGCTTTCTTGAGATCCGAACCCAGGACCTCCCACACTGGAACGAAGGCTTGCTGCTGCATTCTATAAGGAACAATTCATAACAAAATTTAGATTGAAACAATTGAAAGAACAAATAAGGTTAACAAATAAGCTGTTTATGTTCTTGTTCTTTTTGCATTATCTGGCTGGTCATAAGTGTACCACTGATGATTTACAGTGATCGGAAACCCACGGAAGGAATGAAATTAAAAATTGCATTTTAATGTTCTAATCGATGGAAAGCACAGCGCTAGTTTGATTTTGGATCACTGTGTCTTTATTTCTTGAACGATTTCAACAAATGCGGTCTTACATTCGAGCTATAAGGTGCAGCTATTAGCTGCTGGTTCTAATTATGGCATATCTGTCTATTTAGAATATACAGGGGTTAAAATAAGTTACAAGACCTTAATTATTTTGCTGTTTGCATTTCCTCCTCCATGAGAAACATACAAACATGGATGATCCTAGACTTCTCCGTAGTGCACTTGTCATACAGTGTAGTCGATTTTTAATAAATGAAAAATGTGTTATTAATCATGTAATCATGACAAACACATTCAGTTGAACTCAAATTATTTATCACAAGTAAGTTTTCAATATATTATCATAAAAACGGTTTATATATGCCTAATTTACAGCAGCTGAAGGGAGTATTCTAGCATTCATTGCAGTCATGCTTGTGCCATAGCAAATACACACAAAAATATGTAAGAGCCGCTTAAATATTGAGAGCTATGTATGTTCTTACCATATTATCAGGTGTGCTTGAATGTCTGGCATTCCTGATATCTTGTGCACTTGATGCCGATGGTTTTTGACCTATTGCCTGTAAAGTAGATACAAAACAAACAATTCAGATCACAAATCAGGTATGTGAGTAACCAAACATAAAAAAACCCCAAGAAAACAGCATCCTACAAAAGGCTTAAATTTAAAATCTCCTATCCTTTACAACCAATTTTAATCTGTACCCAGAGCAGCCAGCTCACGTTAATGTTTTAAATAAAAGTGCATCTGGCCAGATTAGAAATGGCAACTGTCCCTCTAATCAACTGTGTAACAAAGTTTAGCTGGAAAATTGAAATCTACAGGTATTAGGATCAAATGGGCTATTCCAGTTGAAATCCACACAACCCCTGTGGAAAATTTAGCTGAAGTCTTCCAGAGAGGGAGTAAGAGTTTCAAAAGATATAAAAAAAAAAGGAAGGTTTTTATTTCAAACTCTAATCGTGACCCGCAGGTCAAATTGCTAGAATTGTACATTAAACACACCTAAACAGACACAATGCAATTTGCAGGCAGCAGCTTAATCAGCGCCAATATTGCAACATTGAAACAAACAACTATACAAACATCCAATCCAACCCAACCACATCCCCCCAAGTAGGCATTGAGGATAAAGTGCCTTGCCCAAGGACACAACACGTTGGCACGAGCGGGGCTCGAACTCACAACCTATGTATTATGAGTCGGGCGCCTTATCCACTCGGCCACACGTGCTCCCATATAGACAGTTGGGTAACTTCCATTTGAAATACTCACTCCAGTTGAGGAAGATATATATTAGTAAAACTATAATACAGGGGGACTATGGGTTTCAAGATGATCAACCCTGACCAATTACATTCAAAAAACATACTCCCCCTGTGAAAGATATTTCCAAAATCTTCCACAGGGGTAGTGTGGATTTTAAATGGAATAGCCCAATGATGTTCATCACATTCTTAATGGGAGATATCAGAACTGTATTTTTATAACAAATACACAAAGTGAATTTGTTACATTTGTAACATACAGAGAGACAGATGGATAAAACAAGGCGGTTTTCGAACCACGAGTCTCGCCTGCTTTTGTGACCGCCTGCTTTTGTGACCGCCTGCTTTTGTGACCGCCTGCTTTTGTGACCGCCTGCTTTTGCGATAACTGTTGGTAGAGAGGTAAATGAATTTGGCGGTTATTGGCTGGGCACGATTATCTGGCTGATGGTAACTGTACTGTACCCACCAAGTTTCATGCCCATGCAACAGTTTTTACTAATATGACCTCAGATGACCCCAGGTGGCCCTGAAATGACCTTCTAAAATTTTGGCTCTAAATGTTGACTGTACCCCTCGTGCTAAGTTTCATGCCCATACGACAGTTTTTACTAATTTGACCTCAGATGACCACTGGTGGCCTCGAAATGACCTTCCAAAAATTTGGCTATAAATGTTGACTGTACCCACCAAGTTTCGTGCCCATACGACAGTTTTCACTAATTTTACCTCAGTTGACCCCTGGTGACTCCGAAATTACCTTCCAAATATTTGGTTTTAAATATTGACTGTACCCTCCAAGTTTCATGCCCATACGACAGTTTTACTAATTTGACCTCAGATGACCCCTGGTGACCCCAAAATGACCTTCCAAAATTTGACTTTAAATGTTGACTGTACCCACCAAGTTTCATGCCCATACGACAGTTTTCACTAATTTGACCTCAGATGACCCTGGTGACCCCAAAATGACCTTCCAAAAATTTGGCTTTAAATGTTGACTGTACCCACCAAGTTTCATGCCCAGACGACAGTTTTTAATAATTTGACCTCAGATGACCCCTGGTGACCCCAAAATGAACTTCCAAAAATTTGGCTTGAAATGTTGACTGGACCCATCAAGTTTCATGCCCATACGACAGTTTTTAATAACTTGACCTCAGATGACCCCGTAATGACCTTCCAAAAATTTGGCAAAACCAAACAACTATTTCATCAAAGTAATAAATCAAAACAGAAAGATGCTTCCTTTACGAGTTATCACTCATTGAAAGTGCTACTTTGCTATACTTTACATGGAAAGCGACTATCTTAAAGTCGTCATATTTCGTTAATTATATGACCGATCAAGCTGTTATTTGGATATGTGATGCACAGTTGAAAGTTAATTATTAAAAGATTTGGTGACCTCAGTTGACCTTTGACCTTGTATGTGACCTTTGACCTCACGAAATTGGATAAAGTATGTTGCGCTGAAAAATCAAATTTGGCAATACCAAAGAACTATTTCATGAAATAAATCAAAACAGAAAGATGCTTCCTTTACGAGTTATCACTCATTGAAAGTGCTACTTTGCTATACTTTACATGGAAAGCGACTATCTTAAAGTCGTCATATTTCCTTAATTACATGATCGATCAAGCTGTTAGTTGGATATGTGATGCACAGTTGAAAATTAGTTATTAAAAGATTTGGTGACTTCAGTTGACCTTTGACCTTGTATGTGACCTTTGACCTCACGAAATTGGATAAAGTATGTTGCGCTGAAAATCTAATCAGGTCGAGTACCACTGGCCACGCAACTCCCCACCAAGTAACGTCACTGTACCCCCCCATACGGATCTCCAGATAATCTGTTCATAAGGTATTTTGCTTATTACGCATATATTATGCAAATTAGGTACTTAATTACCATATTTTACGCTCAAAATCTAATCAGGTCAAGAACCTCTGGCCCCACTACTCCTCACCAAGTTACGTCACTGTACCCCATACGGATCTCCAGATAAGCTGTTCACAAGGGTTTTTTGCTTGATACGCATCAAATACGCATAAATTATGCAACCGAGGTACTTAATTACCATATTTTGCGCTGAAAATCAAATCGGGTTGAGATCCTCTGGTCATACTACCCCCTACCACGTTATGTTGACCGTACCCACCAAGTTTCGTGCCCATACGACAGTTTTTAGTCATTTGACCTCAGATGACCCCTGGATGACCTCGACGCACTAACCAATACAAACTTGTTCTGTCTGAGGTGAAGATGCACCCACCCACCAAGTTTGAAGAACGTGCGACCCCTAGTCTCCGAGAAAATAGGTTTTTGCATTTTATGCATAAATTAGGTACTTAATTACCATATTTTGCGCTGAAAATCAAATCGGGTTGAGATCCTCTGGTCATACTACCCCCTACCACGTTTCATCATCATAGGGCTTATGGAACTTACGGATCCCCAGATACAGCTCCATAAGGCGGATTTCTTCAGATTTCCAACCATATTTGTAGAATCGTTCCGCATAAATTATGCAAATTAACAACTAAATGCGCATACTTTTCGCAAAAAAACTAAGCAGTTGCGCAGCAGGTGTGTATCATTCCTGTCACCAGGTTTCGTTACCATCGCCCGGACGGATCTTGAGATAGTCTGTCCACAAACTCCGCTATCAATTTGCGCTGATTTTTGCATAAATTATGCAAATTAGCTATGTTAATTTGCATATTTTTCACCGAAAACATACGATTACGGAGCAAACTTGGATACCCTTCCTCCCACCAAGTAGCGTCGCCGTAAGTCTTACGGTTCCCCAGATACAGCTCCGGACGGACACACATACATCCACACACACACCCCCTCTTGTAAATGCCGCCAAGTGTGGAGGTGTGTGTATATTCCAACTGGGGAGATTCACACACCCACATTCAAACT
Source organism: Amphiura filiformis (assembly GCF_039555335.1). Classification (NCBI taxonomy): domain Eukaryota; kingdom Metazoa; phylum Echinodermata; class Ophiuroidea; order Amphilepidida; family Amphiuridae; genus Amphiura; species Amphiura filiformis. The sequence goes on from NC_092629.1 coordinate 5,633,991, forward strand.
GGGGAGATTTTTTTACACAAATCTCACAGCAACCGCCATACTGTGGAGGTTGCTCTAATCAGAAAATGACAGGTGGTATACCCCCCTCTATGGCCCAAAAACCCCATTTTTGAGCTTATCTTCAACTGTGGAGCTCCACGGTTGTTAGCAGACTCCACAGTGTGAATGTGACAAGACACACACACCTCCACAGTTGGAGGCATTTACAAACGCACCCCCACACACACACGGACGGACGGACGGACGGACAGACAGAAATAGTGATTACTAAGTCCCATCCTGAACAAAGTTCAGGCGAGACAAAAATGGCTGTTTTCGATTTTCCTGAACCCATAGTCTATATATCGATCTCCAGTCACCGGCACTAGCTTTGCAGTTCTGTGCGTGCTACATTGGCTTAGCATGCTTCATGCAGGTACAAATGTGGCACACTGATCGTGCGCGTAAAGGAATGTACAAGCATAAGCTTACGCAGAACACGCTGAGCTTCAAAGCTAGTGGCAGTGACTTGAGGTAGATATATAGACTATATTTTTGTATGGCACACTTACCTGGGGTGACAAGAAGCCTCCTTGAACAAAAGTACCTTGCATTTGCTCCTGTGTAGAAAAAAACCCAGAACATATGGTATTTAAGTTAGCGTTGTCTCACCCTGTGTATTTATACCCGCATGCAATAGCATGCAGGGTATCTTCCCATCCTGTGGTTTCTTCTCCTCCTCCTTATATATGCCTGTGTAACAGGGCATATATATTCTCCTTATGCCCTTTAGTTATCTATGCCTGTGGAACAGGGCATAGATATTCTGCTTATGCTCTTTAGTCTTCTCCTTTTCCTTCTCCTTCTTCTCACGCTTCATATTAACAGGACTATCTCCAAAACTACAAGGGCCCCATGGCTCATATTTGGCACACTTAATGGCCCTACCCCATAGATGTGCCTTTTGCCCATTTTGGCCCCATAGGTCAAAGGTCACGGGCCCCAGGGGCCCAAATGTAAAAAATACCAATCGTGCCATTTCTCATCAAATAAAACAGCCTCATGGCCCTGAGTTGGTACACTGATAGCCCTAGGGGTACTCTATATTTACAAATATACAAGGCCCCATATGTTATATATTATGGGCCCCAGGGGCCCAAATGTTAAAATATGGTGCAACAGATTTACAAGCCCAGCTCTAAAAGTACAAGATCACTAGGGCTCATATGTGGCATATGTATGAGCCCTAAGTTGTAGATGTGCCTTTTGCCCGTTTTGGTCCCAGATGTACAGGGCTAGGGGCCCATGGGCCCAAATGTTAAAACAAAGGGCTGGCTGTTTTCTCAGTAAATAAAGCAGCTGCAATGCTCTATGTTGGTATACTGATAGCTGTTTTAGCATTAAACATATTACGGGGTGTCAGGGTGGGTTGAGAGTGTCATGGTGGGTGGGGGTGCGGGGTTGGGGGTTAGTGGGGGAAACACAGGCATAGATATTCGTGTTTGGTCAAACACAACTGTGCCATCTAGTCTTCTCCTTCTTCTTCTCCTCCTCACGCTTCATATTAACAGGGCTAGCTCCAAAACTACAAGGGCCCCAGGGCTCATACTTGGCACACTTAATGCCCCCACCCCAAAGATGTGCCTTTTAGGGGTCAAGGTCATGTCAAGGTCATCTACGTATATATTGTTGGATTGTCATTATATTTGGTGGATGTGATCACAATCGAATGCCGAAAAGGGTCAAGGTCATGTCAAGGTCATCCGAGTATAGTTTGTTGGATTATCATCAAACTTGGTGGATGAGATCACCATCGAATGCCAATTATTGTCAAGGTCATGTCAAGGTCATCAGAGCAAAAATTGTTGGATTGTCATCAAACTTGGTTGATGAGATCACCATCGAGTGCCGAAAATGGTCAAGGTCATATCAAGGTCATCCGAGAATAGATTATTAAATTGCCACCAGTCTTGGTGCATGGGATCACCATCGAATGACAAAAATGGTCAAGGTCATGTCAAGGTCATCAGAGTAAAGATTGTTAGATTGTAACCAAACTTGGTGAATAAGATCACCATCGAGCGCCATTAATGGTCAAGTTTATGTCAAGGTCATCCGACTATATATTGTTGGATTGTCACCAAACTTGGTGCATGGGATCACCATCGAATGCCAAAAATGAATACGGTCATGTCAAGGTCATCAGAGTAAAGACTGTTGGATTGTAACCAAACTTGGTGGATGATATCACCATCGAGTGCCAATAATGGTCAAGGTCATGTCAAGGTCATTGGGGGTTAGGGTGGGAATCACAGGCATATATATTCGTGTTTGCTCAAACACAACAGTGCCATCTAGTTTTCCTCCTTCTCCATCAAACACATCATTCTGTCAAGGCTAGCGCTAAAACTACAAAGGCCCTGGGGCCCATATGTGGTACACTTATGGGCCTTACCCCGTAGAAGTGCCTTTTGCCCATCTTGGCCCCAGAGGTCAAAGGTCACGGGCCCCAGGGGCCCAAATGTGAAATTACAAAGCACGCCATTTCTCAACAAATGAAGCAGCCTCAGGGCCCTGAGTTGGTACACTGATAGCCCTAGGGGTACTCTGTATTTACAAATATACAAGAGCCCCATATGTTATATATTATGGGCCCCAGGGGCCCAAATGTTAAAATATGGTGCAACAGATTGACAAGCCTAGCTCTAAAAGTACAAGATCACTAGGGCTATAATGTGGCATACGTATGGGCCCTAAGTTGTAGATGTGCCTTTTGCCCATGTTGGCCCCAGATGTACAAGTCTGGGGCCCCAGGGGCCCAAATTTTAAAACAAAGGGCCAGCCGTTTCTCAACAAATAAAGTAGCTACAGGGTTCAGATTTGGTACACAGATAGGTCTTTAGTATTATATTGTCATATATATATATAATCCCCATATGTCACATAATATGGGCCCCAGGGCCCCAAACGCTAAAACATAGGGCCGGTCGTTACTCAGTAAATAAAGCAGCTACAATGCCCAGCTTGAGTCTACTGATAGCACTTGAGAATCATACTTCAACATATGTACATGAGCCCCATAAGTCATATATATTGGGCCCCAGGGCCCAAATGTTAAAACAAAGGGCCGGCCGTTTCTCATTATTATAAAGCAGCTTTATGGCTCAGAGTTGGTACACAGTTTGCACCTGAGAACTACATTGTTATATGTACATATGAGCCCCATATATCACATAATATTGGCCCCAGGGCCCCAAACGCTAAAACATAGGGCCGGCCGTTACTCAGTAAATAAAGTAGCTACAGTGGCCAGCTTGAGTCTACTGATAGCACTAGGAAATTACACTTCAACATAATTATGTACATGGGCCTCATAAGTCAAATATTATGGGCCCCAGGGCCCCAAATGTTAAAACAAGGGCGGGCCGTTTCTCATCAAATAAGGCAGCTTCCGGGCTCAGAATTTGTACACAGATAGCACCTGAGAATTATATTGTTACTAACACCCACACACCCATCCACCCCACACACGGAGGACTAAACAGACAGATCGTATGATATCATAATTGGAAATACCAGCGTGATGCGTTAAGGCTGGTAAGGCTGTTCCATTTAATTTACATACTCCCTCTGGAATAATTTCCCCTGAATCATATTGCATAGCCTCACTGTGAGTAAGAGAGACTGACAACAGCACCCTATGGAGATAAGAGAGACGACTCCCCTGGGACTGGGAACTTTTTACAATATATTTATTTTAAGTGCCTCAGCAAAAAAGGACTGTAAGTTTGGGTACACCGATAACATGCGGGTATAGCCGTATTTGTGTACAAATATATAGCCTTCTAGTTTTTCTTCTCATTCTGTAAAAACTAAGACCAGATTATAAGCCCACCCACCATTTGATTTAAAAAAATCAGACATAGAAACAATGGATTATCCAAGTATAAATACAGGGGTCCATTTCACTAAACGTTACAAAGCTTTGAAAGTCTCAAAAATCAATCATATGACATTTCACTAAAATTACTTACGATAATGATCAGGACCTTTTGTAAGTAATAGGGATTTACTACATGGACCCCTTTTTTTTATTTCTATCTATTGATCAGATGGAATCCTTTGTGGAACTGTTTTCAACATTATTATTATCAAACTCTCATGAAAATGGCAATGTAGACCCTGGATGTCAAAAACTGGACTGCTGAAAACAACTGCTGGCGGTAGCATCATATTATGAATCGCAAGAAGTTCCTGCTGTTACTTACCCTAGCTAATCTCTGCTTCTTCTCCTTATTACGCCTTCTGAAGTTCATCTCTGTCTCTCTCCTCTTGCGGAAGATCTCATCCTCCGCCTCTCCCAGGTCTGACATCATTAGCTGTACTCTCTCCAGATTCACTATACCATTTTCTGTCAGGTAACCCTGTAAAACATTCACAGATATTGTCTTTATTAAAAGTGTATGTGGTTACATACCTCTAATTACCAGCCGTAACCCCATAAAATCTTACAAAGAAAATCACTGTGTGTGCATGCATTCCACGTGATGAGATGACGCAATCACCCGAAGTCATATATGCTCACAGAATCGCTGGTCAGGCCAGCTCCGTGGCATGAGGTGGGTGATCGTGTGCGAGACACAAGAGGGGTCCCAGGGTCAATTCCTGGGGATGCCAAGTGAAATATTTGGTCATCTTCTCTCTTTTTTCGTTCTTTCTCTGCCTTCCGATAGCAAAAAACCAGGGTCCATGTTAGGGTAAAAAGGTAAAGGAGGCAAACCTGTAAATAAACAGTTAATGGAGTGCCAATACCACTTTTATTAGCAATTGGGCTAGACAACACATGCACACAAATTGCCCATTACAAAGTTGTAAATGGGAAAATTATAATTTTGTTTAGGATTTTCTCATATATTCAGAACTCTCACAGTAAATGTCAGCAGTATCAGATACTTTACCTCAGATCCAAAAAGTCAACCTAGTGAAGTTTGATCCAAGAACTTTCTTGCTGTAAATGCCCTAAAATGGCAGTGTGCCCTTGAGACTGAAGGTTACACTTGGGCGCAAAATTGCTGATTTTACTTAATACCTATAGCAGGAATTAACACCTTCAATAACCTACCTTGGTCTTGTACACAGCCTTCTTATACAGCCTGATTAACCTGTCTATAGCGCCCTCTCTGGAAATGATACAAGGATATTGACGTAATGTTAGTAATACAGCGAGACAGATGGACAAACAACATATACCAGGGAAGGTAGAACTTAGCCCACAGTAATCAGCAATAATTCATCGCATTACACATGCATCCAGAAAAGCACATAATGGGTTGTGCCGGTAAAGCACAATAAGCACTCTATGCACAAAGCGTTGTGACATGCAGGCTTAGAGATGTCAATATCACTCTGGTTTACCGATAAATGTACACTATACGGGTTATAACATAGTATCATAGGAAGTTATAAAATAGTATTAGGCAAACATGTCACTTATTGATTGTATCAATTTATCATTATGGTAATTTCCTAAGCTACTACATAAGCTTTGTTTTAATAAAATTGGTGGTCTACAAGCAAAGATATGGCTAACGGTGTAAAGTAGTCGTAAAACAGATTGGGCTACTTCTGAGTCTTTGTGTAGCAAAAGTGACTATACTATGATCAGCTCTTAAATAGGCGGGAAATATTCAGTTTTTGTTACTGCGCGGGTCAATAAAGTTCCAACTTACACACGCGTAAATTCACAAAAGCACGCGTCATTCACGCAAAACGCAGTTCGCGTAGGTGCTGCGCCTAGCTATGTGTACGCCATTCTGTATCAATGCATGATGTTATGAGACCCGCCTATTTAGAGCTGATCAGAGTATAAATTGAGTTGAATCAGGAACCATCTGGTCGGTGTATAATATTTTTGTTATTCTGTACAGGTCTCCATGTGTGACATATCAACAGGGTAGATTTACCATAGACACAGACAAACACAAATATCATTATGACTCACCTGATTTCTAATGACGGTAAATGAGGTAAGAAATCATTGCCAACAAAGAAACACATGAACACCCAGTCATCTATGGCTCTCTGCAGTACAAAACAATCACATGTGATCCATTATAGCAAAATTAGGTCAAAGTTAAAGGAAAAAAAATCAAAAATAGATTTTAATGTTTCTATGCAGGCCTTGATATCTTTAGAGTAACTAGAGTTATGCGTAAATGATTATTAAGCTCGATATGCCCGTATGCATAACAGCAACATAGCCGGAGCCCACATGACCTGTGACCTCTGTTTGATGACCAAGCTCAATATGCGCATATGCATAACAGCAACATAGCCGGACCCACATGACCTTTGACCTGTTTGATGTCATTCATTCATTCATTCATTCATTCATTCATTCATTCATTCATTCATTCATTCATTTATTTATTTATTTATTTATTTATTTATTTATTTATTTATTTATTTATTTATTTATTTATTTATTTATTTATTTATTTAACTGACCATTTCTTACGTCAGTTAAAGAGTTAAAGGGTTAATATACAATCACCAGCATAAAGTGGTATAGTCTAATCCTGGAGACTTTTATTTACCATAGCCTGATTCCTTAGATTTATTTTACCAAGTTTAAGCCCAATCCAGCTGAGAGGGTACTGTTTCACCCGTTGACCCCTTATGACCTTTGACCCTGGATGACCTTTAGGATGACATTTGACCTCAGATGACATCACTTATTTACCGTAATTAATTAAATCAATTAATTTATATATTTTTATTGTTTTACTGACTACACTTTCTTTCTTCCTTCATTTAATGGGTTAATATAAAACCCACAGTGGAAGACATTGGCTTCATAGCAAGAGTTGGTATATTGTGCAAGGCCTATACATATATCAGCATGATCAGTGCATATGATCAGAGCTATTTATAGATTAACAGAGAGGACATTCAGGGTGCAATACCATACTGTGGATTTTGGATAAAACAAAAAAAAAAAATCACATTTTCGCCGATTTTGAGCCCAATTCTTTACCGATCTCAACCAAATGTGACCCCTGCATTCACCTCACATCCAGGATTCCACCCACCGAGTTACAGCCCAATCGGACCAAGTTTAAAATTTGACCTTTGACCTTCGACCTCCGATTTCGACCCGAAGGTAGCTTACGACACTCCCGTATTTTTCTGCATCCCCGTGCGGATTTGGCGAGGCTGGGATCAAAACTGACGGAGCCTTTTACACACATACACACATACATACACGCATACAACATTAGGCAAATTATAGTAAGATGGCAAAGGCATGTAACATTGCGTGTATGTGACTTTTTAATGGGGCGATGGAACAATCGGCCCTCATGAATATTGTCACAGACGATGGTAGCCTATGTCTGTAGAAACGTTCAACAAAGTAATCTGCATCATACTTGTTCAAGCTTTTAATTTCACTCAGCCTTGCCGAGATTCAAATCCACGTTCTCATAGTTAAAAGGTGAGCGTGCTAGTGCATAGAGCACTTCCCCTTTTGGTCTATGACGCAAATGCACTTACAGTATACCTCAGTGACATTATGTGAGCATTCTCATAGCATACAGAGCACAGAGAAATACATTGTGTTATTTTTCAAAAGTAAATCTGGTTGTTAATTTCCAGCTTATTTACAAATCTTTACATTTCCATCAAATATCAGATTTTGCATTTTGGGGAGCGGGCTGTAGCCAGCCTTTTACTGTGGATGGGCAAAGCCAAATTTTTGTTCCAATTTGTCAATTTTTCGTCCCATTTCAGTTCATTTTAATGGCACTTTGCTTGTTGCCATCCTTATTTTAACCCTGAAAATTTCCCCCAGCTCCCCTAGCAATGCACCAGGGGGGAGAGTCACAGCTAAATTGCTTAAACTAATCCTGGCATTTTTTCACATGATTTAAGCTTACTTCCATATCAAATGTGAAAGGTAGGCCTGTCATCCACAGTTCCCTTTCAAGGTATTCCCGTAGGATATTCAGACGTAAGAAGATAAACTGTGTCTCTTCTCCACTAGGTGCTGCACTTGCCATCTCATCATGCTGTTGGGTAACAAACAAGTTATGGAATTTTATTATGACAGTGTGCATGATTGGTCAATAGCCAAGCATAAACAACATTAATGTGTTGAAATATGTTTTCTACATTATGATTTAAAAAGTGATGCATACGCCATTTAGGGTTTTAAATGTTAACAGTTTCTCCCTTTAGTTACGCCATTTAGAGTAATGTTTTGAGGGTTGATTAACGAGCATGGGTAGCACTATTACATTTGAGTGACTCGCCTGGGGCAAAAGTGTTCCATTTCATGTGATGGCAGCAATATGGTGACATTATACTTTTAAATGCTAATTTGACTGACAGTGACATCTCCTAAATTCACTACTCCTTAAAACATGGTCTAAATCCATGATACAAGAAATAGCACAGCTACCACATCCTTCACAGGTCAAAGATAGCCAGAGCATGACACAGTATGTACTTGAATTGAATAATATTGCACCGTGTCATAGGTCAGAGGTTAGCTACAATCTTGGCAGAAAATCTTGGAACACTTGCATGTAAAGAACAGCAAACTGTCACTCCCTCTCCCCTGTGCAATGTTAAGGAATGCCAATGTCTTCAGCAGTTTCCCAAAGGGTAAAAAATATATTGTAGATATCATGTTTGTTCCCAAACACAATGTACGTCATTTCTATGATCATAACAAATTCTGCACAGAATTTCGACAGAGTGTGCCAAGTGTTCCAAGTACTTTTTCCAAGATTGTAGGCTTTTTTGTGGCTACAATCCACAACAATATATATTGGACCCATCTATCATCAGAACAATTATCTATTATTCTTGAATTAGTTACTCAATACTATGGTGTCACATTACCATGGAAACCTACCTCCCCTATCTTATCTCTAGGCAACCCTTCACATTCCTTCAATTCATGACCTGTACAAAATCAAACAAACAAGCAAATTATTCAATCATCTTTATTAATCACATCATAAAAAACATCAAAAATAACAATTGTATCATTTATTAATTTTTCTAATAAAACATTATAAAATGTTCAATTCTTGATCTGAATAATACCAACAGCTATTACACTAATAAACTATATACACATTATATTTTGTAGCAATTTTTAACATAAATATTTGTTTCTATCTCAAATTATTCATCTTTTCTGCATTTTTGTGGTAATTTTTATTCTATAAACTGTACAAATTGAGGGTGCTATTTACATATATTTTAAATTTAAATTAGCCAAATAGTACGATTTATACTTAACATTTCATGATAAAAAGTTTTTTTGAAAATTCCCTTTTCATTTGCTACTCTATTTGCTGATGTTCTAATATCATTATAAACACCTCAAAAGAAATAAGTCCCCCTCTGAACATGTCGTCATAACATCGTAAGGTTTCGTTTTGTACCAACAAAACTAACTTTGAAATAATTATATGACTGTTTACTAAGTGCTGTGTGAAAATGAGAGATTTCCATGACTTCAGGGCTGAATGAGCCTAAATTGAAGGCAAAAACTGCCCTTTTCAAAAGTCACAAAGTAGGCCTATGCTTGTCACAAAAGTTGATTCATGGCTTGCTACTAATGGAAAACCCCATGATGTGTTTGAGTGCAGTTTAAAATCCTCACCAAGTGAACATTTACTGTAATGTGTATCGATTCTTGATCATTCAGCCATGCAAATCCCCTTGGTGCAGAGTTCAGCACAGTGAGTTGTAAGATGATCAGTTCCATTCCTTGTCCCAATACGCCTTGCAGTTATTAAGCATAGGCCTACTTTGTGACTTTTGGGAAGGGCACTTTTTGTCTTCAATTTAGGCTCATTCAGCCCTGAAGTCATGGAAATCTCTCATTTTTACACAGCACTTAGTAAACAGTCATATAATTATTTCAAAGTTAGTTTTGTTGGTACAAAACGAAACCTTACGATGTTATGACGACATGTTCAGAGGGGACTTATTTCTTTTGAGGTGTTTACAAGTGTCTACCCCTTGTAAAGATGCAAACAAGATCTAAGATATATAGCACCATCATTGTTTAACTTTTTTTTAAATGACTCTGTTTTACATACCATCAAAGAACCGTGTTGAAGATGCTGACGGATACTTAGCTGCTGAGTCTTTCCCAACAAAAAATGCATGCCGTAATAGCTTAGCATCTACAGGTATCACACTCACTGAGGAGGAAGAAGAGTTACTTACCTATTTGATTGCACAGTTCACAAGGTCTCTTCTGGTTTGGTTTGAATTCCTCTCTGATGATTGTGAAGTAAGGCTCATGTGTGGCCAGACCTGCAAGTCATTGAATACAAATATCATGGCTTGTTAAAACACAGCAGTTAATAAGGTGCTAGACCAGCGATCCCCAAATTTTTACCCGACTTATTTGTCGCAACCCACAAACTAATATAGCACGGTTGAGACCAGTTGTCCCATTAAACTAATAAATTTATCAGTACAAGTAGATTTGTTAGTGGCGGATATAAATTGCGCCACCTAATCCTGCAGGGCGTATACAATGCATAGAAGTGCATTTTGTCTGTACGCTTGCGACACAACCGTGTAAAGACACTGATTTAAATCACTTTTTTTATTTTCATATAATTGTGACAGTTCAATGCATAATTTTACCCTGCTGTTAAACTACTTAAATACTTACCCAGCATAATCAAATCAGCTGAAAAAAAAGGAAAAAGAAACCATTTAGTGATCAAATTCAAATACTTTACAATCATAAATATAGATGTGTAATAAAAAATAATTATTGGTTCATGCCATCATATGACAAGCGACATCGCTCGGGAGTTGAGATTTCTTTAATTTGCAAAAGCAACATCGTTTTTGCCTCAGCGATTTGTGTTGATTGATCGTCTTGACGTTCTGATATACATGTACACGTATAAATTCAGCTTAATGCTGTAAGGGTTGCCTACTCCCACCTACATACACTTTAAGGTTGGTCTGAACCCTGGAAATATGGAAACTTTCGGGCCTCATCACTTCTAAATTGTTGGTCCAAAGTATATAAAAGTATACATATTTAGAATGGCAAAGACTTGATAAGTTGATCTGTGAGGTCAAATTTGGGCCAAAATGGCACTTTTGGCCCAAAATCCCAAAAATAACATTTTTTTGGTCCACTTCTTTTTCGGCCACCGTAACAAAAAAATTCTTGGGCCAAAAATTTTTTTTTATTAATTTTTAAAAACTAGATCAAAATATCTAGGACCCGTTTTTTCATTTTTTTGAATTTCGACCAACTTTGAGAAATTTGCACCAAAAATGGTAAAAAAATGCTGATTTTCAAAAAAATCATAAAAAAGCCAGATTTTGGCCCAAATTTCAAATATTTTTGGTGAAATTGGTCAAAATTCAAAAAAATGAAAAAACAGGTCCTAGATATTTTGATCTAGTTAAAAAAAAAATTAAGAACAAAATAAATTTGGCCCAAGAATTTTTTTGTTACGATGCACGAAAAAGAAGTGGGCCAAAAACCATTATTTTTGAGATTTTGGGCCAAAAGTGCCATTTTGGCCCAAATTTGACCTCACAGATGAACTTATCAAGTCTTTGCCATTCTAAATATGTATACTTTTATATACTTTAGACCAACAATTTAGAAGTTATGAGGCCCGAAAGTTTCCATGATTCCAGGGTTCAGACCAACCTTAAGTATAAATCATCAGATTTACAAAGTTTACTTTGAGTACTGTTAAATATCAAAAATATCAATTTTAATCATTTGCCATAAAATGTGTATTACATTGCGAATTTCAAAAGTCAAAATTATTTGATATCAGAAGGACATTCTTCAGTATTCAGAATGCAATTCGATATGTCTGATGTGCTCTAATGTCCCACAATAAATACTGTCCAACGTTCATACCCCACCCCTTAATTGGAACTAAATCGGGGTGTGAGTCAATATTAATGTAATTCAATTTATTTTTGAATTTTGTTTTGTCTTATTTGGGAAGAAGGGTTAGTGTTGGTTACTTATGATAATTTTCATTTGAATTACTACTTGCAAAATACTGAAATAACAACAAATAACAGTATATAGCTCTACGAAAAAGGAATACAAATCAAAACCACTAATCCCTCCAATTATCCCCTGCTGATCCCCTATTATAGAGCTTTCAACATGGTGTGAAAAGTGTGCCAACAGGTTCCATAAAGCCATTATTACATTTTCTATCTATTGGTTTGTCCACCGTGATTTATCATTGGGGTGGGCTTGGCCAGCTGGGAGTGAAATTGGCCAAAGGGGTAATTACAAGTAATTGGGCCCGGATTTATATCCTTTTTTGTAGAGCAACTGGACTATACATAAGTTTACACTGAAGTTGTAATAAATTACAAAAGCAAGTAATTGAGGCAGAGTGAATGGGCTTAAAGCCCAAACACACAGAGGTGTCCCACTCATCCTTTACATAATGAATACTAAAAAAACTTACCATCAGCTCCACACAGGCAATGATGGGTGTTGGGGTCATGGTCTGGTTGAGCTGCAAAAGAAAAACACAAAAATAGCACAATAACAACTATCAGAGGCTTTTAACTTTATTTGTTTGAGGCTAACCAAGGGGGAAAAAAGTGATTTATAATGCGTTACGCACACGCACAACGCCTAGACGTTGATCCACAAGCCTCAGCACACTTTACAGGTTGTCGCTGATCACTACGGTCCCACATCATTCCATAAATCATTTAACAACAACACAGGCACTTTGCTGCTTCAAGAGTGCACACCCTAGACATTCCTCAAATAGCCATCGCAACCAGGATCAGCTCCCCGAGTTTTGTACAGGTTACAACAAGACAATTGGCAGTAAGTTCCTTGTCCAGGGGAATTTTAAGTTAACTCAATTTTCCGCGAAAGCGTACTTTACCACCGCCAGGGTTCGAACCCGCAACCTCTTGCACCATAGTCAAACGCCTTATCGGTTGAACTAACTTGACTGCGAACACATTTAATACATACATGCTTGAGGGCCTTTTATAACCTCCAAAATCAGGGTCAATACAAGCAATACAAGTTAGCTGGTACATATAAAATTACTTACCTCTCTGCCTCCTGATGTAGTCCATGATCTTGTGTTCTCCCTCTCCTGGAGCATTTGCATCTGATAAGATAACCTGAAAAAAAAAAAAAACCATACATTTTTATTATTTCACCAAGTTTCACATGAAAATCCAATAATCTTTAATAATTTGACCATCGATGACCTCTGATGATCCTGAAAAAATTCCAAGTACATTGTAGAAGTACAAGTTTCATGAAAATCCAACAATCATTACTAATTTGACCTCGGATTTAATCCAAACTTTAATATTTAATGTCACATACAGACGACAGAAAGAAAAGTGATTACATAGCGTTGTTGGGCAGGAAAAACTTCCTATGTGTCATTGGCTCCTGAACATGTTTAAAGCAAAGCCTCCCATGTAACTGGTTGGCAGTTTTATTTTAAACATGTTCAGGGGCCACAAACACATAGGAGGTTTTTCCTGCTCAACGACGATAGTCTCCACCATTCAGACAAGACAAAAACACAATCAAATTACAAATACCAAAGATGGAAATTAAAAATTGTGATATGTGAGTGGCTTCCTACCTTAAGATTGGCCCATCCCGGGTTGTTGTTGAGTCTCTCCGTCACGTAGTAGCGAAGACAGTCAGCCAATCGGAACATAAATTCAGTTCCCTGAAAATCATAAAGAAAACATGAAATAATTGACAATTATGATGGTAATACTCTTTACTTCAGCTATTTTGATTGGGGGGAAGAACTGCTTTCTCCAAACAATAATTGCAGAAATAGAGTTTTGGAATTAAATCAAATACTGGAACTTACTTTTTGCAACTTCGCAACTGGAACCACCAGACTTCATCAGGCAACTGACCCGCTGAGCTGGTCATGTGATAGATGGCTAGGTATCGTCCCGATCCCATGTATGAGATAAGTTAAAGCGTCTATCACATCTAAGTCTGTCACATGACCTGCCCAGTAGCTCAGTTGCCTGATATAAGTTGCAAAAAATAAGTTCCAGTATTTGATTTAATTGCAAAACTCTATTTGAAACTACTGGATGACTAAGAACATTCACTCAATTGCAGAAATATTTTTTGCCAGATATGTGACATAGTCAAGGGAAATATGCTATTCCAGTTGAAATCAATCCATACTTTCCACTATGGATGGGGGAATATGAATTTCAAATGTAATTAGCACCTTAACCAACTTTATCTGCTACTCACCTTCCCTCTGTGGACGTTTCAGGTTGAACATTTCTCAGAGGGTGTAAGAAATTCAAACTGAGCCGCCTTATGTGTTCATTCCATTTGAAATTAATTATACTCCCCCTGTGGAAGATATTTCTAACATCTTCCATAGGGGTAGTGTGGATTTTAAATGGAATATTCCAACAAGTCTAATGTTATGTAATTACACTTTATAAATCTGTGTCCCCCCGCCTACTTACAGGTGTAATACAGTTGCTATCAAAGTGACTTGATGCCGGTTTGGGTGGTGGCAGGTTGCCGCCTCGAGACAAAATCTCCTCACGTATACGTGTCATAGTCTCCTTGTTTTCTCTGTAAAAGTAAAGTGAATAGTTGCTACTTTTTACATTATGTCATATATACTCAGGGATTTTTTTGAAAAAAACCAACAACACCTGAATTTGTGCAAGTGATCATGCCAGGTACTTCCTCAGGGCACATGCATGTGTATGAAACAAGGCCTGTAGCCTGCTTATTTTCACCATTGTATATGTTATTTCTTATTTTTAAAAAGGACATTGAAATAAACTAAGTCTATTTTATGAAATAATTTTATACATAAATATGCAGAGCTCATTGTAAAAATCAATGGGTTTACACATTTATGCCTGGACAAAAATAAATAGATTTCCAAGTTTTTTTAGTTAGGCCTCAAAAAATGAATGTTTGATTGGCGTATATTAAACAAAATTGGGGTAGGTAGGTCCGGATTTATATTTTTTACTTTTGCTCTGTAAACTGTGTTTCATACAGGCATTGGAACTTTTGTTCTTCTTTTTAATTTTTAAAAAAATTTCTTAATTTTTTTATTACCGTACTTCGCGAGTATAGTCACACCCCGTTTTGGGTGAACATTTTTCAAAACTGGGGGTGGGACTATACTCAATTCAAAAAAAAAAAAAATAAATAAAATTTTTATTTTTTTATAAGTTTTTATTTTTCGGTTTTGTAGTGTCCCTGGACCTAAACCTAAATGCTAGGATCATTCATGGTTGACCTAAAAAAAATTTGTATTCATGTCATACTCTATTAATGATTTCAAAATGCATTGAATTTGAATGCATTTTGATATCATTAATAGAGTATGACATGAAAACAAAGTATCAATTTTCATATTAAAAATACAAAACATCTTGAAATTTTTTATTTTTTTTAGGTCAACCATGAATGATCCTAGCATTTAGGTCTAGGTCCTGGGACACTCAAAGTCGAAAAAATAAATAACTTCAAAAAAAAGAAAAAGAAAATTTGGGGGTGGGACTTTACTCGAAGGTGGGACTATACTCGCATCAGTACGGTATTTTTTTTGCAAAAAAAAAGTCTACATGTAGGGTCGGGCATACTTTTAGGGTTGGTCAGTTACGCCAATCAGGCCTTAAGTTAAATGGCATTTAATGGTCTTGGAAATCAACTTGAAAGAATTTACTGATACAGTACCGGCTTTCTTTTGATGCTCGGAATCGTCTGGATCGCTGTTGGTTCATCTTGGCTCTGGGCGCTACACCATCGATGGCCATGTAGAGCAGCTTACGAGGGCGTACAATGGCCATGAGTCTATCGATGTACTCAAAGATGAGCACCATCATTTCATCTTCATTTTTTGGTGCAGGTCTGTTGAGATAAAACAAGTATTTGGTCAGTGTAAACATTGGGCAATTCCAGTTGAAATCCACACTACCCCTGTGGAGGATTTTGGAAATATCTTCCACAGGGGGACTATGTTTTTCAAATGTAATTGGTCAGCGTTTGAAAAGTTTTTGAAAGCCATACTCCCCCTGTATTATGGCTTTACATATATCTTCCACAACTGGAGTATTTCAAATGGAAGTTACCCAATTGTCTATTCTATTCTATTCAATACTCATACTCCCTTTGTGGAAGACTAGCTAAATCTTCCACAGGGGTAGTGTGGATATCAAATGGAATGGCCCATACCACATGAGAGAATCAATTCTCAGATTCTTGCTGAAATTCTGACCCTGAGCCGTTAGGAATATTGTCCACTGAGCGCCGGCCTTTAATTGTCCATTGAGCACTGGCCTTATTTGGCAGAGCTATGACATATTGTAACAACAGCGGAATAAATGTAAAGCGCTTTGATACGTGTGAAAGGCGCTGTATAACTGCCAACATTTATTATTATTTCATACACTCCTAGTGCGAACCAATCAGAGCAAACGTTAGTAAACTACCAGAGCCGTGCATAAATCTATACTAATAAAATAATAAGCGGGCTGTATCTGTCTGTCTGTCTGTCTATCTATCTGTCTGTCCGGCTATGCGTTTCGCCGTGCTTCGACGCATCGCGCTGAAATTTCGCATATAGATAGGTATCGGGAAAAGCATGTTGGCCATGTGGTTTTCAAGGTCATCGGAGGTCAAGGTCAAAGGTCAAATGGGGGAAAATACCCCACGTGGATACAAAGCAGCAAGTGGATAAAAAGAATCCAGTAGACAATCTACAACAAGTTTCAAGCTGCCCAAGCGTGTCATTCAGCTTTTGGCTATCTGCCCAATTTGAAATGCACTGTAATGTCTACCCAGAATGCATTGCTGCAAATGATTTGTACATTTCAAACTTTGTCCGATCGGGCCCAAACTTGCTGCCAATGAATTCTATAAGCACCCATACGCCAATAAGTGCCCACACCCCAATAAGTGCCCATACCCCAATAAGCGCCCATACCCCAATAAGCGCCCATACCCCAATAAGTGCTCTCACAGCATCAGGGCTCTCACAGCCGCAGGTGCACTAGTATTGTATAATTGCACAGGTGCGCACTCCGTGTAAATGCTTTTGGACACATTCATTTTTCTTGCAGGTGGATGCATTAAATATTTGTTTGCATTTTCCAACAATTTTGTTATAAAAATAACAAAAATCACAGGATTTTTTCGTGTATGAAATAGGTTAATAAATGCGTATAACTTGTTACTCAAGAAATTGAACAAAATAATGCACTTGTACTGAGAAGTTGATGTGTCTAATAGATGCATCAACATCTCAGTACGTGTGCATTATTTTGTACAATTTCACTCTCAACAAGTGATACGCATGTATTAAGCTATAATTATTGACAAGTTGAGTATTCTCTTACTTATTTTCTGGATGACAGCACGGGTGAATAATTCCATTCATATCTAAGTAGAGGTTGTCAAATTCCACATCATTTGGGTTTGGTTTCGAGATATCAATGGGTACGTGGGTTCCATCTATGCTCTTATCCTGCAATGTACAAAATGGAAATTATTAGTTTCGAACTGAAATGACTTTTGTCTACCGATATCCGATCTGATCCTTGATATTTTTTCTTACAAAAATTGAAAAAAAAAACAAAAGAATTTATACAGTGTAACTAGTGGTGTAATTGTAATCAGTAGACAAGGGGCGGTCTACATGTCTCATTCTTAGGTACGGTACCGTACTTCGTCCTGAAGAAGTCAGAGCTACTCCTGACGAAAGCTTGACAGTTCTAAACTTGTCCGACGGCGAACCCGCTAAAAACCCACTACCCACTGTAATTGTTATTCATATCGTGTTGCTTAGATATCAATGGATAGCTACAATACTCCCCTTTACAATGACACCCCATTTGAAACAATAACATTTTTCACGGCTGAGTACACGCCTTGTGAATGTAGTGAGGTCTCAAACAGAATTATTCTGTGCAGCAAGCTGCAATCCCATATCTTCACAATCTGGGACTTAATGCAATCCTCCAAGATGACACCGCTCGCCCCACAGAGCCACGGTAGTCAACGACTACCTACAGAATATGAGAGTAGAGCCAAAATGGCCTGCCATCAGGCCAGACATGAACATGTTCTGCCAGTGCCATTAGTTACTTGTCAACCTCATCTGACACTGCACTACCGGTACTCAACTTTAGTATTGAAAAAAAAAAATACAAAGGAAGTGAAAAAAAATTGAAAAAAAATTACAAATTCTTAAAGGATCATAGAGTTGATTAAAATTAAGTAGTACCGTAACATAAATAATATCACTTGAATTAAGTGTGCATTTTGCATTTTACCACATATGCCATGACCCGATATTCAGTTTTTGCCTGGTTTAAACCGGCAAAAATTGGCAAAAACTCACATACAGTCACTCAAATATTATAAAGTAACAAAGAAAGCTCATAAAGAGTAACACAAAACTTTTAATGAATCATTCAACATATTTTTTGTTTTATCAAGTCCTTAAAATGAAAAAGTTTTGAATTTGAAATATAATGATACATTTTGGTTAAATGCACTTGCGCTTATTATGAAAACGCATGCCTTTAATTTCTTAATATGTTACTCAGGGTTCATAGTGTCAAGACCACAGTGAAATCAATGACTTTTAATGACTTTCAAATACACTTTTCAATGACTTTTTTTTAATTAAATCTCATACCTCGGATGTGTTGAACAGTATTGTTTGTACATCTTAATATAAGTACCAGTTATGTTTGTACCTCTTAATATAAGTACCAGTTAGTTTTACCCTATACAAATATACATTGATACTACAGCCTGCCGGTTCAGCTGCTGAATTCGGAAGGGTTACTCAACTAATCTACTGTTCTAATTTATCTAACGGGAAAGTATAAAGTAATACATGTACATAATAATCACATACCTGCCAACCCCAGAAACCCCAAAAGTGGAACACATATTGCGTGGGAGCACTTGTGCGACCGAGCATATAACAGCGGGGGTTCAGGGGCAAAGCCCCGGTGGGGGTCGAGTGGATGAAGCCCCCCGAAAGCCAGAGGGTTTTTACACCATTTTTGACCTGTTTTAGACTTTTTTGAAAAAATGCTTCCTTCATCCTTTTTTTGCCTGTATAACATGGCCTACATGACCGAAATTGATATATATAATCATAATATAAAAGCGATGATTCATTAAATTTTGCCCCCACCCCCTCCTTCAGGTATGTGGGAGGGGGCACTAATGTGTATTTCAAAGCTCCTGGCTTGTTTTACACTTTTAATAAAAAGTGCTTCCTTCTTCCAGAAAACATGCTTTAAAGTTTTCAGTTTCCTATACTTTTGTACATGAGAGACATTCTTCAAAGTTTTTTTTTTTTTAATAACATGGCCTACATGACTAAAATTGATATAATGCGCAATATAAAAACAATGATTCATCAAATTTTGACCCCCCCCACATCTTCGGGTATGTGGGAGGGGGCCCAAATGGGGGGTACTAATGTGCATGAAGAATACATTGTATGATAAAAGTAATTTGTAAAATTCAGTATGTTAAACATACAGAGTGATGTCACTACAAATTGGGACTAAAATAGTAGGCCTATCCCAAGGGAAATACATACACACACTTACCCACCCCCACCCAACCTCCCCCCAAGTCCACCCCGAATGACGGCCACACAAAGCCAAAGGATACAGCTAAAAGGTTCATATCAAACCTTTGACCCAAGTTTGCTTCAATTTAATTTAGACTTAAACATGACTTGATATTAGAGTACATACATATAGGCCTACAGGACATCAGTCCAGCATCATCTCAAACGTCATCGTTCATTATTCACATTACATACTTCTTATTAAGGTAATATTCATTGAGGAAAAAGAGATGAGTTTTTGAACGCAAAACCTGATAACATGCAGGTCCGATAATCGACCAAAATGCATCAATTTTGGGAGTCTTTTGGGCATGAAAAGGTGACCACATGCATGTTAAATGAGTACCATTATCTAGCCTAGTCATCCAGTCAGGGTTATAAGGAATTTTCATTTTAAAATTGGAAATATATGTGTCCAGAAAGAATCATCATTAATATTTCTTTTTTCTTGGGAAAAGCGGAACATTCCGCTTTTTACCGACTTTGAGGTTTAAAAAGTGTAACAGTTCCGCCAAAAGCGGAACGGTTGGCAGGTATGTAATCATAAATTAAATAAAATAATTATTAAAATACATCGTATTTTTATTTTTTCCTTCATACAAATATATTTCAAAGACTTTTAATGACTTTTTTTACTTTTCTACAAAATTTAATGACTTTTAATGACCTTGCTTCAAATTCACTGACTTTTAAGGAATTTATTGACCGCTACGAACCCTGTTACTTATAATTACAAAATCTGATCTTGTTACACTCCGGAAATTATTTTTGTAACTTAATAATTTGTTTTGAGATGAAAAAACTGAACTATAAATCACTTTTTAGTTTTTCCCATTTTTGCCGGCAAAAAAGCGGTTAAAACCGCGGTTTAAACCACGTTTTTTTTACACCGGCGGCAAAAACCTGCGAACCCTGCGATATGTGCTACATCTCCCACCCCGGCGTCAGCCCGATCATGTGCACCGCCACCTCACCACTTCTCCCCGTATTGTCGTATTTTCATGGCCAATTGCAAATACAGGTCATCACAGTAATTCCTTTGCGCATCTATGCGCGATGGATTTCTGCAGAAGAATGACCACAAACATCTTCAAAATACTCTAAAATTTCATATTATATGGGTGTAATTAGAGAATAAACGATAGGAATTTTTATTTTGCCTATCCTCTACCTATGATAGGTCCAATATTTTTATCGTAGTGGATACCGGCTGCGTAGTGGATGCCGGCGCAGCCGGTATCCACTACGATAAAAATATTGGACCTGCCTGTCGTCTATCATAGGTAGAGGATAGGCAAAATAAAAATTCCTGTCGTTCTCATTCTCATTCTTAGTCGGTTAAATTTTTTTTTTAATAACTGTAAACAAATTTTTGAAGCAAAAACTAAGTTATCGTCATAAAAACTCCCCTCATTATAAAATGAACAAAACTTGTTTACAACTTCACGTATTCTGTAGCGGCGTATTGCTAGCAGCGTTCGCGATTCCGCACTAGTCTACGCATCCAGCGCGATACATACGCGCACCTCTACTCGCGTGTTACGCATTATCAAGACGCATGATGACGGGGTCATCTACGGCCTGATGGACGGCACCCAAAATCATGTGATTGTCCAATCAGAAATGTGTCTACGAACTAGACCACTCCCACTGACTAAGAATATAGGTGTAATGACCTCCTTCTGCTCCATTTCAACAACTTTTTACGCCAAAAACCATGAAAATCTTACCTAAAAAATAGACCTCAAAAAACTGAAAAATTAGGGGCTTTCCCCAAAACAAAGCCAGTCGTGTTTGGTATGAGTGCAAAGGTCACAAAATTACCCACAAAATGATGACATCATCCAGGTAAGTCTCGTGGATAAATCCTAATCGAGATTTCGTGAATTTCAAGCAGACGAAAAAATGGCGGTGGTAACTCCTGAACTTCAACAAGTTCATGACATTAAATAACATGCTTAATGTTCTTTTTTTGTGGAAAACTTTACATAATCGGAAAATTTCATCTTTAAACTCTGTAAAAATAATTTCCTATTGTACCGGGGTATTTGGAGTTTTGAAAGGATGAGAAATGGTGAGTTGTTTTCACTAAGTTTCACACACAAACAGATACAAATGCGTAAATCATCGTATGCGCCGATTTCGCTACAAGTATTGTCAAATATTGAGCTCTCATGATCGAGAAAATAGTATTTTAGCTATAAGAACTAGAGCGATAACCGCACCATAGCTGAACCATGTGGCTTCGGCAGTGTATTGTGGTAGGCCTATACCTACAAATGAAGCATTTTGAACACTTGACCTTTGACCCCTTTATTGCCCCGTAATTTACGTGAATTTTAAAATATTTGCAACATGTTTAGAATGTCATAAGAATCATTGTGTTTAAATTTCAGCTCAATCGGAACAATTGTAAAATTTGAACTTTGACCCCTTTATGACCCCTTAATGACCTTAAATGAATCTTAAAATGTTTTTAAAATGTTTAGCATGTCATAAGGATCATTGCATATACATTTCAGCTCAATTGAAGCAATTTGAAAAACTTGACCTTTGACCCCTTTATGACCCCAATGACCTTAAATGAATTTTAAAATATTTGCAACATATTTAGAATGTCACAAGGATCATTGCGTTTAAATTTCAGCTCAATTGGAGCATTTTTGGTTAAAATGACCTTTTTTGACCCCTGTGACCCCTGGATGACCTCTGACGTTTGGAAATATTTTTATTATATTCTTTATGTTTTCCTCTTTCATATGACACCACTCATGGGGTCATACCTTCGTGGCATTTAGAGATATGTCCATTTCAGACCAAATGGTTAGTTAGGGACCTAGTAACCTAGTAAGTTAGTAACATACACAGTTATAGGCTGATACCATTTCATGGTTCAGCAAAAACTGCTGATCAGCATGTGATGTCAGACATTTTGAGAGTTTCAATTTTGATTATTTCCATCCAGGGTTTGATTTACTTTGAAAAATGTGCGTAGCAAATTTTTAGCGAAAACCTTATTTAGGTGATGTTCTTATAATATTAGCATATGTTTACATTGTAAAAAATTGCTATACAAGCTGAAATTTGTGTAGCAGGTTGTCCAAAATGGGGAGCATTTTGCTCCATGACACAAGTTAAATCGAACCCTGTTTCCATCTCAATTTTTATGTAAATAATGAAGTTTTGATCAAATTGAAAAGGTGATGCTGGCGGGTGACAGGAAACTAATATAATATACTAAATTAAGCACTGGGAGAATTTGTGACCGCAAAAAACTCCAAAATTCATGAAAGTTGGTTACGTGACCCTGGAGCTATGTCACTTCCGGTCAGGAGCCATTGAAAACAAAGCATAGCGTGGCGCAAAACCCAAACAAGTGAACAACAACACAGTCACAACATCGGCATTACTATTGTTTGTTGTCAACGGCATATAACCCGGATCATGTTAACATCTTACCCGGATGTCCATGGTACCGTAACCTATACTCACAAATTTTATGTTCGGTTGCGAATTTTAAGATTTTTCAAAATATCCATTTTTAAAGTATTCATTTTCCAAAAAAAACTTCACTAAAATTGAAAGAAGTCACAGTAGGTATGCTAGGTGAATTTAAATTTGCCATCAAACTGCATCATTTTATATATCAAATTAAAGCCCTTGAGTAAACAAAGCCAAAACTGAAAACCATTTTTTCATAGCACTTTCCGTAGCAAAGTTACATCTTGTCAAAGATTGACTTTCATCAAAAAGTTTCAGCTAGCAAAATTCCCCAAAACGGCATTTCGGGGTGTTTCTAGATCTTAGTCTCATTATGATAGAAGCTTTTTTTAATGGAAATGCTATCCAAATCCCTCTAAAATTCCATGTGCGGGTGACTTATCACCATAAAAATCATATATTTGGGTCAAGTGAAGTATAGAAAACATATTTATGTAGGTTTCTTTCTTCGGGCACTTGTTTTAAATTTCTATGTAAAAATGCATTGACATTGTCGGCGAATTTGACTGACTAGCAAATGTGTTAACTAAGGTTTGCCTGGGTTACCTAGTCACAGGCTGGCGATCTGCAATACAACATGTACATTATGCAGAAAATTGATCAATTGATGCAACACGCCGGGGGAAAAATATTTAAAAAATTTTAAAGCTGAAATTTTGAACTTTTTTGGGGCAATGCGCATTTTGGCAATATTACATGACTATACTAAAATGCAGCAAACCTTTGACGAGCGCGACTACCGTGATGTTGCAAATTCGGCGCTAACAGTAAACAACGCGTACGGCGCACAGTTCATTCATAGATTTCCACTCAGCAACAACAGATCGCCTCAGCAGCCAATCAGAGACAAGTGCGTGCAACGCAGTAAATACGCGATGTATCCTTACAATACGCGCTCGTCAAAGGTTTTCTGCATTTTAGTATATTTTAGTATTTTATTTTAATAATGGACAAATCGTGCAAATCACAAATTTGACAAAAGTCAAAACTACCGTCATGACCGTGCAAAATTTGCTCTCAAATATCGCGCATTTTCCCGGTGATTATACTAAATGTGGTGATATAATTACAATACATCGTGAACTTAGTGTATGGATTATAGAGGCAGGCTGCCAAGCACCGGTACTTGCAAGGCTCAAGTACCGGTACTTGCAAGGCTCAAGTACCGGTACCAAGCCTGTACAAAAAGCATGCGAGTCTTCCAAATTCGGAAGTGTTACAAACAAATAAAATCAACCATTTACCATGTTCTCATACCTTTTCCTCGAAGCAGTGAACTACGATCGCCGCATACTTCTTACTCAACCATCGAAAGAATGCTGGAACTCCCATCCTGAAAAATTTGTAGCGTAAAAGCTACAAATACGGTCACAAAAAACAATTTTAAAACTGAGAATTTTGAAGCGTTTTTGTTTGCACGACACCGGAAGTAGACTGCAACACATTCACGAGGATAAGGTCAACTGAGGTCAATTGATAAATGACATCGGCAGAGATTTGTAAACAAACCAACAAGATCAATGTGGTGAGTGAGTGAGTTGTGCTGAGAATTTGCACATGTTATGTGATAGAATGATTAACTTGCTTACAAAAATGAAGCAACTAAGTACTAGTAAAAGTATAGGTCATGCACAAACAATACATGACATGAAATAGGCTAGTATCCGTGGCCAGCCCATGTGATGTGGGTATAAAGCATGAAAGCTTTAAAAAAACTCAATGTCATGAATTTGCTACTAAAGTCTTATTCAGATTTCCTTTGACAGCTTAACCATCGTGTATACGTGCGCGATGTTAAGCGTGTGCATTGGACCTTGTGCAAATAATACGCGCTGGTTAGCAGTACGCTTAAAGCCATATTATAACATTATCATACAAAATAGATTAGCAATGCTAGTATTAGTATTAGCATTTCTTTGCCATAAAATGTTAGTTTTACTGTCAGATGTATCCCTTTTATTTTTGAGCCGAACAACTACGGCAAAGCAAAAGAAAATTGGAATTTACTATCAGCGCAGATATGTCGCCAATACGCACCGCTCCTTCGGTCATGTTATGGTACGACCCTTTGTTGTGTAGATCACCGTCCCGCACGCCGTGTACGTACTGTGACTGTGTGTTATGAGCATCGTGTATGCGTTCGACTAATAATTCCATCGTAATAATAAGACGCTGGTTCCGGCGCTTTATTCAAAATCTCGGATTTTGACAAAACTACAGCACCCAGAGTCTTGATTTTTGCAGGGTATATTGGTTTTGTAATAATCCTTCATATAATAAGAAGTACCTGGATAGACAGTTCATACACAGTTCAGATTCGAAGGAAAATGATGTGTCAACAATTATTACCCTTAGCCTCTAGTAGCTAAGTCCACGTGCTTTCAGTGGTACTGCCCTCTCCTTAGAAAATATGCCATTCAAAAGTAGGATGCACAGACAGTAAGAGGGGAGTCGTCTGTTGCTATTCAAGTAGCGAACTAGGGAGTGAGCTAGCACCATCACTTAGAAGTGAGTTGGTAATTGGAGCTGATAGTTAACTATGTAGAATTATTGTAGATGTTAACAGGTTTCAATATGGCATGATTTTCCTTAGGCAGGAGAAGTAACACTGAGAACTCGTCTTATTAAACATTAAGGCTCGGGCCAGGATGATTTGCACATCAATCTTGAATGCCCACCGAAATAAAAGAGTGGTATCTCGACAGTCGTAACTAAAAGAATGTTGTCTTAACGTCTTTCGATCAAGTGTGTTTCTCCAGATCAAGAAGAACCGAACCCAGAAGGGATGTAGGCCCCGTTCGCGTATTCTTAATAAACATAATGAACGTACTTCCATTCTCCACAGAATAAGAGGATTCGTACAAATTCCTACAGTTTAATAAAGTACAATATAATCGTGTAAAAAAATGAATTTGAAAAAATCAGTGAGGGTGTCCTCAACAGCAAATATGTTATAATATGGCTTTAATTTGTAAAAGGAAATCTGAATAAAACTTAATAAAAAGGGCATTTCGTGATCCACAGCCTCATCCCCCCCACTTTTCTAAAAAAAAGTTGAGATTTTTATATCACTGGAAACCTCTGGCTACATAATGTTTATGTACAAAATATTTCTTGCAGATTAATTAGTTTAGCAAAGATATCGTGAAATTTGAATTTCGTTCTGGTGCACCAGAACAAAATTACAACATATTGTCTATGGAGCAGTGTAATACACATAATCATGCATAACTCGCAATTATGCAATATCGGAATCAACTGAAATTTTAGGAATATGCTTTTTTCGTGGATACCCTTACCATAAGTCGAGGCTAAATAAGCCTTACCTTAGCCTCAACTTGGCCTCGATATCTTTTGAGGCTAAAAATTAACCTCAACTTAGCCATCGAGGCTAAGAAATTAACCTTATCGGTGACAAGGCTAAGAAATTAACCTCGTCTTAGCCTGAAATGTTTTTGAGGCTAAAAATTAACCTCGTCTTGGCCTGCTTTAATTTTGAGGCTAAAATTAACCTCAACTTTTTGAGGCTATTATTAGCCTCAAAAATATGGTCACATGATAGGTCAGAGGTCACCAACTGTCAGGGAGCAGACTACTGTATGCTGCTCAGAATTGCCAATAATTTTGAAAAATTAACAGTTTAAAGGGTATTTTAGGCTTTTTTACTGGTGCCTAGTTCATGGGGAACATGGCAACCATGTCTCTGGAAGAAACATCAGCTTGTTCGTAAGTTTCAAAGTATGTATTTTATTGCTTCTTTTTCATCAGGAAATATGGCCTTTTTGAGGTTGTCGAATTCAGCAGACATGCATGTATTGTAGTCTGCAGACATGTATACTGCAGTTTGATGCTGGCTGATCCTGGTGAAAACGTGTTACTGCACTGATGTTGTTAGGGTGTTATGTTAATTGATGTTTGGGGATGTTTGTACTTTAAATTGGGGTGGGTTATTTAGAGAGTTCAAATATGGTGAGTTAATGTTGTTGGGAAAGTTCAAATAATGAAATATGATAGGTTGTCATATATTGGAAGTGTATTATGTTAAGATGGGATGAAGTGGTGCAATATATGTCAATGTATTGGAGATGTTTCTACTTTGAAGTGGGGGAGGGTCATCTGGAGAGTTCAAGTGTGGTGAGTTTTCACCTACACCCGATTTGAAAGAGTTATATCTTGGGAGTTCTATTTGGTAAAAGTTGAGATGTGGACATGTGGTATATGGGGATGTTTGTACTTTTAAGTGGGGGATGGTCATTTTGAGAGTTCTTATGGTGAGTTGTCACCTTCAGCATATTAAAAGAGTTGTTTGGTGACATTGGGATATGGTGTACGTGATAAAGATAAACTCTTCCAATACGCTAAAGGTGACAACTCTACAAATTACCCCCTCCCCACTTCAAAATACAACTGTCCCGTAACATTGACAGCACACCATATCCCAACTTTACAAATAAAACTTTCCAATACTAGTATGCTCAAGGTGACAACTTGCACCATATTGGAACTCTTACCAAATGACAACTCACCATAGTTGGATTTTCCAATTGACAACTCACCATATTGGAACTCTCCAAATGCAACTCACCAAATAACCCTACCCCCACTTCATAACACCCCAAAAATATCAGTAACACTTATCACCTAGCTGGATCAATAAATAGCCCAACCGTCCCTGCATGCATGTAATGTTTAGCCTCGTAAAATAGCCTCAAATTATTAGCCTTGTCTTAGCTTAGCCTCTAAATATTGCGAGGCTTAACTAATTTAAATAATTAGGCTAATTTTCAGGCTAAGACGAGGCAAGATAAGGCTAAGACGAGGCTAGTTATTTACGAGGCTAATATTAGGAGGCTAATTATTTGAGGCTAATTATTTGAGGCTTATCTAATTTGCATAATTAGGCTAATTTTCAGGCTAAGGTGAGGCTAAGGTAAGGCTAAGACGAGGCTAGTTATTTACTGAGGCTAATATTACGAGGCTAATAATGCGAGGCTAATGATTTGAGGCTAATTATTTGAGGCTAATTATTTGAGGCTTATCTAATTTGCATAATTAGGCTAATTTTCAGGCTAAGGTGAGGCTAAGGTAAGGCTAAGACGAGGCTAAGGATATGAGGCTATTCATGAGGCTTATTTTCTGAGGCTAAGTCGAGGCTTAGATAAGGCCTCGACCTTTGGTAAGGGTATGTACTGAAAAATGTCATAAAATGTGGATGCTAGGATCACGAAATACTCCTTTAATCGAATGCAGTAAACCTTTGACGAGCGCGTATTGTAAGTATACATCGCGTATTTACTTCGTTGGACGCACTTGTCTCTGATTGGCTGCTGAGGCAATCTGCTGTTGCCGAGTGGAAATTTATGATTGAACTGTGCGCTGTACGCGTTGTTAGCGCCGAATTTGCAACATCACGGTAGTCACACTCGTCAAAGGTTTGCTGCATTTGACTATATCATGACTATTCTGTTATTTTTAATTTTTTTTACTTCTCATGCATGTAACTGCTGATGAATCTCAACAAGCATTTGAATTTGTTTTCAAAAAAATGAAAATAAATTGGCAATTTTTGTAAATTTCATTTTTGACTACATTCTGTACTATAAAGTTTCCCAAATTTCCTTTTACAAATTAAACATATTGCTAGCCGTCCATCGAATATTATTTTGCCCAATGTCCAATGCACACACTTCACGTTGCGCATATACCCGATGGTGAATGCTGAAAAGGAACCTTGGAAAAAATTATACAGTTAAGAAAATTTGCTGAAGTGATAAGCAGTGCATGTCAGATATTTTGAGAGTTTCAATCTTGAATACAGTTTTTCTATCTCAATTTTCAGATAAATGACTTTTTCATGAAAATAATAAAAGTTTTGGGCAAAATGAAAAGGTGATGTGAGTGGGTGATTGGAAACTTGGAATCAACTTTCATTAAAGGTTTATTCAGATTTCCTTTTACAAATTAAGCGTACTGCTAGCCATCCAGCGCGTATTATTTGCACAAGGTCCAATGCACACGCTTGACGTCGCGCACGTATACCCGATGGTTAAGCTGTCAAAGGAAATCTGAATAAAACTTTAGCCTTAATTATTTCAGGCCTAAAATTGTACTTGCAGTAAATTTCTATTCATTTCTACCCTAACTATTTTGTTCCCTTTACTATTATATATTCTTGACAGGATAAGAACCACTGGCTAATAAATGAATATGCCTCGTCCAAACAGATGGAAATATAAGAACAAATCAAAATCCACACATAGTCAGTCTAGTTCTCAGGGATATGGAGACACAACAACTCACAGAGATGGTAACCATGGACACAGTAGTCAAGGATACTATTCCGGGAATGCAACTCAGGAAAGTTATGATAAAAGATATGATAATAGGTTTGGAAGAGAACGGTCTAGATGGAATGAAAGTGAGGAAAGGCCTAGTGAGTTTAGAAGAGATACATTCAGAACTAAAGGCCAATTTAGAAAAAGGCACTCGCATACATCACCCTCATCAGGACATTTGGTGCAATATCAGTCTCATTCAGAGTCATCATCCTTGACATCTGGTACTACCCAATCAGGAGGTAGAACTTTGAGTAGCAGTAGCCAATCAGGATGCAAAGCTTCAAGCAGTAGCCAATCAGGGTGTAGTACTACTTCAAGTAGCAGCCAATCACAGGATTCCACTTCCAGCAATAGCCAATCAAAAGTGAAACATATCCTTTTACTTCATGTCATGTGTATATAACCAAATTGATGTGAACATTTTATGCAAAATATATACAGGCTATCCAAATGCTTGGTACCATTCAGTGATTATAGACAATCTTAGTGCTGGTCCAGTGCTGGATGTGACCGACCCTCCCTGGCTGGGTCTTAGCTAGGATTTGACAAGTGCCCATCATTTCCACAAAACTCCCTATCCAAAATTTCACTCTGAAAACATAAACCAGACCTAACTCTTATAAATGCACATTTTGGGGGTTCGGTCAGCTCAAGTAGCTAAATTGCTATTATAAATAAATTACTTTAGGCTATAATAGCCTCAAGTAATTTATTAACCTGGTCTTATTATGAGTTAACAGAACTAATTATTCAAGCATTATTTTTAGAATTTATGCATCTGCCAGAGGCATTAATCTTGCCTGCCCTAGCGGATTTGATTCATAGCCATGCACGCTCCGTTCGTAGGGAATCACGATCAGAAGATATGAGCCAGTTCCCGGTGTTGTCACTTCCTATTCAAAGGCGTAACGCATGATCGCTCCCAAAGTCAAAATACCCCCTATTTTGCACGGTTTCAAGAACATTTTCAGCATTTGTTACCCCTATTTTACACACAAATGGGTACAAATTAGCCTTAAAAATTACCCCTATTTTTTGCATTTCAAGTACACTTTTACAAAAGCACCCCTTTTTTAACATTTCTAGAACACATACCAAAGAACACAGCGGCCAAACTGGGAAGTGAGTTCCTGAATATTACTTGGAATGCACAAAAGTTTCACAAAAGTGAAATCCGGGAGTAAATTGAGCAAGAAATGGTATAATGATTTCAACATCAGGATTCACAAAAATATACCTTACCCTATTTTTTAATTTCGAGTACACGTCGTCAAAAACAACCCTATTTTTTAAATATCGCTAACATTTTATGTTCGCGAACATAGTTTAAACATAACCCCTTTTTTCTTGAAATTGGGAACGATCATGCGTACACATAGTCAATGTTAAGTGATAACACCGGGAGCCAGTTCTAGACTGCCCATCTGAAAATGTATTATTATATGCACCTACATTGTAGTGTGTTATAAAAACTAGGTCACAAAACTATGTATAAATCTAAATTTGTACCAATCAATTTGATAGCCTGTATGGGCATTATTTCTGAGTATTTCCAAATTGTTTGTGAAACATATTTTTTTACAAAAATTAGGAAAGTACCCAGTATACAAATAGCTAGTATTTTAACTAGTAAACCATTTCTGTGTGCTGCTCTACAATGCATCTCTATACTTTACAACCATATGCTTTCCTTTCCTTAACCAAATAATACACATCTCCCAGGTTTTTATTATGATCCTGAGAAGAAGAAATATTTCCGGCTTCTGTCAGGAAATAATAACTACAATCCTCTCACTAAAGATGGCCTCCAACTCAAAGCAGCAGAAGAGACGAGGGTCAAAATGATACAAGGAAAAGAACCTACACCACCAAAGGTAAGACTAAGTTAAAGCCATATTATAACATTTGCTGAGGAAGACGCCCTCACTGAATTTTTAAAATTCCCTTTTTTACACGATTAAATTATACTTTATTAAACCAATGTACCCTGCAACAATCGAGACTCTAGGTGCTGTAGTTTTGTCAAAATATTGAGATTTTGAATAAAACGCCGGAACTGGCGTTTTATTATTACGATGGAATTATTAGTCGAACACATACACGATGTTCATAACACACAGTACGTACACGGCGTGCGGGACAGTGATATACACAACAACGGGTCATACCACAACATGACCGAATGAGTGGTACGTATTGGCAACATGTGCGCTGGTAGTAAATTCCAATTTTCTTTGCTTTGCCATGGTTGTTCGGCTCAAAAATAAAGGGGATATATCTGACAGTAAAAGCTAACATTTTATGGCAAAGAAAAGCTAATCTATTTTGTTTGCAAATGTTATAATTTAATCTGTCCTGCATCCAATGGTATAGCCGAGGGAGGGCAAAGGTGGCAGCTGCCTTCCTGTGATAATCCTTGCCCCCTGTGAGATACTGGCCACCCTGGTATGATCATTTTTATGCCTTTTTGTACTTTTTACCCCATTTGTGACCATTTTCTGTCAAATTTAACCCCTTTGCTTTCACCCCTCACCACTCCCCTCCCCTTCCTACTCCCCTCCCCCCACACAAAACATCATGGCTACGCCACTGAGTGCATCCAAAGTAAAAAGCTAACATATAGTGTTTTACCTGGGAGGTAGGTGTTATTAAAAAATCCATGTTTCCACAAAAAAAATCCATTATCAGTTTATTCCAGAAGAATAACAGTTTAATTATGTCAATGCTTGTTATATTTATGTTAAAAGCCTGCAGCACAGACAGCTGCAAACTCCAGAACTATGATGTTACTACAGAGAAATAGAGAACAAGGTCAGCTTACATATCAACAGTTTGCTAGGTAAGTCAATCACCTGAGTCAATCATGTTCATTAAGTTACATAGTCACTCACTCAATCAATCATGCTCTAATTACTGACTTGCTCACCTCCATTTTGATGAGATGATGCTAAATAAAGTAATTGAAACTTTATTAATATATATTCATGCATTTACTAAACATGCTAAATATAGGTCCGATTTTGTGGTGAAATCAATTTCACCCCTATTCCATTTTGGGGTTTGGGGCAACAGTGTTAGGCTAGTTAGGCTTGGGTGGGTTTGTATATTATGTAGTAAGGTTTGGGGGAGGGTTAGAGTTTGTTTATGGGTAGGAAAAACATCAAAAAACTTGTGAAAAAAATTTAAATTTTTTTTTTTTTAAATCGATTTTTTTTGTTTTTTTGTTTTTGAAAAACCGATTTTTCGGTTTATATCGGTTTTACACAGACGGTTTATCGGTTTTCAGTTTTTACAATACCGATTATGCCTACCTCCTAGCGTGCCCAACCACATGCACATGTCCATTCACTTTCTCACTCTTGCCCTCATTTCCTCTGATCACCAAGTATCCACCCACTCACTATCTTTCTCACACGACCACTTGCTAAGCCAGCCTCACCGATACAAATATCCACTCCATTCCCCCCTCACTCACCCGCTCACTCACTCAACCACCCACTCACTCACTCAACCATTTATTCACTCTCTCATTCACTTGCTAACTCACTCAAGCATCTGACAGATGCCCTTTTCAAATTACAAAAGCCCCAACTGCTGTCACTTTTTGGTGTATGTAGTGCATTATCACTTACCTTCAGATAAATCAACTTAAAAAATCTTCATTTTATCAATCTCAGTCCCACCCTGGCTTGTGCACCTTGTGCTGGGACTGAGACTATTCAACTTACTATTAATACATACAGTTGAGTAAAATATTTGATTTCTTGCATTTATCGTAGATTTGCCCATGAGCATTGTGTGACGATGTTACCAATGCAACCAACCCATGAGCTGACGCCATTTCCAGATACATACTTTAATGGAGAGGCAGGATCCATACAATTTTTAAAGGTACTGAATTACAGTAGGAATTTCAATTGAATGAACACGGTTTTCAACAGCTGTACTCGATCCAACGGCGATCGTATATCCCATATGTCAAACTACAACACGAACGCAAGATCTTGGATACAATACTAATCAATCAGGAGTGTGTTGGCATGGTTGGATTCACTTTGGCATTACGCAAGCACAGTCGCACACGCTAGTGTACATCTAAGTGTACGCAAAAAATCGTCATGCTGTGTCAGGTTGTGTTTGAAATTTCCACTGTAGATTATGCTGGTTGTTAACACTCTCCACACAGGTGTCGACTGCAGACAACAAGTTCCAAATTTTCATTAAAAATGTCAGAA
Organism: Amphiura filiformis; assembly: GCF_039555335.1. Taxonomy (NCBI): domain Eukaryota; kingdom Metazoa; phylum Echinodermata; class Ophiuroidea; order Amphilepidida; family Amphiuridae; genus Amphiura; species Amphiura filiformis. Next base: position 5,667,738 of record NC_092629.1, read on the forward strand.
TTGTACATTTACAGGACTATATTTGGAACCAGAATAAAAAATGCATCAAAATGAGTACAAACAATCCTGGTATTGGTTCAGTGGTTCTTTAGATAGCTCTTAATAATTTTAGCAAAACTTGACCTGACCTTTTATTTTGAAGCCTATGGCCAGAAGCAGAACATTAAGTTTATTGAGCCAGTATCTCACAACATGCCCTTACAAATAATGCTTACAGAAAGAAAATAACACAATAATCTAAGCAGTCTTTAACACTACTCTCATTCCAACTATACTGTACCAAAAGTATCCTTACACTTAGAAAAAAATACCAATTTTAAAACTAAGCCATATTCTCTAATCCTGCACATTATGACATCCCATGTGACCCCAAGAAGTAAAGCCATGGTCACACAGCACTTCCCATTCCTTATTATTATTACGGTATTAAAATTTGCTGTTCATTTGCTGATGCCTTTCTTTACTCTTTATCCCTTATAGGTGGATCAACATCAAGACAGGGTACTAATGGTCATCCATGATTCATTTCTTAGCAGGTGTGTTGTTTAATATTGGGATATACCAGTTGAAATCCATGCATCCCCTATGGAAGACATGACCTTCCACACAGGGAGAGTGAATTTCAACTGGTGTTAATGAATGAGTGACTCCATTTGACTGTGTGGGAGATTATAGTCATGTCTACCTCAGGGGAGTGTGGATTTTAAATGGAATATCTCATTTTGATGTGATCAATTAAAATGAGTGACAAGTTTGAAATTCAAGTTTGCAGATACCATATCAACAATAAATGAAGCAGGATTTATCCCTGCTTTCCTGCACATTTCCTTTCTGTTAAAATCCTCCCTCTTTCCTGCTCAAATTTTGGAACAAATTCACTGATAAAACTTGGAAAAAACCAGGAAAAAACAGGATGAATAGGGAAAAAAGGGGGAAAGAAGAAAAAAACAAAACAGGTGACAAACCAGAAATCATTTGTAAGGCAATTATAATTACCGTATTCGTTCCATTAACTGCCCAGAGCGCTTAAAGAAATCAAAATCATTTTGGGTGGGCGCTTATTTTTCACATTGTTTAGGCCAACAAGGTGTTAAAAAGGCCCAAAATATTCATTTATCATCATCATCAGTGTGTCATATGTTTAAGACCATGATTCAGATTTGCATGGGGAGTTAATACACTAATATCAGTTTGCTTGTTGTAAAGTTACTGGGTGGGCGCTTATAGGGGCATGGGTGGTTAACCCTAATACGCCTGAGTACTACAAAATACTACATGATTTTAATTGAATCATCTTTTCCTTATTTTTCATTTTTATATTAGAATATGGCAAGGTTCTGTGAATCGTGATGACAACAATAATGATGCGGTTGCTATTGACAACTGGGGTACAGTTAATGTGTTAGGGACAAGGAGTAACAAGGTAATGTATATGGTGCATTACAATGAAATTAAAATGTACCTTCATAGGTTTGTGGCAGCATACAAATCATTTTGTCAGGGACACCCAAAACTATATTTTTGATCCTACAATAAATGTGTAAGGTAAGGTAAAGTCATGCTGGAGCAGTGCTCATGTGCCAAAGTGCCCATCTCATTTTTGTACTTTTTTGAACAATTTAATATGAAAAAGTGGTCCCTTTGTTGATTAGTCTAATTTGACCCTTCTTTGAAATGTTTACATTGTTTTTGGTTGCACCCCCTGCATACAGGCCTGACTTTACTAACTCTGTTAGAGGGTGTTTTATAGGCTGTTGATTTGTAGGCTGCTGGTAGGCGATACATACCGCTATATGTGTGTTGCTTACAGATACCACTGCCAAGTGATATGGAGCAGCAACTAAATGACATCATTACTTGAAATGAGATATCGCCTGGTTTAAGTATGCCCCTAACACTGTGTATACTCTCGTCCATCTGGAAATATGTTCAAATTGGTATTAATTAAATCTGGTCAACCAGTTTTTTTAGATAGAAACATTGATGTTGTGGCTAAAATCTTTGGTCATCCAAGGTTAACCAGAATTGAGCTAATCCAGTTGAAATCCATACACATTACACTCCCTGTGGAAGGTATGACCTTTATCTCCCACACACAGGGGGTGTATATTTAAAATTGAGTCATCCATTCAAGTAACTCCATTTAAAATTTATACTCCTTGTGTGGGTGATTAAGGTCATATCTTCCATTAGAGGTGTATATATGGATTTCAACTGGAATAGCCCAGTTTCCACTAACTTTGGTATAATTTTCACATTTTGTGACCTAATTTATTTAATTCATTTACTTATTTCAGATAACTAATGTGGAATGGGCCACCTCAGATAGGGATGACGGTTTACAAGTCTTGTATCCTTTTATGATTGACCAAGGCTCGCAGAATGCCTGGCCTGCATTGCTGCTTGTGGCAACTAAGATTTGATGCCGGGCAACGAAAGACACAGACTGATATGCCCAGCTAAAGTTTGTTCGGCTTATATAAGGCGGAACAAATAAGACTCATAACACGGTGTATTGATATAGAATGGCGTGTACACAGTTGGGCGCTATGCTTATGCTAGTTGTGTATTGCGAAATGTGTGATTTATTGTGCAAGGTTTACCCTTTATCTGAGATTTTCTAATTTTAGATACCTAGGGGACTTATGTACAGTACGTTCCTGAAAAAGAACATTTTCATGTCAATCTTTGGTCACACATGATACCCCCTCAATGACCAGGCCTATTAAGAATCTCTACTTTATACAGTCTGTCCACCTAGAAGTACAAAGTAAATAGACCTCGGAAACGGGAGGTACGAGAATAATTATTTCAGTGCAATGCTTCTTTGGGCGCGCCAACTGCTGCGCGATTTGTGCACCACACTCTTTACGTGTCGCGCTCGCGTGTGACGCAAAGCATCGACCCCCGATGCCACAGATTTGGTTTGTACTTCTAAGTGGACAGACTGTAGATGAGTTGGCTTTATGATGCTTCATGGATACTGTATAGCAGTGCAGCCAGGAAATATATGCCTTGAGTGCCAGCATATATGTCTGTCTCACCTGTCTTGTCATGTCTTGTCCTCACATCTCTGGTGTCTCTGTCTTTGCACCGTCTATTGTATTGTAATTATCTATTTATTTATCCAAAGGGGTGGTCATAGTTCATTCGAGCTTTGCTCTGTTATGGCCATCCTTCCATCTTATTGATAAATTTAATGAACTGTATATTGATTATGTCATGGAAAATAAAATCTGAATCTGAATCTGGAAAAACACAAGTCCATAAGTTTCAGTTTTGTTTGCTCAACCTGGATCATCGGCAACATTCACATATATATTTTTCATAATAATTTTTCCTTTGTAATACATTCTTTCCTTAACCGCATCACATTCAGATATACTGTGTCAGGAGGTCAAACCAGTAGTGCGCAATTATTTAAGATTTACAGAGGTAAAACAGTAGTAAGAATTGTTTGAAGCACCTAACATTTAGGTGGATATGATAGATGAGTATATTTTGTGCTGGGTGTACTGACACACAAAGCGCACAGACATTTTTTAAGTTCAGACTATTTTAGCAAATGATGAAAAAATGTTGGTATTTGATAGGCCAAGGCGTGTGAAGAGTGCAAAATTTTGCAATTTTTTCGTCATTCTGGCCCAAAACATGGTTTTCATGCTAAAAAAGTTATTGCACCCGTCAATTGTTGCTTTCCTTTTTGTTCTGTTAAAATTTTTCGGGGGGACATCCCCCTCATGGAAAAAGTTAGTTAGCACCCCCAATATGATAGATTAGGTCAAATCGGTATATAATTAGAAATCTCTGACAGTCCATCATTCCACATACAGCCCATATCCCAGGAAATGTGAAACAGTTTTGATGCTGAAAGCAGCTATCTAGGTGCCAACCTGCCAATTTTTACCAGAATGATAAAAGGTATTAATGCCTTGGTATGTCTTGATAAAAAAATCAGCTAGATCTGGGCGTTAGATCACAAGGCAAAATTTCTATGAAAAACAGGCAAAATGTCTGAGAAAGGGACAATTTCTGAAAATTGTCTTTCTTTTCTCAAATTGTCATCATATGTAAGGCACCAGGAACAAATTTGTTCGATCTTTGGATCGACCGTCGATGCTGCTTCGATGCTTGTTATTAATGAATTATCAACTAATTAATCAGTGTTATAGCTAAATATTTATTGGCCAATGTCACTACAGGTACAAATTACTATTTTGTCACAATTAACAACATTAAATTAACTGATTTCATAAATAACAAGGATCGATCAAGCATCGATGGTCGATCGAAAGATCGAACTAATTTGTTTCTATTGCCTAACATGATCAAGGGGAATGAGTCACATGGCGGCAATTTTCAATTAGAAGTTTTTTACATCATTTTCTTGCAGTTTACGAATACTTCATTTTGATGCAAACCCCATCAGAATCGGACATTTAGTTACTGAGTTATGAGCAATAACAATGACCGAAAACAATATAAAACAAAAGAATTTGAAGGCTGTTTTTGCCAATATCTCAAAAACAATATTAGCGACATCCGACTCATTCCCCTTGATCATGATTTGAATGAGATAATGATGAAGTGATAATGATTATGTATTTGAAAATGTATATCAGGGATCAGTTGTCAAGGGGAAGGAGCAGGCAAAGACAAAATTGTGTTGGTGTGCATCATTTAATGGCCCAGTATCTGTAGTACATATTTAATTTGAATGAATGCAGCTGCCATCATCCATGGGTCATGACTGACCTGTTGTGACCCTTTTGATGATGTTGTTCCAACTCTGCCTGTCCAATGCAAGATGATGATAGTCCAGTGGATTATTATTAAGTTGTCACCATTTCTTCTTGAGATGTGACCAAAGTATTTGTTGCGATCAATCTTCTGTCACACTGAACATTTGACATGCTCACCAAGTTGACTTCTGACAAATTCATTTGTTTTGTGATCTAAGAAATTCTAAGCATCTTTCGCCAGCACCACATTTCAAAATCTGTCTATCCTTCTGACAACCCATGTTTCAGAGCCATATATAGGAGAGGGCATTCATGATGCTTATTTTGGTTGCTCTAGAAACTCCTCTGTCTTTCCAAATGTCCAGTACACTGTGCGATGAAGGCCTGTGTGTGCGTAATGCATATAATGCGGAAGTTAAAAAAAAAAGAAAAGCGCAGTGATTTATAGTGCAATACGCACAGGCACAACGCCTAGATGTTGATCCACAAGCCTCAGCACACTTCACAGATTGTCGCTGACCACTACAGCCCCACATCATTTCATAAACCATTTAACAACAAATCAGGGACTTTGCTGCTACAAGAGCGCACACCCTAGACATTCCACAAATAACCATCACAACCAGGATCAGCTCCACGAGTTTTGTATGGGTTACAACGAGACAATTAGCAGTATGTTCCTTGTCCAGGGAAATTTCAAGCTAACTCAATTTTCCACGAGTGCATACGAGGCACCGCCAGGGTTTGAACCCGCAACCTCTCGCACCATAGTTAACCCAAATCACTTGTGATTGGTTAATATTTTCATTTAGTAGCAAGGATGTGTGTCCGCATTGTATTTTGAAACAAAGATCACATAAAGCTTTTGGCAGCTGTGTTCATTCAAATGAAATTTTTAATGCAAATGCAAAATTCTTAAATGGTGATGTCTTATTTGTCTCTTTCTCATTTTTTAAAGATTCATCTGGACGTTGGAAGAAAGAATTTGTCTTCAGTACGGAATCAATGGAAAAAATGTGTTGGACTTGTGCATGGAATCACAACCCACTGATGCAGCCACAGATTAGCATTGGTAAGTATTGTGCTGTTCCATGTGTGGGAGATTAAGGTCATATCTGCCATAGAGGGTGTATGGATTTCAACTGGAATAGCCCATTATTAAAGTACTTACCTGTTACCTCACTCCAGGGAGAGCATGTCATGTCATTTGGTGCATGAGGTCTTGGTTTCAATTGGTAACATCACCCTCTATTATAGAATTATGATAACACAAAGGAATTGTTTATATTGCTGTCTGGTCAAATTTTGACTCAAAGTACATACATGTATATTGTTTGCAGTCTGCATGTAATGTGTTGTGGCTATAACAGGCTGTTGTAAGGCTGAAGCATGAAGACGCGAATTATCATACGATACGGGCATTTGCGAATAAAGCCAGAGGGCGTAATATGCCTTCATGGGATACATTGGTTCAAATTACGCACATATTTTGTATGGACAGGATATAGTGTATATATCTACCTCCAGTAGTGGCACTAGCTTAGCATTACTTGTTTCATTTATATACTTTTACGCACACGATTGAAGTGATGCATATGTACACACAAGGATCAATGTTAAGCCAATGCAGCACGCGCTGAACTTCAAAGCTACTGACTGGAGGTAGATATAATAGACTATTATAGTGATCATGAAAGCAGAGAGCCACACAGTATTTGTTTGCTTACAGTACCTTCCTCCTGTTCCATTTGACACAGGTTCAAGCAGGTGTGCTGTTATCTTTGATATAGCTACAGCAAACAGAAAGGAATTATATTCTGGCCACAGTGATGTATTAGCACAGGTTTATTCTCGACATGTAAGTATAACAGTAAACAATGGAATTGTAAACTGGCCTAGGCCTCCGTGCTTATTGTATTTTCTCATCAAGAGTATGAGAAGAAAGCTCTTATTTTCCACATTACACCAGAAAATTTTAACGCCTGAGATTTGTTTTAGATGGTCTGAACAAAACGCAGAGTGTGGTAATGACCACTGGAAGTATGAACAAATTACAAACATTTACTGCTCATGAGGGATCTGGTGGAATCTATTGGTCCCTGAGGTGAACTGAAAACTGTGTACCTACTATTTTCCCAAGACTGCCAGGTTTGCTCCTCATTGTTCCAACTATGGAAAAAAATAATTTGGCCAACCTTTTCAGGCTGTTGAAGGGGGGCGGTAAAATTCACCTTTTTCTCCAGCAGCCTCCCGGGTAGGAGCGGCCTGGGTACACCACTGTTCATGGGACGTACAACTTTTCTACCAAATGCCTTGCATAAATTTGTTTCCCTTTTCTGAAATTTCCTGAATTTAGTATACCATAAAGGGAAACATGTCAGCAAGAAGAGAAGCATGGGACAAGTAACATTACAATTAGTGCTATTATTTCATAAAACAAGCACTAATTTGTAATTATTGTAAAGATAAGAGAGCTAGAAGTTGCCAATTCAGAATGTTTATCAAAGTGTCAATCAACTTTCAGCATCAATCAACTTTCTGGGTCAAACGTCCATCAAGGTTTCTTTCTTCGGATTTAAGCTTACTAAGATAGAAAACAATAAAAACTGGGAAAAAATAGGGAGACATCCGTGACGTAGGCTCAGGGCATTTCACTATTATTAAAAATTTGTTGATGTTGTTGTTGCAGAGACCAATTCTATTCAATGGCACAAGACGCGGAGAAATCTTAGGATGTGATCTACGGGTTGATCTTCGAGAGCCCCAGCTCTATCGAGAAGGGAAAACTGTTGCATGTAAATTAAAGCACAGAGTATGTGTGTGTAGTCTAAAACTACTCAAGGATGAGAACTATATATTGGCAAGCGATATTAGTGGCAAGGTATTTATATAAATGTGACCCATCATATCAAAACCGAGCAAGTCGCTGTCGTAAAGTGCATGTTAGTAACCATTGGTTACTGCTCCAAGCCTGGGCTCATACACCTGTTCTGAATTTTGATATGCCATAGGCTTTGTGTTGTGATCATTTCGATCAGTGGTTTGTAACAAAGAAAGTGTGATCCAGTTGACCTAGCAACAGTCATATTCTAACATGCACTAAGACAGCGAGTTGTCGGCTGGCTTCATTTGTGGATAATAATGAAAAAAGAGAAGAAAATATAAAGAAAATAAAAAGAAATTTGAGCTTGTTTCACCTCATAAACCATTTTTTGGTAACTGATTTCCACAAGTAAGGTGTAATTTTAAAGCTAAAAAATAGCAGTTTTTAAATCTCAATTTTCATTTCTGAAGACAACTGCTAGGTTTTGATGTGATGGATTGTATGCGTTCACTAGGTGGCTTACTGGTGTTGCAATGTCAGGCTGTTTAAACCTCCATCCATCAGTCTGGATGCCCAATTGATTTTGGATATTCTAGGATATATAGCATTATAACATTATTGTTATGGTGATGAGCTAATTTGCATATTTTGGACTGAAATTAGTCCTCTTTACATTCGAATGCTCTATCTATTGAATGGATAGGGGAATTGGTGTCAGAATTTCTAAAATAGGTAGGCCACAGTTAGAAAATTGGCTACTTTTATTGGGGCTTAATTTACACAGTATTCATTATTATATGATAATTTTTTTCAAAATTGTGTTTTTCAATTTTTTTCAAAATTGTGTTTTTCAATTTTTTTCCAAATATGTATAGTGTATAGATTTCATATAGAATCGCTCATTAGATTGAAAGTTTTGTAATGTAATTTGTCATTGCAGATAAGGCTTTGGGACATGCGTATGGGTCGTCACATTTATTCTTACCAAGGACTGGCCAACAAACACTCTCAACTGACAGTCTCTGTGGATTCATCAGAAACATTAGTGTATGGAGGTGAGTGCTTAGATCTTAATCATGGTAACACTATTCTTTGGCTCACCTCAAGTTTGGTACTGAAATATGTGCATATTTTGCTGGTTGTAGTATTAAATCACACACAGAGACCAGGGGCGTAGCAAGAGCCTTGGGGGCCCATGGACCAGAAACAGTGTGGGGCCCTTTTAGCAATACAATAATGCTATAAAGTTGCAAAAAAACAACAAATTTGCTAGAAAATTTGGACATACATCTGTGTTTCCAATTTCCACTGTGCCAGAGGTCACTTTTCCAGACTTCCTGTCTACAAGCTATAATGTCAGCACCCATGTGGTCACATGGGCATTAAATTAAGTGCCTTTATTTTAACAGCCTAAGATGACTGTACACCCAATGGGCTATTCCATTTCAAATCCACACCAGCCCTATGGAAGATTTTGGAAATATATTTTGCAGGAGGAGTATTAATTTTAAATGTCACTCTGTGTGTTAGTCTTGTCCATTCACATGAGACATTCACATATTACCCCCATTAAAAGTAAGGTAAGCTTATAAATGTGTTTTTCTTACACTTCATACAGGGTGAGGTCTGCTGTAATACTAATACTTTGTAATCCTCGCTGAGTCCTCGCTTTGTAATTTTTCATATCTATCCTCTTAACTGGCTGTCTCATACTTATCTACTTTATTCATCTGGTTTCAGCTGGTATTGATAAATGCACCAAATTCTGGAGCCTTCAAGATGGCCGTCTGCTTCACACAGTACCAAGTCCACTGCCCATGAGTACCGATGGGCTACCTGTTCCTGCCTACTCTAGACAATGGCACGGGGGTGCTACACCAGGGTTAATTCTGGGAATGGAAAGACAACTCTTTTGGTATTCATTAGCTTTATGATATACATTATAAGCTGACCTAGCATTAACACAACTTACCGGCACTGGTGACAGCATGCAGCATATACATGTTTAACAGTTAGAAGATTGTAATGTTAAACTGTCCACATTCTGTGACACTTTGTAAGACTTCAGCCAAGTTAGTATTTGTCCGTGTTGGAGACTTTTGACAACACAATTTCATGGTTTCTGTGGGCCCACATAATACCGTATCAGCAGGACAGCAATAATACCTTTTAGTCCAAGGGTCTGCCATATTACTAGTAAAAATTTAAATTCAGTGTGTGCAATGGTAAATGGTAAGACTTCAGGCAAGTAAGTCAGTATTTGTCCATTTTGCAGACTTATGTAACATAATTTCATTGTATCTCTAGGCCCACACGATAGCATATTAGCAGGACAGCAATGATTTTTGAAGGCGGGTTGCTAACAATTATTTTTATGCCTCCACCAGAGGTATTATGTTTCCTGGTTGTCCATCCGTCCGTACGTTGTCCATCTGTCCGTCCATCGGCATCTGTCCGAGCTTGCAAGTGCAATTTCTCGGAACCGGTAAGGCGTATTGTGATGCAATTTGGTGGAGGGGTGGCAATTGGTGGTCTCGTCGCAAAATATGGTAATTAAGTACCTAATTTGCATAATTTATGCATATCAAGCAAAATAACCTTGTATAATGGTTGTATAGATGACGACACCTATGAATACTTAATTCCTGAGCACCCGACTGCTGGTAGATTCTATACCCTTCCTAAAATCCACAAACCTAGTGTTGACAGCTTTGGCCACATCATGCAGCATATATGTGACACTATCTGGTCCATGGGGGCCAAATGCGACAAATTTGAAGTTGAGATAAAGGCAAAAATATGGAGTAAAAAACAATAAAATACTAGGCTTGTATAAGGTAATAAGTATAGTAACTGAATTTTCAAAAATGTCTCCTTTGGCCCCCATGGAGCAGATCGTGTCACATATATGTTTAACAGTAAGAAGGCTTTAACACCCTGGACTGTTGATCTAACAGCATTTCTGATGATAGCTTGAACTGCTCATTTTAATTGCCAATTATGACTAGGCTTTAAACTATATATGGTCAAACTTGCATTTGCAGATGATCTTATTAATGCTCTCCTTGATTGGTTCAAAATTGGGCACAATTTTAATTTTGGCCAATCGGCAGGTAGTTCTCTTGGGGTTAATGTTACAATGGTCCACATTATGTGACACTTTGTAAGTCTTCAGCCAAGTTTGTATTTTTCCATTAGGCTACAGAAACAAACCCTGTTATACGGGCAGACGCACCTTTTCTAGCAGGGTCGGCCGTTTGGGCGTGATTTTTTTTTCTGGAAGCTAAAATTACCCTAAAATTTCACCGAAATCTAACAAATCTGAAAAAAAAATCTTAATTTTTTGTAAACATTATTTTCTATATATTTTACATGATTTTAGCAAAATAAAAAAAGAACTTCTCCAAAACACAAATTCTGGGTTGGTTGTTCCTGTAGAAATGGGTTTTTTTTATTGCATATCAGCAGGATAGCAATGATTTTCACTGGGCCTGCTGTATTGCTAACATGGCTAACAATTTAAACTCAGTGTGTGTAATTTTAAGTGGAGCCAGTGTGTTGTGGCCAGGCTAGATAATTTTAAAAATACCAGCCCAGTTGGTTAGTGACCAGAAGCTGCAAAAAGGAACTCCTCCCGGCATCACCAGGATGACACAGACATTGTACACATTGACGTATATGGGCTATTCCAGTTGACTTATAGAAGACATGGCCTTAATTTTCCACACAGGAAGTGTGGATTTCAAATAGAGCACACCTGAATAAGCGACTCTTTTTGGAATACACACCCTCTGTGGGGAAGATTAAGGTAATGTCTTCCATAGGGCTTAATAGATTTCAACTGGAGTAGTCCAGTATGGGATATTGCAATTTCTTATACCAAACATGCCTAAGAAATGGCGACATCATTTAATAGATTGAATATGTCACAGTCACGTTGACAGCCAGGATTTTTTTTTGGGGGGGAGGAGAGGGTGGAGTTTCCAAAATGTAGGTGTCCCCCAAAAAAGTCCCGAGTTGGATTTGAGGGAGTTGAGTTGCACCTCCCTGGCTACGGGTTTGGTCACAGTAAAGTTTTCAACTGATTTTTCATAAAATGAAGACCAACACATGCATCTACAAACTTTGTAACAAACATATGCTGCAATTTGTAATAAAATCATATCAAATGTAATGTGAAGTCTGCTTGATTGTTCAATGTTTTCATGTAAAGCCTTCACCAAAACTTAACAGCCATTACATTATTACATCTCAATATTAACAATACAGCAGTATTTTTTATGAAAAAACGTATATGTGACATCATCAAGAGGAATGATTCGGATGTTGCTAATATTGTTTTTGAGATATTGGCAAAAATAGTGTTCAAATTCTTTTGTTTTATATTGTTTTTAGCCATTGATAAATGCTCATAACTCGGTAACCAGATGTCCTTTTTTAATGGGGTTTGCATCAAAATGTAGCATTCATAAACTGCCAGAAAATGATGAAAAAAGCTTCTAATTGAAAATTGTCGACATGTGATTCATTCCCTTTGATCATGTCAAATATTTAAAAGTCTCGGTATATTGGATTGATTTGAATCCAGTGCAAAGATAATAGCAGGTTTACATGCCATGATGCTTGGGTTTATTAAGCAACCTGTAAGTGCAACTTTTAAATTCACTTTTTATTTCTTTGCAAAAACTGCTGTGTTATTAATATTGTACAACATTGGGATACGCAGTACAACAGTACAACATTCAGTATGCAGGTTGAGAACCGCGAAATTCTAGTTAAGCTCAGTTTGTGTAATGTTAAGTGGAGCCAGTGTGTGTTGTACTCAGATAGTGAACAGTGGCTTAAAGTTTCATGTCATGTGCAGCCTTGGTACTAGGCACTACATACTTGGTTGATATCCTCCTGAGAATGCCATAAACAGTCCCAGAACAACGCCAAATATGGATTAAAAGACCTTTGACCTTTGACCTTGGATGTACAACAGCATGTTATGATCTAATGGGAAACTGTGCACATCAACAAACACCATTTCTATCAAAAAGGCAACAGCCGATATAATTTGAAACCACATAAATTACTAGAGTTGGTTCTTCTCTTGGATTTGGACCAAGCTTTAGAATATCGAATGTTGCGTTTTGAAATAAAACAAACCAGAAATTTATCACCCATTGTAAAAGATATGGCGACTACATGTACATACATTGGCTGACCTTGTGGATTTCCTGGCCCAGCCATGCTAACCACATAAGGAGATTATACGATTAACCTAGTGCAGCTATTGTCATAGCAGGGTATTATTATGTAATACTCCTGATCCATATTTGGCGCTCTCTTGGACTGATAAATGTCCTCATGAGAAGGCTTGAGTGTTACATTAGCATTTATCCTACATGTAGCTGCAAAAAGACAACTCCTCCAGGCACCACCAGGATGACAAGCACAATGTACATATTGGAGTAAAGATCTGTTCATACTACGCCGCAATTGTTTTGCGATGCGATGTGTTGCCGCATTGCATCGAACTGCAAATTACTGCATTGCGGTATCACAATAAAGTTAAATACATTTTACCTTGGAAATGCGATGAGTTGCGTTCAGTTGGGGTAAAAAGTAATAGATATATCGTCAATGCACCGCAAAGCAAATGTGGCAAAATATGAACAAACCTTCAGAGGATTACTCCATTTGAAATCCATTAACCTTATGGAAGACATGACCTTAATCTTCCACATAGGGCGTGTGAATTACGAATAGGATTACCTGTGACAATGGGTGCTACACCAGGGTTAATTCTACGAATAGGAAGACAACTCTTTTGGTATTCATTAGCTTCATGATAATAATTGGCCACAACAAATGGTTATAAAAGGTTTAAATGTTGGGTTATATAAAGGGTATATTAAGGGTATAAACCGTTTTCATGACATAAAAACATTTTTGATAATCTACTGCCCAGCAAACACAAAATGTTTTACAGAAAGCGTTTAAATGTTAAGTTATTTTGGGGTTGAAAAAATATTTTGCGAAAAAATATTTGCCCATAAGTTTATATAACCTGACATTTAAATGTTATTAAAACGTTTTGAAAAAAACATCTTAAGAACATTTCTGTGTTTGCTGGGTGCAAATATTTCAACATGTTAATTAAAGGAAGTGTCCGGCAATCATAACATTATGCCTTATATGTTAGAAAAATAATTATCAAGCACGAATCACATGGTTTTATTTAAATTCATATTAACTATAAAAATGAATAAAAACAGCAATCTCTCAACACGTGATATTCAAAATTCCTAAGCCGAAATGTTCTAGAGCAATGACGTCATGGTTATTTGTGCTCATCTAGAGATTTTCGGCGCGGGAATTTTCAATATCGTGTGTTGAGAGATGGCTGTTTTTATTCGTTTTTATGGTTAATATTAGTTTGTTTTAAGTAAAACCATGTGATTCATGATTGATAATTATTTTCTAACATATAAGACATAATGTTGTGATTGCCAGACGCTTCCTTTAAGAGATCTAAAATGAGCGTTTATTGCGTTTCGACAGTATTTTTTGTGGGACATGAGAGCACCTCAGACCTATCGAATTGCATTCTGAATACTGAAGCATGTCTTTCTGATATCAAATAATTTTCATTTTTGAAAATCACAATATAATACAAATTTTATGACAAATTATAAAAATTTGATATTTGTCAAATTTTGATATATAACAGTCCTCGAAGTAAATTATATAAATCTAATGACATATTCTTAAAGTGTATGTAGCAGGGAGGAAAAGCCGACGGTCAATTGAAAATTTTGACCTTTCATATTGAAGATATCTTCAATACGAAAGGTCAAAATTTTCAATTGATCGTCGACTTTTCATCCCACCTACATACACTTTAAGTATAAATCATCAGATTTATAAAGTTTACTTCAAGTACTGTTAAATATCAAAAATATCAATTTTAATGATTTGCCATAAAATGTGTATTAAATTGCAAATTTCAAAAATCAAAATTATTTGATATCAGAATGACATTCTTCGTATTCAGAATGCAATTCGATATGTCTGATGTGCTCTAATGTCCCACAATAAATACTGTCCAAATGTTCATACCCCAGTGTTGACAAAATATTTGGCAAAAAATGTTTGCGAAAATAGTTTACAATAACATTTTGAATACATTTAAAAAATAATGTTGTAGTGTCCTCTTCATGACCTTTATATAACCCTACGTTTTAATGCTATTAAAACATTTTTACCTAAACCAAAAGCCAAAATATAACTTATTTGAAATGTTTTTGTGTTTGCTGGGGAAATGTTACACTGGTCCACATTTTGTGACACTTTGTTACACTTCAGCCAAGTTTGTTTTCCGTTAGGCAACAGAACAAAAAAAACCCTCTTCTACGGGCAAACTGACTTTTCTAATAGGGTCGGTTGGGCATTTTTGTTGTTGTTTATCTGGAGGCTAAAATTACCCTAAAATTTCACCGAAATCTGACAAATCGGAAAAACAAAATTTTAGACATATTATTTTCTAAATATTTTTCTCCAAAATCAATAAATTGTGTCCCCAGAACGGCTAATTTTACATGATTTTAGCAAAATAAAAAAAGAAATTCTCCAAAACCCAAATTCTGGGTCAGTCGGACCTGTAGATTTTTGTGTGTGTGTATCAGCAGGACAGCAATGATTTTCACTGGCTTTTAGTCAAAGGGCCTGCTGTATTGGTAACACTGTAAAGTGTGCTGAGGCTTGTGGATCAACGTCTAGATGTTGTGCCTGTGTGTAGCGCACTATAAGTCACTGCGCTTTTTAACATAGGTAATGATAAGCTCAGTGTGTGTAATGTTAAGTGGAGCCAGTGTGTTGTGGCTAGGCTAGATAATTTCAAAAATTACCAGCCCAGTTGGTCAGTGACTAGTACCTGCAAAAGGCATAAAAAGAAAAAAAAAGACATTGTGTATATTGGCTATTCCATTTGAAATTCATACACCCTTATAAAAGACATGACCTTAATTCTTCAAATAGAAGATATCTGAATGAGTGACTCTATTTGGAATACATACCCCCTGTTTGGAAGATTAAAGTCATGTCTTCAATAGAGGTTAATAGATTTTAACTGGAATAGTCCAATATGAGATATTGCAATTTCTTATACCAACATTAAAGCAATATTATAATATTTCTGTAAAAATAGATTAGTATTTATTTTTCATAAAATGTTAGCTTTTACTGTCAGATATGTCCCCTTTTAATTTTGAGCCGAACAAGTGAGGTAAAGCATAGAAAATTGGAATTTACTACTAGCGCCCATGCATGTTACTCCCGCGGTTGTTATACGGTACGATCCTCTGGGTGTGTGTGTCCCGCACGCCGTGTACGTACTGTGCATACGTGTTCGACTTATATTTCCATCGTAATAATAAAACGCCGGTTCCATCGTTATATTCAAAATTTCGAATTTAAGTCTTGATTTTTGCAGAGTATCTTTATTGACTAAAGTACATTACAATCGTGTAAAAACCAGAATTTAAAATTTTTTTGAGGGCGTTCTCCTAAGCAAATGTTATAATATGGCTTTAATTTATTTGCCAATTATATCTATTCAAAATTACTTTAGTCTACTGTGACTGGTTTTCAGTTGATTTACACGCCACATGCCTAAGAAATGGCAACATCATTTAATAGATCAAGTATGTCACATTCACGCTGATAGCCAGGATTTTTTGCGGGAAGGGAGGGAGGGGGGGGGGGGGAGTTTCCAAAATGTAGGCCTCCCCAAAAACGGTTACTGTTGGATTTGAGATTTGAGGGAGTTGAGTCGCACCTCCCTAGCTACGGGTTTGGTCACAGTGCAGCTTTTAACTGATATTTCATAATGAAGACAAAAAGACTTAAATCTACAAACTTTGTAATATTCAAACATATGCTGCATTTTTATAATAAAATCATATTAAATGTAATGAGTAGTCTACTTGATTGTTTACTTGCCCAGTAGCAAATAAGATTCTTGTCTTGCTGATTGTGATTCCACTTAAACAAGAAGAAGGAAAAATGGTGCAAAACTTATTTCACAATGCAATACATGTAAATAATGGAGGGTTCAAAATGGATAGGAAAAGTTATTGCCGAGAATTGATTCCAGGCTGCAAGAGTGGGAGTCTATTTCGTTAAACATCATACAAATTACAAAAATGCGAATAAGAGTCAAGAATTCCTTATTTTCACCACCACGATGTGAATAACCACTTCAAAGCTGACTCTTATCGCCGGAGAAATGATGTAATAAATTGGATTAACTACCATAGCAATAGGTGAAACAGTTTTGAATATATCTCGCTGCACTACAAGCAGGTTGCACTCATCACCTGTGCATATCTGCAATCATAGTATTGAATACAATACAACCGCTCTTTTCAAAGATACTATAAATCTTACAGGTGCGAGTGATCAGCATGATATGGTTCAATGTACCGTGTGAATATACTAGTGCAGCGCGGTATAATCAAAAATTGTTTTCACCTATTGCTATGGTAGTTAATCTGATTATTATGTCACTTCGCCAGCGAATTGCCTGTGCGTGTTAGCACCACATAATCTGGTCACAGTTGATCAATTCATTTTGATTACAATTTATAATGGGTCACATGGAAATTTGGTATATCCACTCCAGTCATTATTCCTTCATGCCTATGCCATGGAGTAATAATGGCTGGAAAGGACAGTTTAATTTGTATGTGAGCAATTGTTATTAAAATGGATTGATTTTGTTTTGTCCTAGCATGACTGTCACATTCAAACAGAAACTCTGAATTACACCAAAAATACCTGACACATTGGACATCATGTTACACGCCGTCAAGAATACTATATTTTCGGTATCACTTATGAACCAAAAAGTATATTTTAAATGAAAGCATTTTTTGTGGTACACCCTGTACTTCCTTTATGAACGATATTGTAACATTATGGTGCTAAAGTTATGGTGATATACCTTTAATCAAATATGTTGCAATATATCAGAAAACATAATATATTGTATAATGATACACATCTTAGAAATATAGTATAATTCGTTTCATTCCATATTTCTTTAAGAATAATAATATAATATAATAGTGTATTACAAAAGATGAAGTGAATTAGATGCAAAAACTTAACAATCTCAAAACAAAAAAAGATTCGAAATATTTTCACTTAACACACCATGATAAGATTACAGTATAGTATTAGTAATACACCATCATACAGACAGGGCAACAGTTTATATACAGGGTGTCCCAGAATGATTTATACCGTATGAACAAAATATCAAAAATATAATAGTCAACAGTGTATCTAATTTTAATAAGTGCAATACAATGACACATAATGATATGTCTCTTACTTATTGTCAAATTTTCATGGAAATAGCATGATTCGTTTTGACGTGATGTTGCTATTACTGAAAAAAGACGAAAACGGCATGTGTGAATGTACAGCGCAAAGGCTTCATAACACATGGATCCCATATCACCATCGTTCAGCCGCACTGTGCAATATATTGGAGAAATCCTACATTCTTTAAAATACACCAAATTTGGCACAGATGTTGAGCTTACGACGCTCAATAATTCTTGATATGGGATTAAGTACAACATTTCAATATGACTTTAGATTTTAAGGTTGAAAAGCATACTTTTTATGTGATTTTTACCCCAATTTTTACCCAAAAATGTCATTATTACAGAGGAATATGAACCTCCACAGTAAATGTTAATCTTCTCCGTTACGTAGCTGTGGGTTTGCCAATATACTGTGGACATAAATACATGCTGTGACACTAAGGACGAACCTTCTCTATACGATCCATCTCTGTTGGCATATCAAATGATGAAACTCACACACCTCAATAATTGTCTTCAAAACTGCCGCCAAAGAAAGAATAGTTTAGGGTCGCTTGAGCGTAACAAATCCTTTATTCCATACAAGGATTGCTTCGTAACATCATAAATAATCATATGTAGAGAGGGCGGCCTATCTGCTGTGTCCTGGCAGGGCATCAGTCAATACGAAACATTAAATATTAAATGCGAGGATCCAGAGGATGCGTGCCTGAAAAATCGTTGGCCGTGAGACATTTTCGAGAGAATAAAATCATTACATGTTCAATTTGCGGCAGATCCGCCATGAGTTGTTATGGCGTGTGGTGGTGAAACTCAACAACATGTAATCGTGGAGTCTTGGCGCTGGTTCGAATCCAAGCGGTTCGATTTTTCTCTCCTTTATTATAATGCCAGTTTGTCTGAGCTCCATTTCCTTATTTATCATAAATAATCGATAGATATCGACTATTTAGTAGAAGTAAGAACAGGACACAACAACTACTGCATAAGATTTTCCAAATAACTTGGCAACTTTTAGTACTTTTACAGGTTTTCAAAATAGGCAGTTTTGTCGAAACTTAGAATTCACCATTTTTACATAATATCCTGTAACTTCTATTAGAAACGTCCAATTTCAAAAATTCCTAAGAAAGCTAAATGTCTGTTAATTAAAAAATTTAAAACAATATTATCACCAATAGTAATGCCCTTCATACCTAAAAAATACAACTTTCCTGGTATAAATCATTTTGGGACACCCTGAATAATTTTCAATTCCAGACCTGAACAATACCAACAATAAGTACAGATACGTTGTAGCTATTTTTAACATTGATTTTTCTTTCTTTATAAATTTATGCAAATTTTTTCTGTTTTTTTTTGTGTGTGTGATAATTTTTATTCAATAAACTGTACATTTGTGTGAAAATTGTGGGCGCTATTTACAGCATAAGCAATTTCTAATGAACGATGACGTTAGATGAGTAAGCGATTTCGATAGCTATATAATTATGTATGTACATCTCCTCTGAGTCACCTTCATGCACAGTGGCGTAGCTGGTATTTTTTCCAGGGGGGGGGGGCAAGCCTGTATGGGGCGGGGCCAAAATCCACAAAACGAAAATGGGGGGTAGGTGCGAGTGGTGCGACGCACCCCATCGAAAAGAAAGTGTACACTTTCAAATATATCAAAGAAAAAAAAAAGGTTAATACGTTTAAATTTGGCAATACAGTGGCCCAAGAGAGAAAATGGTAAACCGGGTTAATACTGAGAATTAATTACTAATTTGGTCATAATAGAAATGAATTTTGGCCATAATTCTTGCTAATTTCCTGGTTAAAGTGCGCTCTCGCGCGCTAAAAGTGTCCAATTTCAGACAATTTTAGCCCAAAATGAAGGTAAATTTTACGTAAAGGCCAGTGCGAGCGAAGCGCGCAAAATTTAGCAATGTTACCATATTTCGGTCCAAAACATGGTGTTTTGGGGAACATACCTTAGGCTCTTTTAGGGGCCTGGAAATCCGGCCCCAAGTTTGAAATAGCTCAATGGTAAATGACTTAATCGGCCAATTTTGTGTCGATACTGAAAATTTTCGGTTGGGGCATGCTACAAGAAACATGTCGGACACAGCCTTCTTGACCACCTTTTTCGACTTTTCTTTTGGGTTGACCATTTTATTGTTTTAGTCAATATACTGTTCCTATAGGTGCTTTTGTGCAATTAGCATTTCAAAAGATTTATATTTCTTTGTCTTCAAGAAGTCATTACAAGTATATTGTCGAGTATAGGGATATTGATAATAATCGTATGGTCCTACATATCGTAGGCCTCTTTCTATTTCCCTTCTCTTCCCCATCTTTTTCCTCTCTCTCCATGCTTTCTCTTTTTCCCCCGCACTACGGGGGCGGGGACCCAAATAGACAGGCTTATTGACAATTATCGTATGGTATTGCATATCGTATGGATTTCCCATCTCTTTTCCCCCCTCCTCTCCCTATCTCCCCCTCTCTTTTCCCCTTCTCTCCCTCTCTTTTTCCTCTCTCTCTCCTTTTTTCCTTTGCTAGGGGGCGGGGGCCCAAATAGCGCTAGGGGGCGCAGGGTCTGAGGGGGCGGGGGCCCAAATAGGCAATTTTTGCCAGGGGAAATTGCTCCCCCCTACCCCCCGGCAGCTACGCCACTGCAGGATGCACCTGTTCATACGTTAGACTCAGCCATAGTTGACGTACCAGGAATGTTTGATCCCTTCTCGACATTGCTGTGCTGAACCCTAGAGATGGTCTGTAGTCGGGTACCTTGAGTATTTGGTACCATTTCTTGCGGGGATATCTGTGCCTGTTTACGACGCTTACCAATAAGAGCTGCGATAGTGTAAAGATATGGGTTGATTGCAGAATTTATGGGTAAAATAACCGTCACAGTCCAAGCGAATACAGAAGGGGGCAAGGTCAGTACACCAGCTTGCACCAAGATACCAAGCACAATTACTGGCGCCCAGCAAAAGAAGTCTGTCAGAACAATTGCTGCAACTTTTGTGGTCATTCTGATCTGCTCTTTGAAATCTTTGTTAAGTCCTGCGCGTTTTGATGACTTGTAAACAAATCGTATAATTTCTCCATAACTAAATATCATGAAAATGTAGCAGATGCTGTTAAGACCTAAAAAGATTGCTGATGAATAGTACAAACCAGAGAAATGACCGAGAGAGTTAGACTTGACCACGTACCTCTGATAGTACCATTTAAGATTTATATTATATCCTTCCTTTACAGTTATAGTTTCCACTGAAACGTTCTTATAGAAAAACTCAACTTGAACTAGAGGAAGTCCAATGCACACGTGAGAGTTATCATAAAATTTATAGTTTGTTCCAGCTAAAACAGACGGAATAATCGCTAATGAAAGAGAAACCAGCCATATTAATGCAACTATTACAGCCGATGCAGTTTTCCCCAACTTGTAATGAGAATAAGGAAATCGAATGTTAATGAATCTGTCAATGCTGATCAAAGTCACAAAGAACACAGAAGCTTCACTCGATAGTATTGACATTGCACCAGCAATTCTGCAGGTAATACCAGACCTCCAGGTTTCGGCTTGCATCGGAAAAAAGTCCCCGAAGTAAATATCAGCAGATGCAATGATTAACATATAGATACTGTCACGTCAGAACTCGCAATTTTTTTAAAATATTATTTCTGTAAATGTCCAGCGCCGTCTGATTCACTTGATCATTCAGTTTTCAGGCATAGCGCCACACGCGGCCAATATTTTCGTATTTCCTTTGTAGGTTAATCGGACCACCTGGATTTATACCGGGATTTTTAAATCACAATGGAAGTATTGTGACCCGATTTTAACGTGCGCATTGGAAGAGCGTTTTCATTGACTTTCGATATAATTTCTGCGGTGTAAAGTCGTGGGTTCATCGCCACCGCCTTGGTGGTTCACCTTTATTAATGGGCGCGGTCACAGTACCTCTGTGAAATTAATTACTCAGTTGGCAATTGCAGGCGTAGTATGAGCAATTGAGGTCAATTATGTATTTGACGATGAGTAAAGTTTCCTGGTTTTGAGGTTAGACCGGCGCGGGTATTTAAAGACACTTGAGACTGTGATGGCAGTCCTGGACGTGGGTGTTCTCAAGAGACTACCAGAGCGATGCATGCAACGCCGCATAAACTATATCTGAAGTCAACGTAAGTAAAATATATTGTTTTGTATATGTAATTAATTTGGGCCTAATTATGGAGAAATATTTAATTTGGAAATTTGGAAAGTTTCTTTTAGCATGTTTGATCTCAAACGTTTGTGTTGGAAAATTTTAACCAATTTTTGGAAAGGTAATTATTTGATTCATCAATTTACCAATTCTTGAACTTGAAAGAATTTCCCACGTTTAAAGAAATGAATGGCTGGGAATGTCCAAAATGTGGGTTGGAAGAAAAATTCATCTAAAGAAATTGTAATTGAATGAATTAGAAAAAACGGTTTTGTGAGAATAGTTCTTCCCGTAAAATGTTGGGAGTCTATAATATCGTTGCTGTGTTTATATTATTGTTTGTATTATTTGTATATATGTAGGCCCTAATTTACAATCGTGAAATAAGAATTTACGACATTGAGAAATATTTATATAATTTTGGTAAATTGCGAAAGCAACTGTTTTGGAAAGAAAATGTATTGTTGTGCAAATAAGGAAACAAAAGAGATGCACCTGTATGCAAATTAGATGACGTCAGTGCCACGCCCTTGTTAATTAAATGGGGTTTAAAAGTGGTCGTGTGCATCAATTTAAAAATGAAAGTGCGTATTTTATTGTTTTGATATTTTATATTAAAAATCTATTCAACTTGCGCACGTATTTTCAAATTTTGGGTTGTTTGTTTGTTTATATTCCAGTCCATATTTTCATTTGAGGAACTGGATGGGTTAAGGGGTTTTCACCATATTTTCGTTTGCTACTGGTTACCAACGACTGGAATCACTTTCACCACTTGAACTTCACCTCGCACACAACTTCCGTCAACAACAACGACCCGATCTTCAATTGGATATAGAACATCATTGTCTACCGGTTTATGAACTTTCGCGATCAGCGTTTGGCATTTTACATCGTCATTTACGCATGAACTTATCGCGAATACATTATCGGTACCAATTCTTCGGATCAGCTTCAATTGAACGGCCGTGGGTTTGTGTATACTTTTGTGAGGTTGTGTATTATATTTAATATACAGGTTTATACATATGAATTTTGATATTTCAAAACACAGCTAAATTGCAAGAACCTTAGATTATAAATCGGTCAAATCAATTTATATTAAATTTTGGATTTCACTTTCAACATGGCGCTTGGTTGAAGCGAGCATTGATTGACCGTTACATTTGGAAGCCCTTTGTGATTAATCATACACTTGGACTTTATTGAAATTTATTGTTGATTATTATTATTATTATTAAATTCAAATCTGAGTGGATGATTTTCAAATTCAAATCCAAATAGAATACTATTGTGTCATATACTTAATATAACCACTAGTGTTATAGAAATAGATTATAATATTTTTGTACTCGAATTATTTGTATTGGAGTTGGAATCAGGTTGGAAAAAAATAAAATAAATCTGATACATTTATTTATGATAGATTACGTATATACTTTGTCTGGAGTACTCATTGTATAGATCTAGTGTCTACCGCATCCCAATAACTTGCTTTTGTTTCAGTAATCCGGTCATTGTGATCTTCAATTCGGGTTTTGGTCACAATTTGTGGGGGCTCGTCCGGGAATTTACGAAAGCAGGGGTGCAAGGTTATTCTAGGTTTGTAGACACGAGTGATCCGTACGATGGGTTGGTTCAGACATTGTTATATTGGGTGAAAAATAATTGTACTCATAATTTATTTATTACATTTTCTCTCTAGGTAGCCTCTTGACACCATCCAGTATCCCGTTCTGCCAATACAGATTTCAAGGCTTGTCTTTGCGGTGTTTCGCCACGGTCTGGTGAGTCCGAATTGCTACAAACGGTAGTAATTCGATTTTAAATTGCCTCATTGTCATTTTATTTCACCGTCAAATACAATTGCCTCTTTATAAGCGTATGTTAGCTGAATCTGTTTGCTTTGTTGTGTTTTCATTGGCAGAGGTTATCAGCAGCGTTGAGAGCGCGTATGAAAATTATTCTTTTGAAATATATGATGGCGGCTAGCGTATTCAAGTTCAATTAAATTTTAGGAGTTCTCTCGTGACAAAATAGTATTTGTTTATTTAGTGTTCATGGTTATTATATTGATGTTATGATTGTATATTGTGTAGTGTAAGTCACAGGCCTAATTTTAGATAGGCCTTATTTTGTATATATATTGTATGTTTATTCATGGCCAAGTGCATGACAGTAGAAATGGAAATCGAGAAGCTTGTAGAATTGGGAAAAGAATTGGGTTTTGAAGGCGCTGAGTTAAGAGAATGGGTCAAAAGTGAAAGGGTTAATTTAAAGGAGCAGCAGGATCAGGAGCGACAAGTTAGCGCTGAAGAGAAAAAAAAAAAAAAACAGCAGCAAGAGCTACTTTTAGTGCAGCAAAAAGCAGCGCATGGAACAAGAGCAGCAGCGTATAGATCATGACCAACAAAGGGCAGATATTGAGCGTCAACGCGAACGAGAAACAGCAGATATTGAACGTCAACGCGAACGAGAAACAGCAGAAATTGAGCGCCAGCGCGAACGAGAGACAGCAGAAATGGAGCGTAAGAAGGAACACGAAATGGCAGAAATTGAGCGTCAACGCAAAGAGCAGGAAGCGTCAATTGAAGAAAAGCGCATGCAGTTTGAATTACAATGCAAAAAGGAGGAAACGGAGACGATGGGAGATGTTGACGAAAAGGCTGTGCAACGCGAAGAACGCAGAGTTACTATGGAAATTCATTTGGAAAATACCAAATTCAAGCGTTTAGAATTGCAAACGGCTAATCCTAATGGTGCGCAAGGTAAAGGTAGCGGCAAATTTGGAAATTATAAAGCGCCAAAATTGCAAAAGTTTGATGAGACTAAAGACAACATGGACGCGTTTATAGTAAGATTTGAAAGGCATGCAACTTCACAAGGTTGGGACCCACAATTTTGGGCCCTTAATTTAGGGACTTTGTTAACAGGCAAAGGTCTTGAGGCGTACTATAATCTAAATGTGGAGGAGGTTAATGACTACAAGTCACTGAAAAAGACATTGTTGAAACGTTATGACCTCACAGAGGAAGGCTTTCGTAATAAGTTCAAGGACTCAAAGCCTGAACCCAGTGAGACTGCCACTCAATATATCACTAGAGTATCAAAGTACTTACAAAGGTGGTTTGATCTTTCTGAGATTGAACAGACACTTGAAGGCCTAATTTATTTATTAGTGCAGGACCAATTTGTTCATAGCTGCCCTAAGGAGTTAGGTCTATATGTCAAGGAGCATGATCCAAAGAGTAGTAAGGAGTTGGCTAAAATTGCCGATAGGTATATTGAAGCACACCATGGTTGGTGGGCCTTTCCCAAGAAGAATCTGGACAACAGGAATAGGCCTAAGTACAATACGCAGTATGGAAACCAAGGTAATAGGCCTACTCAGCATCAAGCACAACGGACGAATACAAGGTACCAAGGTCAAGGTAATCGTAATTTCAGTAATAGGCCTACAGCGAGTCAATCATTTAGGTCTAGTATAACTTGTTACGTATGTGGTAAGCAAGGACATCGTGCACGCGACTGTACCAGCAAGAGTACTTTAGCAGCATTAGTCGACAATGCTAGCATAGCTAATGCAACTCAACCGAATTTTGGAAATAGACCTGTAACTACAGATATGCCCCGCAGTTTAAGTAGTCAGGATGGAGAGAGAGTCAACTATAATAGCCAGTGCGGTGCAGTGACCTTCGGCAACCAAAGCAATTTAGGCCTAAATTTCAACTCTCAGAGTAGGCCTACTAGTATGTCTAATGCTATGACCAGTGGTCATATTGGAGATCAAAATATTGACTCCCATGTGTTGGGTTATATAGCAACAGAGGATGATCCTCATATAGTTTGTGCATGTCAAAAAGGTTATCTAACTCTGGACTGTGGACATCATCTAAAATTGATGACAGCAGCTTGTCAGCAAAGCAAAAGTCGTAAAAGATACTTGCGTATGGGAATGATCGACAATCATCGCGTACTCTCCATGCGTGACAGTGGATGTGATGGGGTTGTCGTAAAAGCAGGGTATTTAAAACCAGAACAGTACACCGGTAGACACAGGGTTTGCATCCTCATCGATAAAACCGTTCGGGTGTATCCCATCGCAGAGGTATACATTGATACCCCTTCTTCGTCGGCAAAGTATTTGCGTCAGTTATGAAGGATCCAATCCGCGATCTCGTTGTAGGAAATATTCCCGGCGTTAAAGATCCAAAGGAAATCCAGTGTCAACCAGATGCGCGAGAGAAAGCGGAGATTGAGCGTGAACTGAACATCAATCCCTTTCTTACACCAAACCAGGTTACTACTAAGGACAGACATTCAACTGAAGTTACTACTAAAGCTGCAGTGGAAACGAGAGCGCAACTAAGAGCCAATGCGAAGCCCTTCAAACCGCTTATCGTAACTTTACCAGATGACAAAGTAGTCACACCAGAGATTTTGCGACAGAAGCAACAAAATGACCCTACACTTCGTCGAATTAGAGAACGGATGGAGTCTGGTGAACAAAGTCAAGGACGAGGAGGAAGTATACAAAGACTAGTCAAAGAAGAAGGCATTATCTACCGTGAATTTGAAGCACCTAACGTGGAGTTCGGAGACAAGTTCAAACAAGTTTTAGTGCCAAAGGACTACAGAATTCAAGTCATGAAATTAGCACACGAGTCAATACTTGGTGGACATCAAGGAGTAAAGAAAACATGCGACAAGATCCTAACCAATTTTTACTGGCCAGGTCTAGGCGCAGATGTACACCGTTACTGTCAATCCTGTGACATATGCCAAAGGACTATATCAAAAGGAAGAATCACCAAAGTTCCATTGGGAGAGACACCTCTTATTGAAGCTCCCTTTGAAAGGATAGCCGTGGATCTTGTAGGACCGATAAAGCCAGTCACTGACAGGGGACACAGATACATCATAGTGTTAGTGGATTACGCTACACGTTATCCGGAAGCAACACCGCTGAAGTCGATTGACACGGAAACAGTAGCAGAAGCATTGCTTACCATATACAGTCGTCTCGGCATACCCAAAGAAGTATTAACCGACTTGGGCACTCAATTTGTGTCAAATTTGATGAAGGAAGTGAATCGACTACTATCCATTCGTAACCTCACAACAACTCCGTACCATGCCATGGCCAATGGACTTGTGGAAAGATACAACGGTACACTTAAACAGATGCTGAAGAGAATGTGTCAGGAACGCCCAAAAGATTGGGATCGTTACATAGCACCGTTGCTGTTCGCATATCGCGAGACGCCACAAGAGAGTACCGGGTTTTCACCGTTCGAACTTCTATATGGCCGAACCGTTCGAGGACCCATGACTATACTGAAGGAATTATGGACAGGACATGGTCAAGAGCCAGAAACGAAGACAACATACCAATACATATTGGATCTTCAACAGAGACTTGAAGGAACATGCCAAGTAGCAAGAGAGGAGTTGAAAAGAGCAAAGATGAAACAGAGAATACAGTACAACCGGAAAGCGAGACACAGAAGTTTTGAGGTCGGGGATGAAGTACTTCTATTAATACCTACCGACAACAACAAGATATTGATGCAGTGGAAGGGACCATTCAAGGTGAAAGAGAAGTTAAACTCTATGAATTACCGGGTGGACTTCGGCCATCGCACTCAGACATTCCATGCAAACATGCTGAAGAAATACCACCGTAGAGAAGACACAGCAGCTTTACGCACACAAGACACCACATTCGAATTTTCAGCTTTGTGCATTCAAGAGTCAAGATTCGAACTCGCAGCAGCTGCAGTCATTGAAGAGGACGAAGATAGTTCCGATCAAGATCAACCATACTTCGGCATTGAAGACATGCACATCCCATCAATGAAAGCAAAGGAAAGTGTGAAAGATGTACACATCAGCTCAAGCTTAGATGAATTTCAGAAGACGCAGGTGAAACGCATTCTGGGTAATTTCAAGGACACTTTGACAGATGTACCAGGCAGAACAAACCTAGGGAAACACACCATAGTCGTCACTGATGAAACTCCAATTAGAAGACGTCCATACCCGATACCACATGCCCTTCGTGAAGAAGTTCAACGTGATATCGAGAGCATGCTGGAAATGGGAGTGATTTCCAAGAGCAACAGTCCGTATGCATTTCCCTTAGTGGCCATACGCAAAGGAGATGGCACACTTAGAAGTTGTGTGGACATGAGATTGCTGAATCAAGTAACCGTTTTCGATGCAGAACCGGTTCCGGATCAGGAGGAGATATTCTCCAAGTTATCGGAAGATCAGTATTTCACCAAAATCGATTTGTGCAAAGAGTATTGGCAAATACCCATGGATGAAGCGTCAAAGAAATACACTACGTTCATAACTCACAATGGATTGTACACTTTCAATTCAATGCCTTTCGGGTTAGTAAACGCTGGCGCGACATTCTCGAGGGTGATGAGAACCTTACTGAGCGGACTGAAGAAGGTCGATAATTACATCGATGACATCCTCATACATACAGTCACATGGGAAGAGCATCTCGAAAGGCTGACTCAGGTTTTCAAGAGATTGAAACAGGCGAACTTGACAGCAAAGCCATCCAAATGTTTCGTCGCTTGTCGAGAAGTAGAATTCCTTGGACACGTTGTAGGAGGTGGAAAAGTTCGACCGAAACCAGACAAGATTGAAGCAATAAGCCAAGCAAAGCAGCCGGAGACGAAGACCCAACTTCGATCATTTCTAGGACTAGCTGGTTATTACCGGAAATTCATCCCGGATTTTGCAGCAATCGCTTGCCCGCTTACCGACGGAACAAAGAAAGGAAAACCGAACAAAATAGAGTGGGGAGATAGCCAGGCAAGAGCATTTCAGACTTTGAAGACCAAGCTCACAAGATCACCTATCTTACCGCTACCGGACCTAAAGAAAGAGTTCGTCATTCGAACAGATGCATCCGACAATGGAATCGGAGCAGTCCTGATGCAAGAGTGCATGGGAATTCTATTTCCGGTCTACTATATCAGTAAGAAATTAAAGAAGTGTGAGCGCGCCTACTCTACTATGGAGAAAGAGTGCCTAGCAATAGTATGGGCCGTGCAAAAGCTCAGTACATATTTGTATGGTAAGGAATTCACCGTACAAACTGATCATCAGCCATTATCATGCATCAAACGGTCTAAGATAGCAAATGGCAGAATCATGCGCTGGGCTCTGACTCTACAGCCATATCGGTACCGTGTGGAAGTTATCAAGGGAAGTCAGAACATAGGTGCTGATTACATGAGTAGAGCAATACCGATAGCAGGATAAAATAAGAAGGTGAGTGACCGTGCATTTCAGCTTCTTACTAAAAGCTCATTAATAGGCCGTAGTGAAAATATTTAAGACGGTCAAATGTTTGACCTCAAGTTGGCCTATTATTGACATGTAGCCTTAAAATGTATGTGTACAATTTAAGATATTGTAGATTAAGTTGCATCAAGTACTTATTAACAAATGTATTAAGTGCTTGTTAGTAAATGTATTACATACATTTCCTTCGAAAGGAGGGAGTGAATTGTCACGTCAGAACTCGCAATTTTTTTAAAATATTATTTCTGTAAATGTCCAGCGCCGTCTGATTCACTTGATCATTCAGTTTTCAGGCATAGCGCCACACGCGGCCAATATTTTCGTATTTCCTTTGTAGGTTAATCGGACCACCTGGATTTATACCGGGATTTTTAAATCACAATGGAAGTATTGTGACCCGATTTTAACGTGCGCATTGGAAGAGCGTTTTCATTGACTTTCGATATAATTTCTGCGGTGTAAAGTCGTGGGTTCATCGCCACCGCCTTGGTGGTTCACCTTTATTAATGGGCGCGGTCACAGTACCTCTGTGAAATTAATTACTCAGTTGGCAATTGCAGGCGTAGTATGAGCAATTGAGGTCAATTATGTATTTGACGATGAGTAAAGTTTCCTGGTTTTGAGGTTAGACCGGCGCGGGTATTTAAAGACACTTGAGACTGTGATGGCAGTCCTGGACGTGGGTGTTCTCAAGAGACTACCAGAGCGATGCATGCAACGCCGCATAAACTATATCTGAAGTCAACGTAAGTAAAATATATTGTTTTGTATATGTAATTAATTTGGGCCTAATTATGGAGAAATATTTAATTTGGAAATTTGGAAAGTTTCTTTTAGCATGTTTGATCTCAAACGTTTGTGTTGGAAAATTTTAACCAATTTTTGGAAAGGTAATTATTTGATTCATCAATTTACCAATTCTTGAACTTGAAAGAATTTCCCACGTTTAAAGAAATGAATGGCTGGGAATGTCCAAAATGTGGGTTGGAAGAAAAATTCATCTAAAGAAATTGTAATTGAATGAATTAGAAAAAACGGTTTTGTGAGAATAGTTCTTCCCGTAAAATGTTGGGAGTCTATAATATCGTTGCTGTGTTTATATTATTGTTTGTATTATTTGTATATATGTAGGCCCTAATTTACAATCGTGAAATAAGAATTTACGACATTGAGAAATATTTATATAATTTTGGTAAATTGCGAAAGCAACTGTTTTGGAAAGAAAATGTATTGTTGTGCAAATAAGGAAACAAAAGAGATGCACCTGTATGCAAATTAGATGACGTCAGTGCCACGCCCTTGTTAATTAAATGGGGTTTAAAAGTGGTCGTGTGCATCAATTTAAAAATGAAAGTGCGTATTTTATTGTTTTGATATTTTGTATTAAAAATCTATTCAACTTGCGCACGTATTTTCAAATTTTGGGTTGTTTGTTTGTTTATATTCCAGTCCATATTTTCATTTGAGGAACTGGATGGGTTAAGGGGTTTTCACCATATTTTCGTTTGCTACTGGTTACCAACGACTGGAATCACTTTCACCACTTGAACTTCACCTCGCACACAACTTCCGTCAACAACAACGACCCGATCTTCAATTGGATATAGAACATCATTTTCTACCGGTTTATGAACTTTCGCGATCAGCGTTTGGCATTTTTACATCGTCATTTACGCATGAACTTATCGCGAATACATTATCGGTACCAATTCTTCGGATCAGCTTCAATTGAACGGCCGTGGGTTTGTGTATACTTTTGTGAGGTTGTGTATTATATTTAATATACAGGTTTATACATATGAATTTTGATATTTCAAAACACAGCTAAATTGCAAGAACCTTAGATTATAAATCGGTCAAATCAATTTATATTAAATTTTGGATTTCACTTTCAACATGGCGCTTGGTTGAAGCGAGCATTGATTGACCGTTACATTTGGAAGCCCTTTGTGATTAATCATACACTTGGACTTTATTGAAATTTATTGTTGATTATTATTATTATTATTAAATTCAAATCTGAGTGGATGATTTTCAAATTCAAATCCAAATAGAATACTATTGTGTCATATACTTAATATAACCACTAGTGTTATAGAAATAGATTATAATATTTTTGTACTCGAATTATTTGTATTGGAGTTGGAATCAGGTTGGAAAAAAATAAAATAAATCTGATACATTTATTTATGATAGATTACGTATATACTTTGTCTGGAGTACTCATTGTATAGATCTAGTGTCTACCGCATCCCAATAACTTGCTTTTGTTTCAGTAATCCGGTCATTGTGATCTTCAATTCGGGTTTTGGTCACAGATACCCATTAATAAATCAGACATTGCCAGATTATTGAGTAGGAGAGTTTGAACTTTGTTCTTTTCATTTCTTGCTTTCGTGCGGATCAACACAAACAAGTTCCCGCCCAGAGCATTTAAACCAATAAGCCACATCATAACCATCAATACTCTATCTGACAATATTCTATCGCATGTCAGATATGGGGATCGCACATCTAAAGCACTACAGTTAATATCACTTGGTACATAACATTCACAAATCTCTGTTTGGCTGACGATTATTTCGACCTGTTTTGAGACGCCAATAAATGTACGCTTATCTATCAAAGTCAATCTGTTTTCTCGTAAGCCGATAAGGGTAACTTGATTCAAGTTGTTAATATTTGGAATGTTTGTTAACTGGTTACCAGACAAATCTAGTAAACGGAGATTTATCGTATCTTTAAAATGTGAAGATCTAACTCATAAATATGGTTATAATCCAAATACAACAATTGTAAATTTTTTAATCCTTCAAATACTCTGGGATTCAACTGTGTAAGATAGTTGTAACCTAAATTAAGATATATCAAATTTCCCATTCCCCAAAATAAATCGTAATTTACATTCCTCCACTTATTTCCGTTCACCACGAGTTGCTGTAAATCAGACATTGCATTGAAAAATTGCCTTGGTAGATGTTGCAACAAGTTTGCATTCAGATGAAGTTGTTTCAACTGACTGGTTGCATTCAACAAATTCTCATCTAATGAAATAAGCTGGTTGTTATCCAGCCGCAGGACAGTCAATTTACTGGTTTCGGTCAAAACTTTCGCATCTATTGAAGAAAGCTGGTTGTTGTTGAGAGTCAGGTAAGTCAGCTCACTAGTTGCCTTCAAGAAATTCTCATCTAATGAATTAAGCTGGTTGTTATGTAGATGAAGAATAGTCAGCTTACTGGTATACTTCAAGAAATTCGCATCTAATGAAGTAAGCTGGTTGTTATCCAGACTCAGACGTTCCTGGTCATGGGTTTTCTTGAACAGATTCGCATCTAATGAAGTCAGCTGGTTGTTACTCAGAATCATCTCAGTCAGTTCACTCGTTTCATTCAATAAATTCGCATCCAATGAAGCAATCCGGTTGTTATTCAGATCCAGGAGAGTCAACTTTCTGGTTTCCTTCAACAAATTCGCATCTAACGAAGTAAGTTGGTTGTCACGCAGATTCAGGCGAGTCAGTTTACTGGTTTTCTTCAACAACTTTGCATCTATTGAAGTAAGCTGGTTGTAATCGAGTTTCAAGAGTTTCAGCTTACCGGTTTCTTTTAAAAGATTCGCATCTAAGGAAGTGATGTGGTTGTTATGCAGATACAGATAAATCAGTTCACTCGTTTCATTCAGTAAATTCGCATCTAACGAAGTAATTTGGTTTTTATTCAGATACAAGTGAGTCAGCTTACCAGTTTTCTTCAACAATTTTGCATCTATTGAAGTGAGCAGGTTGTTATTCAGATGCAGGTGTTTGAGCTTACTGGTTTCCTTGAAAAGGTTCGCATCTAATGAAGTAAGTTGGTTGTTACTTAGAAACAGGTAAGCCAGTTCACTTGTTTCATGCAGTAAATTCACACCTAATGAATTAATCTGGTTGTTACTCAGATACAGGTGAGTCAGCTTACTGGTTTTCCTCAACAATTTTGCATCTATTGAAGTAAGCTGGTTGTCATTCAGTTGCAGGATAGTCAGTTCACTCGTTTCATTCAATAAATTCGCATCTAATGAACTAATCTGGTTGTTATTCAGATACAAATGAGTCAGCTTAATGGTTTTCTTCAACAATTTTGCATCTATTGAAGTAAGCTGGTTGTCATTCAGTTGCAGACGATTCAGTTCACTCGCTTCATTAAGTAAAATCGCATCTAATGAATTTAGCTGGTTTCTTTGAATATACAAACGTTGTAGGTTTCCCAAACTGCTAAACAAACCATTTGGCAAAATTACGAACATGTTGTAACTTAGATATAAATCCATTAGACCAGATAAATCATCAAATGCATGAGAATCAATCGTGTTTAACTGATTATGATCCAGGTGCAGTTCTTTGAGAGATTGCAAACCTGTGAAAGCTTTGGAGTGTATTCTAGATATTATGTTACGACCAAAATTAACCTTTTCTAAAAGTTTCAGATATGCAAAGGCATGTTCTGCAATTTCTGCAATATTTTGCTTTTGAAAGTCCAATTCAATGACATCGTCAGGGTAGATGATAAGAGATGTACGGTCTGAATGGATAATGTCCTCATGATACTTGAAGTCCACAAATCCTTTCCCAAGTGTGCTAGTGCAATCAGTTGGAAATTTCTCAAATGAGCATTTATGACCAGGGGATGGGTAACAAGAAATAGTATGGTTGAATTGAGTCATAGGACAATGATTTATTTCAGAAACTGCTTGCGCTTGTTCATTATGGCAAACAGGCAAAGACCGATTTATTACTACATCTTTGATGAGGATACTGGTATTACCTTGCAAAAAAAGCTGCAACTTTGGGTGCGTAAATGTAGTGAAGCACGGGTTGTTCGCTGCAATAACCGCATATCTATTTTGACAATTCAGGAGATCGCCTTGTTTTTCTACGTACAAGAATGTGTCAGCAGATATTGCTTCGGGTATTTGTATTATAGTTCCTGATCCGAGAGATGTTGTTAATTGGATACTGCAAGTGTCACCACCCGAGTTACCGGTTAGAGTGGCCGAGTTATACCCATCATTGCTGTCAAATATCAGAAGGCATGAGTCTGAGGTGCTTTGAGTAGTAGTAACATTCCAAAGAGGAACAACTTCTATCTCTGCACTGGCATACCATTCCAGATTACAGAGGATTAATGGAAACACCAAAATGATAGCGGAATATTTAGAAACTCTATGGCTAAGTTCCATATTTTGGTTTCCTTTCAGTCTAAAACATGCGTTAAAAACATTTATACGGTGCCCAGTTGATCAGTTAATAATATTTTCAAGTTGCAATCTTACCAAATAAGTACGATTTAAGGCAGGCCCCCGAGACTACAGAATGTAAGCTTGTCCTTTTGGGGTAAGTATTTGAAAGTAATTCAAAATTTTACTTTCTGGATAAGGCGGTTTACACCAACATGTTAACAACGAACACAAAATGATTGGTTTATTAGGCGTGCGAGCTCGCCTTTGGTGTTCACAAAATGTCTACATATTGATATAGCATCTGCGTACAGTGTTTACGATTCTTTCTCTACATCGGTACATCTCAATTTGGCTTAAAAAAATGTATCATTCAAATTGAACCAAAATAGTATCCTTTTCTGTACCAAACACAAACACGAAGGCGATGTTCTTTGAGTTTACACGTATACTGGTGTACAAATAAACTATGTACTGATAGATGAGCATGTTGTATATTCTAGTGACTTCTCAGTCAATTAAAATGTTGGGTCCATGCTGACTGCTGAAGGGCGGCAAGGAGGATTACGATAAGTTGCCCCTTCACAGGCCACAGAAGATATCTGACGAGAAAAATGCAAAGAGGTAATGCAATTTTGACTATGTTGTACATTGTTATAGCATAGGTATTAATACTGACGAAACGGTTACAATTAAATTATGTGCGAAATGTTGAAGCCTTACATGTGTTACTTTATGAAAAATGTTTTTGATGACTGGGATGTCCGAAACGCCGGCTTCCCTAGCGATATTTTCGGTTATGTTTATTTAACCATAGATAAAAAAACAGAAGAATCCTTTAACAAAGAGCCGTCTTTAAAGCCAAATTGTAACATTTGTTGGGAAGGGCGCCCTCAACATTTGTCAAAATTCTGTTTTTACACGATTGCAATGCACTTCATTAAACTAACATACACTGCAAAAATCACTTTAGGTGCTGTAGTTTTGTCAAAATCTGAGATTTTGAATAAAGCGCAGGAATCGTCGTTTAATTACTATAATGGAAATATTAGTCAAACACGTACGCGATGT
Organism: Amphiura filiformis; assembly: GCF_039555335.1. Taxonomy (NCBI): domain Eukaryota; kingdom Metazoa; phylum Echinodermata; class Ophiuroidea; order Amphilepidida; family Amphiuridae; genus Amphiura; species Amphiura filiformis. Next base: position 5,703,499 of record NC_092629.1, read on the forward strand.
TCATAACACAGTACGTACACGGCGTGCGGGACGGTCATACACACACCAAAGGACCGTGCCGTAGCATGACCGACGATGTGATACGCATTGGTGACATTGGCGCTGGTAGTTAATTCCAATTTAATGAAGCCTACTTGCGTCGCTAAGTAGGGCCTATCGGTACAACACGGTGTTTTAAAAAAGAGTACAAAGATTCGAAATTGGGTACAAACAAAATATTTAGAAAAAGGGTGTCATTTGGTATATAATTAAAAAAAGGGGTCATCGGAGAACAAAATGTTAAAAACAATTGAGCAAAATTCTATTTCTTGTGCCAATTGTCCCAAATTTACAATCCAAATTTGCTGAAATAAGAGAATAAAAGTTTCCGCACTATTTTGTGGCATTTTGACACAATTCCTTAAAAAGGGGTCAATGGGTAGCCACACCTAAAAAAGAGGGCCATGACTATGTTTACAAGAGGGATCATCGGGTATATTTGACTTCAAAAAGGGGGCCTATTGACAGGCACATACCTTCACTTCGAAAGTTGAGTGCCCCCCGCCTAAGGGGGCTGGCATCTTCTTCGGAAGGGGGGGGGGCAAATTAACACAAAATCGCGACCCCCCCTTATTTTGGCAACAAAAAATTTATGACCCCCACAACCGATACACCTAAACAGGCTAAAATTGTATTGAAATCAGCCCATTTTTAATAAAATAAACACACTATCTGTGGTCATCTTGTGACTCCCTACATTTTAGTCATCAAAATTTTATAACCCCCCTATTTTTCTTTCCAAAAATTTATGACCAATTGTTTCCGCTTAGACTGCTGACATATTGGAAATTGTTGCCAATCAATATTCGTGAGGGGGTACATTCAACGCCCAGTTTTTGAAATTGGGTGACTTGTGTTTGGCAGGTGTGAAATACATCTGGCTATGTGTTTTAATTTCGTAACGAATAAAGGATTTGGTATCATTGAATGGCTGCCAAGTGCTGTTATGTGTTTAGTTTAGTTCACCCCCTCGACCCTCCTTCACTCCGTCACTTGCCCGTGGCTTTTAAAATGGATATTCGTGATATTATGAAACTTATTTGACTTTATTGAATAGCCCCATGATAACAACATAAACTGCGAAATAATTAATTGATAGAAAATTACTGGTAATCGATCAGCAACTCTATTCAATTTATATAAATGAAGCGCCTAAATTAAGGTGGGTGGTAAATAACTGTACATCGACGGTAAAGTGTGCTTTTGTATGCTGGCGAAGACTCAATCACACCGTGGGCTGTATGAGAAGAAAAGGTACCTTTCGCTCAAGTGAGCGCTTTCACTAATGTAAAGCGTTAATACGCTGTCAGGTCAGTTACCGATTTAATGGCGGAACCCTTTTGTCCTTTTGAATAGCTTGTCGGCAAATCAAATCGCACAAAGGAACAATGCGTTACATAACCTATTGCCTCTCCACGTTATAAATAAGCTCCTTGATTTTACCTGCCTACCTTTCAATCCGGACTTTCAATGACCTTCAATGGAACAAAGAAGAAAACAATCCCGACCCACTGTGTTCAAAATACAACAGAAACAATTTGCAATTCCAACACCAGTCTACGTCCGACGTCAGATTGGTAACATTCAGACTGATAAGTAGTACAGAGTTATGCAAACCAGAATCATCACTTAAGCTACGTCAGATTGAAGGCAGTACAGAGTTATGCAAACCAGAATCATCACTAATTCAGTTTATGGACCCATACAATAGTCATGATAGTTTAACAGTCTCACCAAATACTCTCAACATCACGAATATTTAATCTTTAAAGGCATATGTGTGATTTCCAGTTTATGTTATATTTAATTATTGTGTCTCTACGTATAATGTGTATTTTCCATTTAATGCAACCATGGCAACCGCACAGTTTTTCTCAATTATATTGCTTCGTTTTGAGCATAGATGTAGATAGAAACGTAGTAAATAGATAATATATTTTTTCCCAATATCTATAGTAACATATATTATATAACAAATATTGAATTACTTTAACCTTGATCATCAGTCTAGCATGTCTTTTTTGAATTACTTTTATCTTGATCATCAATCTAGCATGCCTTTTTGTATCCTGTCATGGTCGTGTAGCCAACTCAATTGTTCTATTTCTCAGAAAGCAGAAATAAAATATTAATCATTCAAAATGTATATTTTTGTTTTTTCTTATTACATGTACTGTTTTCATTTACTGAGCACATATCCGAGTTGTATATCAACGTCATGGGTACAGTCTTAGCTCTCAAATACCGTTTGTTCTGTTCAATTTGCTCTTTTTAATCTCGATATATGTTTAGTTAACAACGAAAGTGTAAAATCACAATTGTGCCACTTTTACTATAGGGAATAGGGCTGTACATGTAAATCAATGATAGCTGATGTTGATGCGTCTAATGCACTACCCCTTCGGGGCTCGTGCATTAGACGCATATGTCACAACGGTATTTTCTAATTGGCACAGAGGGCGCTTTTCACTTGCACAATTTTTTGAGACAGACTGTAGTACAACGGAGTCGACAGTTTACATGAGCTCAATATTTTTATTATTCGACTTCCGATTGATTTTGCTTGACATATTACGATTCACCTTAAATGATATTTTTACAATCCATTGGGAATGCATGAATTATAACACCAGAAATTTCAAATACCCATGCAGAGGAGAAAAAATACCAACAATCAGAGATTAAGAAACATTTAATTTCAGTTTTCTTTTCTTTTTTTACATTCCCAAAGTAAATATATTTAGAAATTTTACCTTGGTGCACTATCTTGAATGTTTCTTTTTATATTTACAGTGTATCCTGTTATGGTCGATTAGCCAATATATTTGTACTCTGTTCTCATACAGCAGAAATAAAATATTCACATTTACTTACTTTATTTATTTTATTATTCCTGCTTGACCATTCTTCTCAATTCTAAAATAAACAATTCTTATTTCACATCATTTGAGGTCCTTCAAACATCAAATCTAGTGATCTAGTTGTATGGATGCATACAACAAATTTGTCACTGACTTAGATAACAATCAGTACAGTGTTGGTATCTTCCTGGACCTCTTGAAGGCATTTGACACGCTAAACCATGACATTCTTCTATCTAAACTAACTCATTACGGTGTACGCGGCGTTGCCTTCAGGTGGTTCAGGAACTACCTCATGGATAGGCCACAATATGTTTCATTTAATAACGTCAAATCATCATTAATTCATTCAACTTGCGGCGTTCCTCAAGGCTCAATTTTAGGTCCTTTACTTTTCATCCTATATTTGAACGATATTGTTTACGCCTCAAAGTTTTTCAAATTTATAATTTTCGCAGATGACACTAATCTCTTGGCTTCCCATAAAGACTTCACCTATCTTATCAACACAATAAATCAAGAATTATGCAACATTTCCAACTGGCTTAAGGCAAATAAATTATCACTCAACATAAATAAAACAAAATAAATACCTAATTTTAAAAAACAGATTTAGCAATCGAAGGTATCACAATTCAGCCATATATGTTGACAATGTATCAATTTCAAAGGTTTCTTCTATTAAATTCCTTGGAATCACACTGGATGAGTCCTTACTTGGAACCACCACACAACATATATAACTAATATTGTGTCCAAATATTCTGGTATTTTATTTCGGCTCAAACATGTCCTACCTTTAAAAACATTGTTTACATTATATCGTTATGAATTCGGCAGACGGCCGAATCCGGATTCGGCTTTTGGTAAATTCATTTGATGCATTCATTACTTTTGAATTAGAGAACAAGGGATCAATCATTTACCTATAGAGGGCAGCATATCGATTTTTTAACGGTTATCGTCTTTGGCCGTACTGCGAGTCACCGTTAGCTAACCCTGTATGCCGCCCTCTTTTGAATACTTGCTATGCTGTTATCATCTGATCTCCGTTAAAAAATTGATATGCTGCCCTCTATTATGTACAGCATGCATTGATCCCTTATTCTCAAATTTAAAAGTAATGCATGCGTAAAATGAATTTACCAAATGCCGAATCCGGATTCGGCCGTCTGCCGAATTCATAACGATATATAAGTTTAGGTTTTGCCTCACATTAATTATTGTAATATTATTTGGGCTGATCAAAATAACTGTAACTTAAACAAAATTCACATTAAGCAAAAGCGAATAATTCGATTGTGTTCAAATTCTCACTTTCTTGCCCACACGCCGCCCCTTTTTACTTCATTCAATAATCTCACAGTTTATGATATCCACAAACTGCAGAAAGCAATTTTCATGTATAAATTTTATAATGATCTTCTACCAGATATTTTTGCAAATTATTTTATTAAAGCTAGTACGATCCATTCATATAATACTAGGTCATCGGAAATGTATGGAGCTCATCATTTTAAATATGATTTAGCCCGTAACACTGTTAGACGACAAGGGCCTATACTATGGAACAATATTAGTTTAAATACCAAAAATTTACTTACTCTGACAAGCTTTAAAAATAAGTACAAATCTGAGTTATTATCTCATTATAAATAATCTTGTTAGTTTGTGTAATGTTTTCATGTCATTTCAAAATTATCATTACTATTATGTATAATAGGTAAATCTTAAACCATAGCCAACATTGTCTGTCTCACGTGTCCTGTCCGGTCTTTGTCTGCACATAATTATGTCCTGATACGTCTTTTGATTGTGTTTCGTCCTGAATGGTTAACTTAATACTGTAAAGGGTGGCCAAAAATGTTCGAGCTCTGCTCTGTTTGGTCTCCTACCATATGATTTTGCTTTACTTTGTAATAATTATTTAAAGGTGAAATAAACTGAAACTAAACTGAAACTAATCAAATGTATATTACACACATATTTATTATGTCATTATATGTTTGTTTTATGTTTGTTTTATTTACCAATTCTTCAATATAAGTACACCGTTAATATCATTTAAAGCCATAACCCTGGCGCCATAACGTACGATTCGCCCTTCCATTTTAGGAGTAAGTTGGAACATGTGTTAACATTGCAAATATGCTAAAGTGGTGGTGGTGGGGGGACTTGCATCGCGTACTAAAACATTGAATTATAAATTCACATAATAGCCGGGTAAAACTGATTCTGAGTGTATTTGGGCATGACTTGCATTTTTTGTTTTTCATTTGATGTGTAAGGTGTATAGAATACTAATTTAACACTTATTGGTATTTGGGTTCAGAACATATCACCTCAACTTCAATAAATTTGATGATATCAAAATAATGTTCAGAAATTCTGAAATTTTACCCCCACAAAACTCAAATTCAGTCTCCATGAACCTGCCATTTTAGGCTAATTCATTACATTGTGAGCACCATAATGTAAACTCATAGGCAGCACATTTTCTATCAAAATTATTTTGAAAAATTTCAAAGTTTTAGGGGCTTGAGCTTTCGATCCAGCAGGATCTTTATCAAATTGCCTTTGATAAAAATCCTGTTAGGATCGAAAGCTCAGGCCCCTAAAACTTTGAAATTTTACTTAAACAGGCTATTTGTGTGGTTAAGCAGTTAACAACAGCTCACCTTTTAACCCAAAAAATTATATTGGTAACACAACAGACGAAGGTTAGTCCAATTGATGCTGACGTACATTGTATTTTCCCGCTATACCTCGGTAACAAATTGTCGTTCATAGTAAAAACTATTATTTCAGAATTATATATATATTTTATATTCATATATATATTTTCAGAATTATTTATAATATACATAATATAACAAGACAAACAATTTGAGACCATTTTTAAAATCAAAATCGGATACATTTTCTGTGTTTAACCATGTTTACCCCAAATTTTAACCGTTGACCTTTTCGCTTATAACCTCAGACTGATTGGTCGTAGGTAGGTCAAACTACTAGTATATGTTTTCTAAATCCTTGCGACCTGAAGAGCTTTTTACCAACCTGGAGCAACTTTAAGTTTTGACACCTGCATGACCTCATATTTGACCTCATATTTATTTCATTGCACAAGGGTACCCACTGGGCACCTGTGAGATTTGTACTCACAACATGTAAGGCATCAACTTTAAACAAAGAAATACGCAACTTTATACTAAAAGGGTGAAGAACAAAAGGCTACAACATGCACACTTGAACAGACCCCGGAAAAATCTTGAGAATATCACCCATGCCGCCGACAGTTTGAACCTGTGACCTTGTGCTTGCAGGGCATATGCTCTAACCAATGAGTTATTTTTGACCTCGCAATAAAACCGCATATAAACCCATCTTTATGTCAGTCAGTGTTGCCGATAAGCAGTGAAAGCACAAAGGCGTGGCGAAACAACAATCGACCTTCCAGTTAGCACACTTAATGTCCTTAGGTTAAAAAATGTTACACTTAGCCAATGAAGGAACCTCAGAAGGTAGTGTATTTTAATTTACTTCTATATAGGCCTACGCCAAAATATTTTTTTTTTTTAGTGAAAATGAAGACTGAAACGCTGTTGAAAAATCTATATAAAATTATAAATATATTTAAAAAAAAATCTGTTTGGATGTGAATTTTGGTCCAGAAAAGTGTTCCATGTCAGTGCATTTTGCTGTTGTGTCAGTTGGACAACTGCTTGGTTACTGACATGTGTTTAGAGTAGAGTATTGAAGTAATCCTGTGTGCAATTTTTGTTCATTTTTATGGAGAGGATTTTAAGATATGACCTTGTGAAAAATTATAAGTTTCTTTTTGAGGCCAGTTTTAGTAGCTAGTCGCATTTGCACTGATATTCTGTACACATTAATGTTTTTAAGCAGGTAAAGTCCCAAAATATGGCACGTTTTCTGTCTTTAATAATAATATAATATAATAATAATAATATTGATTCTATACCCGGTATGTTGAGTATATAGCTTTAAATTTCACGATGACTGCTTAAGAATCGGTGGGCGGGTGGTCTAGCGCATTGGTACTATAATATTATACTGACGTTAATTAGATAGCCATGATAGCGGCAAATTGCGGCATGGGTTTGAGACCCTCATCTTCCACACTATAGTTTCCTCCAGACATCCAAACATGGTATCTTTGATGGGACTCATAATGGATGGATAGTCGAACAGAGATTGAACACAGCTTCACCAGAATATGTTAAGTGAAATGAAATAATAAACTAAAAATCCATTACAACCTCTGCTTTAAAGTTTAATATCTGATTGAGTATTTTTACATCAATTCAATAGAGTGAAGTACACGTATGATGATGCTGAACCACCTTCTACGTCCATCGACCTACAAGACTCTTGAACTGCTAGCTTTCAAAAATTCGAACCAATCTCCAATGAGACAGTGCGTAAGATCATTATGGATTCTTCGAAATCGTCTTGTGCTCTTGATCCTATGCCAATTCGCGTGCTTGCTTCACCGGAACTTTTAGATGCCATTGTGCCTATTATCACGAAGATCATCAACGCATCTCTCTGTAATGGTGATATTCCATCTGTGCTGAAAGAAGCTCTCGTTAGACCTCTGCTGAAGAAGCCCAACCTCGATAGAGACGAACTCAATAACTATTGTCCCATTTACAACTTACCGTTCTTATTCAAGACTCTTGAACGGGTTGCTGTCCAACAACTTCAACACAATGTTGCTGAAAATGGACTTCATGCTAAGCATCAGTCGGCCTATCGCAAGCATCATAGTGTTGAAACTGCTCTTATGCGTGTTACCAACGACATTCTGCGGGCCGTGGATTCACATAAACATGTCGTCGTTGCACTCTTAGATCTATCGGCGGCATTTGACACGCTGGACCATGCAGTTCTTCTATCTCGCTTCAAAGAACGATTTGGTATAAACGGAACTGCTTTCCGTTGGTTAACATCGTACTTCTGAACTCCAAGCTCTTGGAGAATCCACTCATTTGTTTTCCTCGCAGTCCATGGAATCCTCAGGATTCGTCGATAGCACCACAGCTCAAAAGAATCCAGCCTCTCCCTGTCAGATAGTTTCATCGTCCAGGATTCAGATCCATATGATGCCACAACAAATGCTGTTGATTTTAGCAAACGAACCTTAAGGGATGAAGGAAGTTTACTTTTCCACAGTTTGGTCAGGTTTGAGACTACACCTCGAGCTATTGCCAATCTTCGTTTTATCTCCTGGGTGCCGTCACTTTTGGTGTTAATGATGGAACCAAAAAATTCAAAGCTTTTCACCTCTTCAATGAAATCACCCTCTAAGGAAAAGTTTGCATCTGTGTCATTTCTACCTACGTCTACAATCATGACTTTCGTTTTCTTTGTGTTCAAGATCAGTCCCCTCTTTTCACTTGCCGATTTTTTTGCTTCCAATAGATCCATCAATTCCTCTTTGCTACTGCAAACCAGGGTTGTGTCGTCTGCATATCTGAGATTTGTGATCCGCCGACCACCTGTGGTAACACCTCCTCCAAAGTCTTCCAAAACATCTCTCATGATGCTCTCAGCATAGATGTTGAAGAGCTGAGGAGACAAAATGCACCCTTGTCTCACACCTCTGCCAATTTGGAACCACTCTGAGTCACCTCTACTCGTCCTGACTGAAGATTCCTGATCCTGGTATCGTACTTCACCGGACGCAAACAGTGCATTGTTGTAAATGGAGTGCGTTCGATCCCACGGACAGTTATTCATGGAGCACCACAAGGCTCAGTAATAGGACCGATGAGTTTCTCGTTCTATTCGTCCCCCATTGATGATATTATTGAAGCACATGATCTTCAGAGCATGATGTACGCTGATGACACCTTACCTTCAGATCTGATGAGTCAAACGCCAGCATCGCCCGCATCGAACGTTGTATTAGTGACATCAAAAGTTGGATGATCACCAACAAGCTCATGCTTAATGACAACAAAACCGAGATCTTACACCTCACTTCTCGGTTTATTCATGATACCGACAGCGTCACAGTGTGTGCGGGTGATGCAAATGTACCTGCTTCTTCTACTGCACGGAATCTGGGCGTCATCATTGATGATCACATGACTCTGTCCCAGCATGTAAGCAACATCTGCCGTAGTGCCTCGTTTGCTCTCTACATGATGCACTTATGGTCCACGGCAAGCACGAATCGACCTTTGTGGCATTAAACCCAGTTAACAGGAAATTAATCCAGTAAATCGATTCAGTAAAGCAAATACGCTCATGCTATCGACCACTAATGGCAATCAGCTTCGATCGATTACCCCAGCTGCAGTGTGTGTAAACTCTAATTTGCATAGAGGCCGTACGTGAAATTATTGATTGGCTCCAAACAAAGGATTTGAACCGGTGCATCGTAATCATGGCGCAGTGTGCCAGTCCATTCAGTCAAATGTTGTCATCAACCTATTTGATCGCAGTGCATTGTTATGTGTGTGAGACGAACTGTCGCGGTTGATTGCAATCAAACAAACGATGTTTTATGTATTACTTTGTTCCGTGATGAAAATCGTGATGTTTTTTAATCACTCTCGAAAAATGTATTTCTTTTGTAGGCTTATTACTTTGTTTTGTGACGAAAATCGTGATGTTTTATTTCATCACGCTCTAAACAAACGATTTCTTATGTATTACTTTGTTCGTGATGAAAATCGTGATGTTTTATTTCATCACTCACGAAAAATTGATTTCTTATGTATTACTTTGTTTCGCGATGAAAACCGTGATGTTTTATTACATCATCACGCTCTAAAACAAACGGTTTCTTATGTATTATATTTGTTTTATGATGAAATTCGTGATGTTTTATTTTATCACGCTCTAAACAATAATTATAGTTACATGCATTTTAAGAAAAAAATCTTATTAAAACAGTATGTTGTTTAGAAAAAATGTAGAAAGTGATGTAGCTTGTACCGTTTTCGTGTGGTATTCTTCAGAAGTGAGCGGTCCGTTTACCAAAATTTTCGGTCAAATCTCCATTCAATTAACACGGGAGCCTTGCTAGCTATGCCTTGCCCTCACTCACTATTTAACCAAATTTCTGAACATCTAACCTAGCTGTAATTTTAGGCCATGTTAGAGAAATATATTTGCTAGAAGTTTTTGAGAGTACTTTTAATATTAGCCGGTTAATTTTTACACATTGACGTTAACTAGGCAAATGCCTATACTTCTAACATGGCACGATTTGTACAGGTCACAGCTCAATGGTGAGAGCACTGTGTATTGTGTATAGGAAAACGGACAGTAACTGCAGTATGACAACATCGGCAAGTTATGATAATACCTCGATCAGGCGTCTGTTGAAACACTTGTTCACTCATTTGTAACTTCGCGTTTAGATAGCTGCAACAGCTTGTTATATGGTCTTCCTCAATTCGAACTTGATAGGTTACAGAGAATCCAAAACGCCGCAGCTCGGCTAGTCACCTGTGTTAGGGGTCGCGTCCACATGAGTCCTATTCGTTGCCAACTCCATTGGTTGCCGGTACGCAAACGGATAAGGCCAAATTGCCAAACAAAATAAAAAAATCACCATGAAATTGGGTGAAGTAGCCATTTCTCGTCTGATATGTGAGATATTTATTGAAATGTAGAATGTAACACGTTTTCAATTTAAAATGCCTGTCATTATTCAAAATGGCCGCCATATCGACTAATTTTACCATGAAATATACATTAAAATCAGATATCAGGAATGTGCACAAGTTTGCTTACTTGCTTGCTTAAGATGAGTGGTGTCCTCGAACTACAACAGCACGCCAAACCCTTCTGTCCTGCATGGCCGTTCCCAAATCCATATCATCCAGTACAGTGTCCTGTTTCAATACATCCACGTATGTTAGAGGGGGTCTACCATGTTTTCTGTTTCCATGTTTTGGTGTCCAATGGATCAGCTTGGCTACAGGCTCATTTTTGCTTCTGTATGCATGCCCAGCGAAACGTGTCCTCCTCTCTCTGATCTTCTGTGAAAGTTTCGGTAGGTCCCCATACAGCTCTTTGTTTGTGATGTGCTGCTTCCAATTGATGTTGTAAACTGCTCTAAGCATTCTTGCGTATCAACCATCAAGTTCTTTACATAGTCTAGGAGACATGGTCCATGCTTCACATCCATAGGTTAGTACAGATTCGACGGTAGCAGAAAATAAACGAGGCTTGAATTTCCTTGGGAGAGTTGACCTCCAGATTTTGTTGAGGCTGTTACATGCTCTCCATGCAGCTGCTTTGCGTGTTTTTACGTCTTTTTCCGTGCTAGCCATCCATGCACCCAGATACTTGAAGTCGCTAACCTCTTCTAGTTTGGTGCCATTGTTTGTCTGAATAGATATCTCTTGACTATGGTTGAAAGACATGAACTTTGTTTTTTGAAGCATTCATTTTGAGGCCAACTTTTCCAACAGATGATTCAACCCTTTGCAGTAGCTCTTGTGCTTGGTGGATTTCCTCTGAAAGTAGGACTATGTCGTCTGCAAAGTCTAAATCTGTTAGCACTTCAGGTCCTATTCGTCTGCTTCTTCTCTTTTCCAACTGGAATCCAAGCTGCTCTTCTCTGCCTTAGACTGCCTCCCTCAATGCGTAGTCCAAAACCACCACAAAGAGGTATGGGGCACGGGTGTCTCCTTGTAGTACACCAGCAAGTATATCAATCAGATCAGTTTCTCCATCTGGAGAAACTACTTTTGCCTTGGTATCTTCATACATTCTTGCTATACCTTCCACAAGTTGATTAGGGATTCCATAGGCTTTGAGAATTTGCAGCATCTTTCCTCTATGAATGGTATCAAAGGCTTTCCTGAAGTCTATGAAACTTATTATTGCAGGCAGGTAGCGTGTTAATTTGTATGCCACAACATATGCAGCCCATGCATAAACCACATGCACATACACAACCCCTACACCCACCATACACATACCCCATATCACACATCCATATCAAAATGCTAATCCATTACTTATCACTATAAAATGAATTGACTTCAGTTAATATTCTAAAAGAATCAATGAACCTTAAACAGCAACAAATAGCATATCATTTAATTAAGTCATGTCAACAATAATTTTTAAGGCCCTTATGGGTATCCATGAAAATTTGGAGAACTGTCGGTGGCGCTATTTATGTGGTACAGGCTGTATTTACAACATCCTCAAGCACATGGTATTGGCAAAGGCACTAGTAGTAGAATCTGATATAACATCACCAGCAACAGCAGACTCCTTCCTCAAAGCATCGCATATGGCAAGACCTAGACATGCTCACCAGGTCACAGCTTGTAGTTTGTATATACTAATGCAGAGATCATATGAAAAGTATACAACAAGCTTATCACCGGATGAAGTACCAGAATAATTTGATACATGGCGTAGCAGACGTATGCAAGAAAGCCCACAATTCCATTACTGGTGGATCACATTGGAATTTGAGTTAGTTATCTTCAGCTTTGTGAGGTCACATCGGGACGCCAACTTCCAGCTCTACATTGAAGCTCTAGATCGGCTAATGCCTTGGTTTTTCGCCCTTGACCACCCGTATGAGCAAAATAACAGTATTGTAAAGGGTGACGGTGGAGCTATTGGACTCACAAAAAACACATCACAGCTAATGCGGTGGATGGTTGCATGACCAGAACTTGCCCGAGTCATTGGTGAGTTCAAGATCAAGGGACCTGATGTCAAACACCATGAGCAAGTGAAGTCAGTGCAGGTCACATTTGCCAAACAAGTGAAGTCTCTCTGCCATACCATAGAAGAGATGGGTACCCCTTTGATAAGGCATTCCAATGATCTGTTGGTTCTTGACACCAGGGATATTGTTGGAGAGGAAGTAGTCTCCACAGTTCGCAATATCCAAAAGCTAGGAGAGGAACAGTATACCTGCTTTGTAGAAGAGCGCCTTAACAAGAGAACAAAGTCTCTGTTTTACACATTGAAACGTAACAAGTTGCCACTGTTCAGCTGCCCTGCACCTGTAGTGAAGTCGAATTAGAAGCTGCAGATAGCGTCCCTGAAGAAGACATGCACCCTGTTCTCCAGGTTGTGTCTTGTCAAGCTCGTGATGGAAACATTGAGTAGTTTTCTGTCATGAGAATCAGAGTTATCATCCGTCATTATATCACTCATACATAAATTCTAGACAGTTCATTGGTTGATTACCATTTATCATTGTTTACCATCAGCCTCTCCATGTGATAGTTTTTACCATCATAGTGCTGCGCCGTAGTGCGCCTGCGCCAAGCCGTGCGCTGACTCTCTTTCCTAGACAGTTAATATTTGTATACTATCACGTTTAGGAGAGCTTCGCCCGGTACAAAGGCAGATCTTGTTGAATGTTTCAAGGATACATATGCCACCCCACCACAAGATGTCCCAGAGGTTGATGCTATTCTCCTTGATGGTGCTGCTGTTATTAACATACTGAAGCCTGCTGCCGCCAAAACTTTCAGCGAGTACTCAGAGCTCATATTCTTGCCCTATATTCGGTCCCAGCTCATGAAAGCCAGTAGAGTCGATATTATCTGGGACGAATACATTCCAGATAGTCTTAAAGCAGCAACACGAAAGAAGCGTGGAAAGGGAACAAGGAGACGTGTACAGCTAAACACCAAGATATCCGGTAACTGGCAGGCTTTCCTAAGAATCGATGAGAATAAGGTGGAACTCTCTGCTTTTCTGGCACAACAGTCACATTTCACACAGAAGGGAAGGTCATCTCTACATTTGGCAAATCGGTTTTGCTGAATTCCCAAGCAGAGAATATCAGTCGCCTATCACCGTGTACACATGAAGAAGCTGATACTAGTAGGCTGCTATTACATGCAGTGGATGCTGCTGCTTCTGGATACCAGCGAGTCAGGGTTCGTACCGTAGACACAGATACCATAGCCGAGACATTGGGACCAGAGAAAGCTATATGTCTCTGCTGATGTTCCATGCCTTTACTGGGTGTGATCAGACATCATATTTTCTAAACAGAGGAAAGAAAACAGCATGGGAAGCAAGCAAAGTCTTCACAGATGCAGTATAAACATTTGCAGCACTTAGTAGAGTGCCTCCTACAGAGCAGATTCAGCAGATGTTGAAGCAGTATATGGCAACAATTGAACGATTCGTTGATGTCATGTAAAACAGAACAAGCTGCTGTGATAGTGTTGACAATTGTCGTAGAGAACTTTTCACCGAGAAGGGAAGGTCAATGGAATTAATTCCACCAACCTCAGCAGCACTCTTTCCAGCATGCCAAAAGAGCATCATATCAGGCTGCATATGTCTGGGGACAAGCGTTACTGCGAGCTCCAGAATTGCCAGACCCGGCTGATTGGGGATGGACAAAGAAGAATTCATCTGTGTGGCAAACTTTGTGGATAACGCTGCCCGAAGCTTGCAGATCTTGCCAAGAACTTCTCAGGTGTGGTTGCAAAATAAACAGAGAGTGCCTTGGTTCGCTGCAAATGTGTAAAAGCTGGACTAGCATGTACAACATACTGCGCATGCCAAGGGGACTGCGAGCGCCAATAAATTGATGATCAGGCAACTGTCTGGATTCTGGAACTTATGTTCATTTGGAAGGAATTTGTGATGTCTCATGCCAAAAGGAGGGACTTTGCTGATGATTTTAATTTTGATTATCATCATTTTATATGTTAGTGCAATTTATAAGCTTTAAAATGACATCTTATTTATTGAAATTGGTCAAGGCAATCAGGTTTTATAACAGAAAATCTGTTGGAAATTCTTATATTTGTTTTACTTTTTTGCTGCTTATTTAGTTTCTTGAAAAGTGTTCTGCCACAAAGTCCCCCTTTCGACGTGCAACATCAACTCTATAACATGGACAATAAACAAAGAATCACCAATGAACAATTTAAAAGTAATGATGCATATACTTGCAGAATTAAGCGCAATTTAAGATTGTAAACGTAAAATTAAGTATTGTTTCTCTGAAATGGCGGCCATTTTGAATTTAGCGGCCATTTTGGATTCTTTTTGAGTTGAATAATTAATAACCAACCAGACATGGGCTATTTACCCGTTTTCAGCTACATACATATGCAGAAAAATACCACTACAGGTTGTTAACATGAACTTATGTTGTATTTCTATGGTTGTAGCGGCCATTTTGAATTTTGGCGGCCATCTTGGATTCTAAGCCGAAATAATTTTGGCCCTCTATCAAGATATGTTTAGTATATGATCCCCGATATCTGTTCCAATTTTTACACTTTTCACAACAATTTAACAATTTTTTTGTATTGGGCACCATTCTGCAGCACTACGAGTGAGTACAGCTAGCCTATACTACGCTGCGCTATAGTTCGGCAAATATAAAATCAGAAGTTTGGTCAGTTTTCGAGTTCAAGATGCACGTTTCTTTCTCAATACTCAAGCTAACGACTATCATATCCTTTCAACACATATATTCAATTGCAAGGAAATAAATATGGCTTCTTTAGAACAAAACAAATATGGGAGATATTCATCATTTTCTATCCCGGTATCAAAAGATTTATCGCCTGAATATCAAATTGTACATAGCACATTCACGTGTATCGATTCTGTGTCTCTGCTGTACAATGTAATTATTAACCAGGCGATGTCGGTGTGTACCATGCATTAAACACATGTTATATACATAAATTAGCCGTGGAACAGTATAGTAACTAATAATAATTATGAAAATGTAGATCTTGGCAATAGGCAAAAATACATTATAATTATATGTGACCTGTCACGGCGAATGAGCCGTAAATTCCTCCCCCGGTCAAAATTGTTTTATTTTGTGTTAAAGGAAGTGTCCGGTAATCACAACATTAAGCCTTATATATTAGAAAAATAATTATCAAGCACGAATCACATGGTTTTATTTCAAACAAACTCATATTAACCATAAAAACAAATAAAACAGCCATCTCTCAACACGCGATATTCAAAATTCTCGCGCCGAAATTGTCTAGAGCAGTGACGTCCCAATAGTTCAATGAAGCCTGTCGACAAATGAGCACAAATAACCATGACGTCACTGCTCTAGAACATTTCGGCGCGGGAATTTTGAATATCGCGTGTTGAGAGACGGCTGTTTCTATTAGTTTTTATGGTTAATATGAGTTTGATTGAAATAAAACCATGTGATTCGTGCTTGATAATTATTTTTCTAACATATAAGACCTAATGTTGTGATTGCCGGACACTTCCTTTAAGAAAATATACATCATAAACTTTAAAATGGTATATTATTTAACTTCAAACGATATCCAGTAACGGGGTTATGGTTTGTTGAACTTTGCTCCTTCAACAAAATGGTAGCTTTTTTCGTTTCTACGTGTGTCTCTTTTTCCACATTGCTGGCAATAAATATCAAACAGTCATAATTGGTGGTCATATCAAATCATCCCCAAGTCAACGAGGTTCAAGAAAGTTCTCGCATTGTTAATTGTTGGTTATACATACCTATACAAAATACAATGCCTGGTAACCCACCACTTGAACAGGATTTAGCTAAAGCAAACAAAGACCAGAGCTATTAAAAATTCTATTGCCATCTAAGGTAGAAGCTCATTATCCTCTTCAATAATAGGATTATTGATTGGTGTTTGACTATCAAAATGAGATGGATGTCGCGCCAGCTAGAGATGCCGATGAATACGACCTGCATACGCATTTTACACTCAGAATTAAAAACCCAGAATACAATTTAGGGAATTTACGGCTCATTCGAGCTGTACGGTCACATATAAAAACGATGCAGCGCCCTCAACATCAAAGCATCCTATCCATTCAAGCACGGACTATACTATAGAGAGCGCTAGATCGAGATATGTCATCCAAGCATAGCCCTGTATATTTATAGTCCATATTTCCTGTGATCTTGCGGGGCACCATATCCAGTTCATAATTGAACTATAAATCAAAGATGTCAGGGTTTACTGCTATGGTCGTGGACATGGTTTTTGGTTGTATTTTCCAAAGTAAATTGTCAATTATAATCCAATGCCATAAATGCCATAATGGGTGACCACACCCTTTGTTACATAAACTAAGTCCATTATGCACAGTTTACACAAGAACTCTATTGCTGGAAATTTATTTCCAGCAAGGGAAAGTCCTCGTGTATATTGGTAATTTTGCCAGGCAATACCCCTGGACCTCTGATCTTTCATAGTTTCCTCAAAATAGAACCGGGCTATTTTGTCAAGACAGTACTACACTCTCCAGAGAGTTTTTCTGGAATGTTGATGACTTTTGCACACTTTTGTTATATATTTACCTGGTTATGGTTTTATAGGTCACATAGGGGGCCCCAGATATAGTTGATTCAGATCATATTGCTGGAAACAAATGTCCCCATGTAAATTGCATCGCCAGGGCAAGTCATCCATCAAAATCAAATTTATGGTTATTATGTAGGCAAGGGTAAAGTCCTCATGTAAATAGGCTTTTATGAATTGGAAGGAAGTTCAGTGAGAAGAAAATCAATAATTAATATCACTGGTTCAATAGTCAGCACAAAAAGTATCACAGCTGTTGTAAATACGCCTATATCTTCAGAATTAATTTTTGGTTTCACAATATTTCAACATAGAAAGAAGGATGATTTATTTACGCGCATTTTGATACCCCATTTGTCAATGGTTGTTAAATATTCACAACACAGTAGTGCTTTTAAAGAAAAATACCCAAATTCAAAAGTGGTAGTTTCAAGCGATCAATGGTTATTACTCAATCATTGTGGCATGTAAAACCCTCCACAATCTACGCACTGACTTCAAATCAATACAAATAGCTGCAACTTTTAAATTCGGGTATTTTTCTTTCAAAACACTGCTGTATCTATTATAATAATACGCATCGTCTATCTGCGTGTGTGTCCGTCCGCCTATTTTCTCGGAGACTGTGGGTCACACGTTCCTCAAAATTGGTGGGTGGGTGCATCTTGACCCGAGACAGAACAAGTTTGTATTAGTTAGTGGGTCAATGTCACCCGAGGTCATCCAGGGGTCATCTGAGGTCAAATTAGTAAAACACTGTCATATGGCATGACACTTTGTTGGTGGGTGCGACTTAACCCGAGACGGAACAAGTTTGTCTTGGTTAGTTGGTCAAGGTCATTTGATGTCATCCAGAGGTCATCTGTCATATGGGCATTAAACTTGGTGGGTGGGTGCATCTTGACCCAAGACAGAACAAGTGTGTATTGGTTAGTGGGTCAAGGTCACCGAGGTCATTCAGGATCATCTGAGGTCATATTAGCAAAAGCTTTTTCTCAGAGACTAGCAGTGTCCAGGCGTGTCCAGGATATTTTCCTGCGTGGGGCTCAGCTCCTCTTTCAGATTTACGCGGGGGGCCTGAGGGCTAAAATCGCCAACAAACGGCTGATATATGATTATTAACAAAGTACGGGGGCTTTAACACCCAAAGCCCCCTCTGGACACGCCACTGAACTTGGTGGGTACAGTCACCATCTGCCAGGTAATCGCGACAGCCGAGAATCAAATATGGGTGACCGCCTAGTTGTTAATATTGAACAAAAATGGGACAAATTGGGTATCGAAATTCGCGTAAATAAATCATCCTTCTTTTTATGTTGAAATATTGTCAAAATAATTATTAGTTCTGAAGCCATAAGCGTATATATAGCCCAGGGGGGGGCACTTCAATTTGAAATGGATATAGGTGTAGGGCTGGCGCTTTCGCACTAAGGGGCATTCGGTGAGAGCAACATGTAAAAAATATGGGGTCATTGGGTGAGAGCATGATTTTTGGGCATTCGGTGAGAGCAAAATGTAAAAAATATGGGGTCATTGGGTGAGAACATGACCTTTTTTTTAAATGGAATCTTTGGGTGAGAACCAAAACAGCGCCACAAAAACCTCGAAAATCGAATTTCTAGTTCTAAATGGCTTCAAATTTCTTAAATTTTTTCAGAATAAGTAACAAAATCAGTGATAAATGAAAGTTGTTGTTCAAATTGGAAACAATAGGGGGTCTTCGGGTGACAGAGCGCGGAGCGAGCATGTGTTCGTAAAAAATATCGGGTCTTTGGGTGACAGCGATGCTGAAAAGGGGGTCTTAACAGCCCTACATACGCGTCTACCTCCAAAGTTGGAGTGCCCCCGGGATATATAGCAGCTGCGTTACTTTTTGTAAAGACTTTAGTTCAAAAACAACAGCAGATATTCAAATGAAATCAGGCGGCGGTTGACATGATCGAGCTGGCAACTTGTGAAACCGCCCGGCTGTATGGCATTTTCCAATATAGTCGGTTAGTTTTTTGGGGTTCATTATCGAACCCCAACGGTTTTAGCTTGTATTTATATTATTTATCAACATATGCCTATTTGTTTGTGATATTTCAAGCGTTTTAAAATTTCAAAATAATCCCATTCAATTACACGGTTGACGATGAAAATTTACTGAATTTAGAGAATGTAATGCGGCCACCACCTGAATGAAATATCACAAAATACATAAAAATGATGACGAAATCCATAAAACAAAGTAGCTCAAAATGATCCTGGCAAAACAAGGTTTTGAAGCAATATGATCACATTTCATATCAAGAAGTATAATTATTCTTTGTCGTCTAGTTCAACTTTATGCATAATAATTATTACAGTGATCAAATAATTGCATCGCCAAACACTCCTTGCCATTCAAAATAAAAACGAACTTCATAAGGAAATAGCCCTATAGTTAATATGAAGTATATTATGTATCATTGTCGATTTCTATGTTGGCGTCGTAATGTCTGATAGAAAATATCAAAATAAAGACAGAATTTAATTTTAGAGTTTTAAAAGAAGATTGAACAATGTGCCAAGTTTAAGTTCGTCACCCACGCATCAGGTACACAATATATTGAAGTAGATCGACCATTTAGTTTAGCATTTTGACATCGCGTGTCAAATGCCATTATGCCTCAATAATTGCAAATTCCAGCAAAATCTGTAATATGTATGAATGAAATAAATTCATGGTCTGCTTGCTTCAAATTAACCACTTATTCGCTCGTGAAATTATATTCATATCAAAAGTACCATTAATTATTGCTTTCTTGTTGTTGCAAAAACATGTATCATACCAGCAATCTGATACATCGATGTGTGCCCACTGCTAAGCATGAAAAAGAAAACAACAAAACAAAAACGATAAGAAACCTACAACTTAAGACACCAAGGTGTTTGGCTTTGTTGACATAGGACAGCTTCTTAGAAGCAATCATTAAGTTAGCATGAATGTGTAAGTCTTAATATTTCCCGTGCCTCGCACTTCGATGGATTTATCCGGTCAATATTCGTGTTTTCATGAAAAGTGAGGTCATCCACATACTTCCAGTATTGAGGATGGGAACGGAAAAGAGGTGTGAGGTCAGGAAACATAAAAGCGACTAGGCTGTTATAAAAATGACCTACAAGGTCATGTTTATTTTCTCAAAACCTAATGGTCTCTGACCAAAACATATCAAGTCAGCTTGTAGTGTGCAAGTAGAGCTAGATCATCGAACTTCAGGGTCCAGTACTGATCTATGCTAATTTTACTATCTCTTGGAGCAGTATATCTTTTCACATAAAATCTCATACTGTCTGTTTGCAGAGCAAAGCAATCACCTCTTGTTGTACACAAGTTTTGACATCACATGATGATGACATTTTAATTTCATGGATTGATAGTTGTGAAGAATATGACTTTGTGAATATTGTATACTTGGTTGCTTTTGTTGTTTTGTCGGCTTGTAATCAGTCATTTTCTACATCAGGTAAACATGGTAAACAAAAAGTAACCAACCCCCCTTAAATAATGACCATTATTCAAAAAGGGGCTATTGTATTACAAATCTGTAAAAGGCGTTGGAAGCAGAATTTATTTCTGCGCATTTTGACACCTCATTTGATACGATAGCCTAGAAAACAATAAATCACCGGTCAATTTAATGTAGGGAGGTCCAGATTTGAAAGTTGCACTTACATACAAATTTTACAATACAAAAACACTCGGATATCATTACACAGATGTCCTTCCATTACACTGAATGCAAAATCAATAGAATTTACTGCAACTTTTAAATCTTGGGCTACATTGATTTAAATGTACGCTGTGACGTCAATATTTAGTCAATTCCTACAAATGAGGGGTCAAAATGTGCAGAAATTAATTCTGCTTCCAACGCATTTTAAAGATTTGTAATACAATCACCCGTTTTTATTTAAGGGGGTTTGGTTACTTTTCTTGATATGTTTATATAAAGAGTAAGGCAATCACTTCTTTCTTGTTGTGGACATGTTTATACATCAAATGATGAATGACTTTAATTATGTGAATATGAACCAGGCTCAAAAAGGCTGAAAATTGAAAATGGTATATTTTGTTGCTTATTACAGTGTTTGTTTAGACAAGAAACCAAGAACATTTGGATGAGTAATAATTGGTTGATATCGTTGATATGAAAGAACGCGCAGTTTGGTCGGGAAAATGGGAGTTAAAATTTTAGCTCCCCGCATCTGCAAATGCAGGTATATATTCTTTAAAGATATATGGCCACAGCCTTGTCATATTTATATCTATATATCTAATATGTTTTCCAATGAGCATTTATTTGATGATTTACATTCATATATATGCACATATGTTTATGTTAGCAATATGTAAGCTTTTGGTAGGAATACAATTGTCATGAAAATGCAGTCTATGCATCAATCGAGAGTAGGCCTACATTATTTCATCGTTTTCACCGGTAATTTCTGTTTTTGTTTGTTTTGTTTTTAAATTTATAGTTTATGTCGCAATAGAACAAACAACAAAGTAGTCTGCTCTGTTCTTAATAAATATCATAAAAATCACATCACATTAATAATAAAAAAAACCAATTCATAACCTTCCACGATTCTAATCCAGTCATATAATTCATGACAATTTCACCACATTGTTTAGATGCATTCCTCATCGTTCAAGTGTGAAATTCTAGACCAGGTCACTGCCAACTACAATAAGATGTTCCAATTGAAATCCATACACCCCCTATGGAAGTCACGACAGTATTCCACACAAGGAGAGTGAATTTCAAATCAGGTTGCCTGAATGTTGACTCCATTTGAAATCTACACCCGTCGTGTAGATATCAAGACCGTGTCTTCTATAGGGGTGTATGGATTTCAACTGGAATAGCTTATTTTATAGGTGAAAGATACATAATAATAGTGGAATTTGGCAAACATTCAACAGGAACCAAAATTAACAAAGTAAACAAAGTTAAACTTGCTTGTTCGTTGCAGCTGAAATGCGATCTTTATCACGATTTACCATAGAGCCACATGCCCGGCAATATATTTGGCATTAAATTATTGGTGAGATGAGTCTCCAAATTATTATTCATGAGATTGATTCATTGAGTTTGTTTTTACATTTCACCACATGATTCTTTTTATTGCTACGTTCAAATTGACAAAATACGTAAATATTGTTGAAAGCAATAACATGCACTTTGTCATGGTTTACAAAAATGTAGTATTGATCTGTAATATTTCTTGACCATTCTTGTAGTTTATTGTCAGTTAATAACTATATTAATTCGTGAACTCAGTTTTTGACTTATTATTGTATTTTTTAAACACCACACCATTGTTTGTTTGCTTGTCTTTTTTTCACTATCATTGTGTATTATTTTGAATAGTTTTCGTCTATTTGGCTTTTTTGTAAGGTTCACCGCTTTGTATTTTACTATCTGAGCTTTAAAACGAAAAATTTCGGTGAAAACATACAGGAAAAACATGATAAATTATACAGATATCAGTCAAATTATTTCCCTAAAATATTTCCCTTTCTTTCATCTCCTGTTTACTGTCTACCAAATTTGCAATTACCAGTAAATGTTACCCATTTGATTTAAATGAGTGAACCTTTTTAGATTAGAATCTTATTTCAAAACCTTAATCGTCGTTATATTTTAAGATTTATATTTTTGTTACATTTTCTGCAGATCACGTAGACATAGTATTAAACTATTCAAAATCATAACAATTCATGAATTGTTCCAATAAGATAGATTGTGAAAATACTCAGTGCGTGAATGTATTGTTTGTTGCTACATTTTGGAATGTCAGGCATCGTCTGCATTTACCTTTTCGATACCTAGGCCTCATTTAATATTATTTACAGAAATTGAATTTCTATATAATTATCAATAATATGTCGATCTGCAAACTTTAGTCAAGAACAAAGCCATCGGGAGGTACCCAAGTTAACCTACATACCATTGTGGGAGAAAACACGAAAATCAAGAGATTGTTGTGTAATGTGCAAGCCATGTGAATACTCAGTCGCGCATTAGACCTGCTGAACTTCAAAATTAAACGTGCAATCGCCCGGTCAAATAATTTAGGGCAAGTCAGCAACAAAACATTCATTCATTCATTCATTCATTCATTCATTCATTCATTCATTCATTCATTCATTCATTCATTCATTCATTCATTCATTCATTCATTCATCATCCATTCATCATCATTCATTCATTCATTCATTCATTCATTCATTCATTCATTCATTCATTCATTCATTCATTCATTCATTCATTCATTCATTCATTCATTCATTCATTTCATTCATTCATTCATTCATTCATTCATTCATTCATTCATTCATTCATTCATTCATTCAATCATTCATTCATTCATTCATTCATTCATTCATTCATTCATTCATTCATTCATTCATTCATTAAATCGATCAATCAATCAATCCAACAATCAATCAATCAATCAATCAATCAATCAATTTTATTTTATCTGTTCATCTACAATATCATAATTATGATACAACAATGAGTTAACACAGGGGGTCACACTGTTTTTGATTGACAAAAAGGGGATCCATACAGCTTGAGTTCAAATGGCTTTTTGTTGAAGGGTTGCTCATGTGGACAACAAATTTGCGCACTGATAACAGGCCGTATTTGTGTGCAAATAAGTCTATGAAAGTTAGATACATTTGTCTTTAAATTTGAAATACAGAATAGCCTATTACCATTCGGTTAATAAATTTAGTTTTAAGACCATAAAGTCAATTGTTTCAGGTGTTAATGTCGTTACATTTGATGTTTTATGTTTATATCCTTGTAAATATTAGAAGAGAATTGTATTATATCTTGTGTAAATTTTCAGGCGAATAATTAAAATGCATTTAACATTTCAGACTTCGGTATATTTATTCTCCGCTGGTAATGAGCGAACGGTTTCGACGTACTATTACTGCTGATAACAGGATCATTTTTGCAATAATATCAAATGTAAGAAGTAAAAACACATTCATTCCCATTGCCAGGCGCCGATAAACAAGCTCTCAGTAATATTACACAGATATCAATGTGTAATGTTGACATTTCATGGATGATTTAGTTTAGTTAATTCGATTTTATTATCCAACGTGTTAAGATAATTTTGTATAGTACATGACACAAGTAAAGCCTGCGAGGTTATGGAGTCAAATCTGAAATGATCAATCAATATTTTTCTGAACCAGAATTATGACATTTAATTTTGACATCTAAAACCGACGTGACTTTATGTATATCAACCCGACTCAATTATACCACGCGTAATTCGAATGTCCAAAAATGGTGTCAAATAACTCCAGGACACGTGATCAATAGGTTGAAATTCGCCCAAATAACCAAGTCCAAAAACGGTCTCAAATTACTCTAGTACTAGTAGTTAGAGTTAGATGGGGCATATTTCTTATCTTGGTAGAGCTGAGTTAAGCTGGTGTTGAAGTGATAGCATCCAATGCTGCCAGTTCATTGTCAGCTATTGATCCTGGCAAAACAATGTTTGAAGCAGTAAGATCACAATAAGAATAATAATTATTATTCTTTGTCCTCTAGTTCAACTTTATGCACAATAATTATTTAAGTGATCAAATAATTACATCGCGAAACCAGTCCTTGCAATTCAAAATAAAGAAGAAATTAAGAAATAACCCTATCATCAATTGCAAAGTGTCAAACTAAGTTCATAATTCGGCATTAGGCGTCTGAAGGAAAAGATCAAACTAAAGACACAATTTATTTTTAGATGTTCAAAAGAAGATTTAACAATGTTCCAAGTTTTAGTTCGTCACGTACGTATTAGGTAGACAATAGAGAGATTGCGAAATTTACGTGAAACGTGATACGGGAACGCCAACGGCAAACTACATTGGTCAAAAATAGGTTAGTGTGCCCTCTAGAGGGTGAAATCTGTTGTGAATTGGTCAATCGTGGAATTACCGTAAGGCGATTACGTTGCGGTTGGTAGCAAAAATGACGTTCCAATATGACAAAAAAGACGCATTATAAAATGCAGAAAAATTTTATGTTTGTCTTGTTATGAAGCGAATCAAAGTATCCTAATAGAGCAAGTAGAGTCCGACATGTAATAAAATCCATTTTGGGGGTTACAATTTGACCTAGTATAGACCAGAAGAAGTGAATAAATTTCGATTTTTTTCGACGCGAATTCGAACGGAAAGATTACCTATTCATTTGTGTGTGGAAAATACCGTCCAAAAATCATCTTGCGAAGAGGCGTTTTAGGCAAGATCGAGTCGTGTTACGGCAAATTTGCCGTTGAATTTTGTTTTTGGACGGGGGACAGAAGTTCATGCAACGCCATTTTTCGCCTTGCTTTTCCATTGTTTTAAACATGTTAAACAGCTGTCAAAGTGTTTTGCTTATGGGATTGAGATTTGGCTATAGCCAGGGCCTATATAGGGTAAGCACAGATTTGAGGTCAAAGGTCATTAAGGGTGTAATTCCAGTACATAACAAAGAGCTTCAAAATGCTTCTTTTTCTGCAGATTACATGGTATACAGAGGTGCGACTGACACATAAGCATTGACATTAGCTGGTGTCTATATTGTAACAGATTTTGAGTTCAAGATCATGTAGGGTCAAACATAGTTTATTACTGAAAACAACTTTGAAATTCCCTTTTGCATATTAAGTGCTGTGATCATCAGAACAATGGCATCATGTGCATAGGGTTATAATTACAGTTGGCTTAAACACGGGGAGGGGTCTGTTTTGGGGGAAATTCTAAAAGTTTATCCAATTTGAATGAAATTAGTATTATGTGATGTTGATATGATTCAAAACACGATGGATGTCATTTTAAGGTCATCAGAGGTCAAGTCAAGATCAAATTGTTTTTATTAGATTGTCATTAAACTTAGTGCCTATATTTTTTCACAAAAAGAAAATGTTGACCAAAGCCATTTCAATGTCATCAGAGGTCATTTCAAGGTCACGACTGGACTTCGCGGTCTTACAAGACCGCAACATATCTATCTCTATGTCTTTCTTTTCGATCAGTGTTCCGGGGGAATTCATTGTGACGACGAGTCATAAACTCATAATCGATGCATGATGCACGAAGCAGTAAGCGAGCACGGAAAAGAGCAATGATGAACAGAAGAAAAAGATTCACCCGTTCACTCAATCATGAACAAACGCAATATATCATGTCTAGAGTTGAAAATGATATAAGAATAATAATAGTAGTAAATCAATAATAAATATGAAGTATAAATAAATTAAATTAAAGTAATAAAAGTATTTAATGGAGGATATTTATAGATAGAAGAGAAATATAATTGTACAAAGTGCAAATAAATTAATTGATCCATGGATAAGTAGTGTAATAATCAGCATGGTAAAAAGAAGATGGTCTCACAAACAGAGAGTTTGTCTGAAAAAAAATCAGTGAATGGATGGTACAGCTAGCAGGTGAAACGGGCAGTTAGACCAAACAAAAAGGGGTGCCATTTCCATTGTTCTTTGCCCTACAGTGTGCGTATGCATCGTAGTTTGCTCAGGGCACGTGCATTTTAAATCGCCTACCGCATTTCATATACAAGAAAGCCATTGAACAGTGTAGCGGCTCGTTCATGCATATCGATAGACGATGTCAAGTGGTCTATAAATAAAACCATGAATGAAATAAGATTGTATAACTATTTATCTATAAATAAAACCATGAATGAAATAAGATTGTATAACTATTTGCCGTCGTAGTGTGATGTCAAAATCGATCGATGCCAAGTTAACTGGTTTACTCACGGAACCACGATCAAAACGAACACAACACAAAGCCAGTGGATTTAAATTGGCACAAATTCGTACAAACTGTATAAACTCTCTTTTTTACTGATCATACTCCCTTCGCCATCCGACACCAAACTCTTGTTTTGGTTATTTAGACAACTAATGACATACACCTGTTAAAAAATACTCGTTTAAAAAAAGCCCGCAAAACATCGATGCTATGATCTAAACTGGACTGAATACAGCCAATCGTATTTCATACCAATACAAATGTGGGTTCGATACACCCAAGGGTGAAATGGTGATTCATATCTCTTTATTGAGGTTGTGTATATAACGTATCATACCGTGAATATGACGGACTACTCAAATGCATTCAACAAAAGCCTAATCCAATCTATACACAAAGCAAATGCACTACGATCATATAGGTTGATGACAACATTTGATTGAATGGACTGGACTGCGCCATGATTACGGTGAAGGACACCGGTTAAAATCCTTTGTTTGGAGCCAATCGATAAAAGCATGCAGGGCATATATAGATATATGTGACGTGTCATGTCAAAAGGAGACACTTTTGGGCAGGATCGCAAATGGAGAAATAGCCAAAAATCTGCCCGGGGAGATTTTTTTCACAATTTGGGTTTGTTGCGAATTTGTAATGTTATTAATGTAAAATATTGTCTGATAGTTTCACACCGGAATATAACTGGCATCTTGTATTTTTTGACACATTTTTCTAGGTAATGCCTACTCTTAACATTGTCAATAATATTTTTAAAGGCCGATATCTCAATTTCCAATTTTATAATACCATAACTTACGAACTCAATATCTTCGCTTAGAAATGTCCGATTTCATTGGGAAAAACGGCATTGTGGAGCAAAATATCTCTATATTTAAGATATGTAAAAACCTCAAAATTGATAACCTGCCCCAAAGTGTCTCCTTTTGACATGACACGTCACATATTTGTTTCAGCATAGCGCCACCATAAATTTATTGTAGTTAAGTTTCGAGGCGAACGGCATTATGAGGTCCGCCCGCACATTGCCGTAACAGGTAACCCGTATGGCGTTTCCAGTGAACGCCTCTTCGCAATCTCTCTAATATGTTAAAGTAGATCGACCGGGCATGCTGACATCGCGTGTCAAATTGCCATTATGCCTCAATAATTACAAATTCTAGCATATGTATGAATGGAATAAATCTATGGCCTGCTTGCTTCAAATTAACCACTTATTTGCTCGTGAAATTATATTAATATCAAAAGTACCGTTAGTTATTGCTTTTTTGTTGTTGCAAAAAACATTTATCATAACAGCAATCTGATACATCGATGTGTGTCCAGCATGAAAAAAGAACAACAAAACAAAAGCAAATGCGATATGAAACCTACAACTTATATCTTAAATCTCCAGTAAGTCAATACTAAACAATGTATTACACTTCTAAAGTGTTTAATGCTACTCATTAGTGTATGTGTTTAATATAAAAAAAGATGAATACCATCTATATAGAGCCTCAAAGTTACAATTTCTGATGTACTTTCTACCTTGGATCATTTTAGCCTGCTTCTGCATTTCACTACTATATAATAAAATATATTGTAGTCTGTATTGGTCTATATCAGTCAACTGTGATTGCTGAATTTGTTATTTTGATGAGAAACCCTGATCGAATTTAGGATTTCCTTTAAGATTACAGGAGCATGAAATGGACACGTAAAATGTTAACTTTTCATGGTTTAATGAGTTTTCATAGTTATCGTTGGTTACGTGACATTGATTACTTATGACTTTAGGCGATTTATACTTATTCACAAAAACTAACATAACGATAAGACTTTCCGCTGGTAAAGTAAATCGTATCAATGGTTTTTGCTGTGTAATAATTATGCACTTTATCTCAATTACGTGACTTCGATAAGGAAATAAGATTGCAGTATTATATTACAGCGGGGAGACAAGAAGCCAAGAATATTTGGATCAATAATGTTTAGTTAATATCGTTAATTTAAGAGAATGCACAGTTTGGTCCGCAAAATGCGAGTTTAAAATTTAGTTCCCCACAGCTTAGTTAGGTTTTGATATAAAAGTCTTATAATAATAAATAGCGTTGGCAAATTTATATCATCTGATATGTATATTTAGAATTTATTTGTTGATTTACATTCATATTTATCCCCATCTTTTCAAGCAGGACAAATTATTAAAGTAAGTCAATCACCTCTTGTTGTACACAAGTTTTGACATTTGATGAATGAATTTAATTATTTGAAAGGGACATTTTAATTTCATGGATTGATAGCTACGAAGAATATGACTTTGTGCATATAAGCCAGGCTCAAAAAGACTGAAAATTGTAGATTTTATTGCTTTTGTTTTTAAAATTTTTGTCAGCTTGTAATCAGTCATTTTCTACATCATGTATATGAAATTACTTTAAAGGATAAAACTAGATTGTTTGCACCACAAACGATTAACATTATTGTATTTCGGTTTGTTCATATATACATGCATGTCTGACATGTGTATTTTAAAGTTCTCAAAATTTTACTGATGAAATCAACGATACACCTAACAAAAATTCACGAGTCCAGTTATCGCAACTAAGTCCAATTTGTTTTCTATCTCTTATATATCATATATCATTGTATATTAATCGAGACTACGTTTCTCTTTTCACTTTCTGACGTCATCGGAGGGGCAAGAACTCACTCAACCGTGACGAAGGTGCACACTTTCTAGATCATGTCCCACTGCTAAAATCAACATCACTACAAGTTCCGGGTAACGAGGATTCGTTAGCAACCAAGTCTCGCGGGAAAAGCAGTGGACCAGTTCATCTGTGATCAAGCCATCTGGCGAAAGCTCAGATTCGTGAGTAGTATTTTCTTGGATTCGGCTAACAAAAGTATTAGTTTATGATCTCATCAATCCTACCAAATGAATCTCTTTACTAAAGTTAGAAATCGTTTCTGTCAACACGCAGTAAAGACTAAAGGTGAACTAGAAAGTACTGAAAGGAAACTTGTTCGTCACTGTCAACACCTCACATTTACCCACCGTTGCAAAGATAATGGAGTTACACCTTCCAGTTTGAAAATACGCTGCCCGATTAATACGGAAAAGGCGAGAAACATCATCCGTAAAGCGGAGAAAGATAACAAAATCAAATCGCTAAAACAAACACAGGAAATTAAAGTCCACAATCTAGAAACACTGAACATCGATGATGAGTCGCGCCGCCATGTTGATTCGTTTCTCGAAAGAAAATGTAAACAAGAGGAAGTTAAGACCAAGGAAAGACAGAAACAGAAGCTAGAATGTCTTGTATTAAAGAAAGAAACCAAAACACGTAATAAAGCCTCCAGCATACTTTCCTGCCGCTTGCCGCTGCGGCAAGCGGCAGGGCGTTTCAACCAATGACAAGCCTTTATTGTGTCCGTTTGTCTGCAATGCGCGTGCGCCACGCCGCTCAGCGGCAAGCGGCAGGGTAGTATGAAACCAGCATAAGGAAAACACAGAATTGGACCTCAGCGGCACTCGACTCAAGAAATGGAGAAAGAAACATACTGCAGTTATTGTCCGTTTTCCTATACGCAATACACAGAGCTCTCACAATTCACGCGTGACCTCTACAAGTAGTGTATGTTAGAAGTATAGGCAATTGCCTAGTTAACGCCACTGTGTGAAAAATAGGAATTTTGCGGAGTGGTAGGTTTTGCTGTCGAGTTGCTTCCCTTTTTCTGTTTTCTTTTTCTAATTCATTTCGGGTCGACACATTGGCAGGGATAAACGAAGGCCGGGCAGGTCCTGGACTACTAACCCGTGGGACTACTAGACGTGAGCGGTATAAATAATGAACACGTCTGGCGATTAAAAACTTGGGATAGAAAGATATATAATATGTCTAGAGCATTATTTCGACAATTTCTCCCACATCAAACGAAAAGATAGCCAGAACTAATGGCATGCAGGTGGAGACAAAGTGGGATGCATGAATGAAATTGATGACTCCAATCTGGATTTTCACGAAACTGGTTTTAAATTGCATTTAAGGTTGAATCAACATGTCGATGCTGACACGTCGAACTAATAGACGTGGGTGATATAAACAATGGACATGTTTGGCAATTAAAAAATATCAAATATAGACAGGGATAGAAGGGGCCTATATAATATATCTAATGATATATTCGCCCGGTATATTTAAAGCAAGCTTATGGCAGGACAAGACAAAGTGGGATGCGAGCACTTTTATTTGTATGTGGTCAATATGGGTTACGGTAATTATCATTATGGTTTAATTGCCAATAATTTGTCCGACAACATCATTCCTTGGGAACAAATGATAGATATGTATGCAAGATGGGTCGGATTGACAACCAAAGCAAAGCCAGGAGGTGCCATATTGGTGTTGTAATTATCGAGTTAGGCACCGCAGGTAGCCTAACTTGCTATGTTTCTTGCCATTTCTTTCTTTTATTATATGACTATTATGCATGAATGCTCTACACAACGATCACAGGGTAATGGGGACATGAGTTAATTTGCTTTTACCAAAGTTGCGTTAAATCCTGGGCAGTATTATATTTGTCCAGCTAAATTATAGTCAGTCTGCTCACTTCAGAATTTTATAATTAGTGGATAAAATATATATCCCTTTGGAGCGCCTTCTGCGAATTGGCTGTAAAGGTAATTTGCTTGTTACATCATTAGAAATGGGTTGTGTGGGGCTCTGATACATGGTCAAAATGACAGTGGTCAATTCAGGTCGGTTTGCACTTCAGAGCAGACTAACCAATGCCGGGAACCAATTTAAACAGTTCAAATAAAAACATCAACTTGAGGAAAAGCTTTTGTGTCAGCTTTCAAGTTGCCTTCTATAAGGGTGTCGGCAGTCCAGGGCAGGGAACCGGGTGTCGTTTCCTAGTAGGAAGAATTCAATCACCAGGGTGCCATGGGGTAGTAAGCCAGGGGTCATCCTACGTTCTCAATTTTTATTTTCTCCTAAAAAATAAATAATGATAATAAATAGAGGAGTTTTCGAGTTTTCGTAGCCCGCTGCTACCAGGATTGTTTTCTTTAGGCTCAAGGCCTTAACAATCTTAACCATGGTAGACATGTAAGACTATTCAAAATCATAACAATTATTATAGTTCCAACAAGACTGATTGTAAAAATATCCCGTGAATGAATGTATTGTTTGTTGCTACGTTTTGGAATGTCAGGCATAGTCTGCATTTACCTTTTCGATACCTAAATTAAATATTATTTACAGAAATTGAATTTCTATAACATGTCTGCAAAATTTTGTCAACAACAAAACACGAAAATCACGAGATTGCTGTGCAATGTTCAGTACAAAAGAAACACTTAATGCCATATTAGGCCTGCTGAACACCAAAAAAAAAAATAAAATAAAATAAAATAAATCGCCCAGTAAAATAATTTAGAGCAAGTCAACAAGAAGACCTTTAAGCCCCCAAACTTTGCCAAGTATTATACATATACTCATGATAATGTAAATTCCAATAATATGAGCATTCCGAAATACACATCTAGAAGTAGATATTTTCCTCCCACCTTCTTGAAATTCCACAAATGTATGACATTCTTTATATATTATATCTACAAATAAACAAGTTGGGTCATATTCAGCTAACTCCATAAAAAGAGGGGCGGGGGTAAATCCATTATTACAGGGCTCAAAATGAAAAAAAAATGTTTGGATTGAGGTAAAATCCATATCAAACTATCCGTATTGCCTCAAGGATTAAACAATGTGTAGTTTCTACTTTATGACAAAGGGTGTTAAATTTCAAAAGGTCAATCATACCATGTAAAAGTTATAAAATGCCCAAATTTCTTTCAAAATAGACTCAAATTTTTCAAATAGTCACATTGAATCAAAATAATTTGCAGTGCTATTATAATCTGCTTACAGAGATACATGACAAACTCTGCTGACCTTTGACTTTGGTTCTATTAACTTGGTAAAGGAAAAACTAATTTTGTTCTAATCTTTGTGGCAAGATAAACAAAATCAGAAAAGAAATCGTAGCATTTTAAAATTAATACCCTGTGTGATTGACATTTGACACCTATTGTCTTATATCTCCGTAACCATATGTCACGGATAGTAGAAACTATACTTTGTTTTGATCCTTGTGACAAGACGGATTGTCATTTTACAGTAACCCAACCATTTTTCATTTTGATCCCTTTATTATGTGGATTTACCCCTCCCCTTGACTTAACCCACTCTTTTTTAAAGGGACATATGAGCTTATTTTATTCTAATTATCTCAAAGACTAAATTTCAGCTGTAATCCCTCCTCTGCTCTCGCGGTCGACCGGTCATGAAAACCCTAATGACCCTACAATAATTGTTGGATTATGACTTGTAACTTGATCGAAACTAGCGGGATATCCGCGCTCTGCGCGAGCCATCGTTATGTATTAGATAAAGGGTGAGAAAGGGGTTGAGCCTTCCGAGCGACTAACATGCGGACCATACCTCAACAAGACACCGATTACTTACGGTATTGGTCTGTTTTGAACCGTTTATCTTACATATACGGCGAGCCAAAATAAACGAATTTGTTGTAATAGTTTCCAAAAGACAAAATGCAAAAACTGATCTTGTAAAAGTTTAGGGTTTTTCCCAAAATAAAAATACCCCGAGACAGTGTAATATTCTTGACATGTGTCCTGCGTTCGAATCTATGAGTCTTATCTAGTGACAAATGCAAGTGATTTAATCAAATCATGTAGAATTGATTCAATTGAATTTATGGGAGATTCTATTCAATTCACTTGTGGTCCTATCCCACTCGAGAGCATTATTAATTCCTTGTTAATTCATAATATTAATAATGAATATGTAAATAGTTCAATGGTCAAATTACCAAAGTGGGTGGGTTTTACCTAGGCATAAAGGTAACTCTTTTAACACCATAGAAAATATATATTTATCGTTAATATACTTATAGAATAAATGTCCTGAACCAAATTAACGCATATTCCTGGGTACCCTCCTCGACCTATTTTGGTTGGGCCTGTAATGTACTGCATTTTAGATGCACAAAATATCCTTGGTTGAATTGATGTAAGACCGCATGGCTCTTGTTTTGTAAGCTAATTTCTCGGAATCTGTGTTTTGTTGGTAGAGGGGGGACAACGGTAGATTGACACCCTCGTCCTAATTATGCAGGCTTAAGTTAAGAGACATATAATACACACTAATTTGCATTATTCAATAGAGGTGTGCTTGGTGTCATTCAATATACACAAATATTGTTTACCATCTTCATTTAAATATAATATGCATAAACTTGCATAATAATTTATGCTGATCGTGTAAAATATATAAATTCAAAATTAGAGCCCTCTATAGTTTTCTAAAGTCAAATAATGTGGCCAGTGTTTCTAAATACGAACATGTACTTCTCTTTTTCAAAATTTATTGACCTGACCAAGATTATCTTGACCTGACCAGGATTATCTTGACCTGACCAAGATTATCTAGACCTGTCCATATTACGTGATATAATAATAAATCAGCATGGATTAGACTTTTACAATAGATGATGGAACAAAAGAAGAGGCCCAGACGTATATAGCTGAGTAAACGGGAGCGATCACTAAAACAGGACGAATCACCGAATTGGTCACTCACAATTATGACAATGGATATCATACCGAATTGATATTTTATCGTTCCCCTAAGCCCCCCCCCCACACACACACCAAGATTTAAGTGAGTTAAGGCCAAGAATAATATGGACCATACAACTGCAAAATAATGTAAATTTTATCGATGCTCTTATAACCTTGAAGGGGGGCAAGATGGCCATTTCCCAAAAATGCAATTTTTGATGCCAGCTTTGACTTGAGTATTCTGAGTTCAAGGTCATGTCACATTCAAACTTGACATTTGTAAGTATTGTTTACACGTGAGTCCATATTTTGATAAACAGGCGACATCATGTTTATTTTATAAATCATCGAGCAATAACCGGACAAAAGCAACATTACAAATTCGGAACCCTTATGCCCCCTCCTGGGACACATTTTGGTCTGCGGGTCACTTTGGCGCCCGTATTGTGAACAAGTGTTGCAAAGTAAATTGTAACAACATCTGTACGGCCAAGAACCATACAAAGTCACTTTTCTTTGCATAATTGGGTAAAATGTTTTTGGAAGAGACAGTGCATTTTCGATAGGGGTTTTGTTTCTAGAGGAATAACTCATGCGTGACACACATTAATATTTAGTCGGCTTTGTCATGTGTATTTGCTTCTTGTTTACTTTCTTCAATCCTTCTACTTCCGTCTTTTTCCTCAGTCTCCCGATAGCCCTTTTCGCCAGCCCATCGGGCTGGTACCTATTTCTGGGATGGGGTCAGTTTGCTCAAGAGATTATTTTTATTGGTATTGGAATGACTTTTGTTTAAAACTTTTTGTGGTTGAATTTTTTAAAAATATTTTAATTCGATTTGTAAGGAAAAGTAGTATGTTTTGCCGTTTCAACGAACGAAAACGAGTGAGTATTACCAAAGTTATGTTTGAACTAATTATGACTTTAAAAGTTCTAGGTATACAATGGTATAGGCCTAAATGTAACAATAATAGTTAATATATAGCATCATATGGTCAGCAGAAGAAAATCTGACATCACCTATGATGTCATATCAGTGTCCTTGACCTGGGGTCCTTACTCCTTGACCACTGAACAGCTTGATATCATGTTGATAACAGATCTATAGAATCAAAATCTTCATCATATCCCCGGATCATATCACAGATTCTCAACAATCTGTGATCATATGGACCATATTGATGTTAAAGTAGTTATCTATCATATCCTGTGTCGTTTTATGGATAAAAATGACTCAAAATGTTATTGATGAAATGGTTGCTATCATAAACATCAGTTTTGTCTTTTCAACGGGAAAAATCCGATGCAAAATAAAGTTTTTAGGGCCTAGCTATAATATGGGCATAATTTATGCATGTTGGCCTATAGTATTGAACAATGTACCCCATTTGACATGCACTTATAGATAAATAAATTGTCTTACTTTATTAATTTAATAACTTCTTTATTATAAATAAAATGACACATAACTAGGGCCTATTTGATTCATAAAATTACATTCAACAAAATGATTGAAGAGAAAACACACAAGGCACTAGGCAGACTGTTATAGAATGGAGTATGTAAGATGCCATGTCCATAGCTTCGCAGGAGTTTCCGACTAGCAATCAACATGATCAGCACATTCAGAAAAACACAGTTTAAGAGTGAAGATTGTAGTGAGTAACCAGTCCTTTATAAATGTGCTGGCCACTATCTATTATAATATAGTAGGCTTAAACTATACATTGCGAATTAATTAAGTTATTTTAAAATAAAATGTACATGTAAGTTAACTCAAACCGGCAGTGTAGGCCTATATATCGAAAGCAGTGAAATCGGACATTCCTAAGCGAAGATATTGAGTTCGTAAGTTCTGGTATTACAAAATTGGAAATTGAGATATCGTGGGTAAAAAGCTGAAAAGACAAAAAAACCCAACAACAACAACAACAACAAAACAAACAGACCAGAACAATTTGGAGTAATGAATTAAAAGAGTTGACATGAGATTAATAGGAATTAATGTTTTCTGCTGTTTCAGTGTGCATGTTCTCATCGTTGATGGTTTGGTGGACTGTCATGTAGATGTAAGCGTGATCCTAAAAATGCCTTTCACATTGACCAAAACTAATTACAAGACCTCTTCTACATTGAGGCTGGCTTTCCCTTTTAAAGGAATTTGTATTATCCTTTTGTCGCTGGCGTACCAGATACCAGGGGTAAGACATAAAGAAATGCTTTTTACCGGTCAAGTTTATATTACGGGGACATGCGCGTATTGTTCACACTATTTTAGCCCCCAATCACGGTGAATTTGAAGGTGATTTGAGTTTGATGAAGTGCTAAGCCGACTAAATAATAAATCAGCATGGATTAATTCGTTGACCTTTAAAAAAAAAAAAAAAAAAAGTAAAAGAAATATTCTTTTTTCTTAGTTCTGTTTAAATACGCACACTTTCGGTAAACACCTTGATTAGGTATAAAATAGTGTAAAATTGCACTATTTTTTTTGCGCGATTTGCGGGAAATGAACCCAATGTGTATCAATTTTCACTTCAAATAGTATGAAACTGAAAATTTAACCCTGGAAAATTGGGTCAGAATAAACCTCCATGGTCCATTTTTTTATTGACACAATAATAGTGTAAAAAGTGTCCACCAAATTTAGCGGCTCATTTTGTACAATTTTCCAACGACTGAGGAGCCACACTCAGACTCAGACACCCCACCCACTACACTTCCGGATCATATTTCACAAACATTGTGTCCCCCCCCGCGATCAACTTCGGATTGACGCCCTTGAAGAAATTTAATTAGAAACAAGAAGAAAAAATATAGCTCCAATTTCATAACGCGAATATATTTAACTTATATTTTATTATGTAGGAAAGGAGCCGGGGAACGGAGTAAAAAATAGACGAGTAATGGACTGGTAATAGTTGAGACAAGTAGTGAATTCTTTCCGATCTTCTGCAATCAAGGTGTTAATCATGTTGACATACAATTTAATATTGACAGTTTTACTATAGTTGTTCCAATGTATTTGAATTCAACTGATCGTAAAATCAACAGTGCGTGGATTAATTCATTCATTGCTGATAACGTTTTGCAACTTTAACCCATTGACATAATGTGCATTTACTTTAAATCGTGTATCGTACTATCCCGGTAGAAATTGAAGCATAAGTTGAGAGATTAGAGAGATTGCGAAGAGGCGTTCACTGGAAACGCCATACGGGTTACCTGTTACGGCAATGTGCGGGCGGACCTCATAATGCCGTTCGCCTCGAAACTTAACTACAATAAATTTATGGTGGCGCTATGCTGAAACAAATATGTGACGTGTCATGTCAAAAGGAGACACTTTTGGGCAGGTTATCAATTTTGAGGTTTTTACATATCTTAAATATAGAGATATTTTGCTCCACAATGCCGTTTTTCCCAATGAAATCGGACATTTCTAAGCGAAGATATTGAGTTCGTAAGTTATGGTATTATAAAATTGGAAATTGAGATATCGGCCTTTAAAAATATTATTGACAATGTTAAGAGTAGGCATTACCTAGAAAAATGTGTCAAAAAATACAAGATGCCAGTTATATTCCGGTGTGAAACTATCAGACAATATTTTACACATTAATAACATTACAAATTCGCAACAAACCCAAATTGTGAAAAAATCTCCCCGGGCAGATTTTTGGCTATTTCTCCATTTGCGATCCTGCCCAAAAGTGTCTCCTTTTGACATGACACGTCACATATATCTATATATGCCCTGCATGCTTTTATCGATTGGCTCCAAACAAAGGATTTTAACCGGTATCCTTCACCGTAATCATGGCGCAGTCCAGTCCATTCAATCAAATGTTGTCATCAACCTATATGATCGTAGTGCATTTGCTTTGTGTATAGATTGGATTAGGCTTTTGTTGAATGCATTTGAGTAGTCCGTCATATTCACGGTATGATACGTTATATACACAACCTCAATAAAGAGATATGAATCACCATTTCACCCTTGGGTGTATCGAACCCACATTTGTATTGGTATGAAATACGATTGGCTGTATTCAGTCCAGTTTAGATCATAGCATCGATGTTTTGCGGGCTTTTTTTAAACGAGTATTTTTAACAGGTGTATGTCATTAGTTGTCTAAATAACCAAAACAAGAGTTTGGTGTCGGATGGCGAAGGAGTATGATCAGTAAAAAGAGAGTTTATACAGTTTGTACGAATTTGTGCCAATTTAAATCCACTGGCTTTGTGTTGTGTTCGTTTTGATCGTGGTTCCGTGAGTAAACCAGTTAACTTGGCATCGATCGATTTTGACATCACACTACGA
The DNA here is from genome assembly GCF_039555335.1 of Amphiura filiformis. Taxonomy (NCBI): domain Eukaryota; kingdom Metazoa; phylum Echinodermata; class Ophiuroidea; order Amphilepidida; family Amphiuridae; genus Amphiura; species Amphiura filiformis. Next base: position 5,742,518 of record NC_092629.1, read on the forward strand.
CGGCAAATAGTTATACAATCTTATTTCATTCATGGTTTTATTTATAGATAAATAGTTATACAATCTTATTTCATTCATGGTTTTATTTATAGACCACTTGACATCGTCTATCGATATGCATGAACGAGCCGCTACACTGTTCAATGGCTTTCTTGTATATGAAATGCGGTAGGCGATTTAAAATGCACGTGCCCTGAGCAAACTACGATGCATACGCACACTGTAGGGCAAAGAACAATGGAAATGGCACCCCTTTTTGTTTGGTCTAACTGCCCGTTTCACCTGCTAGCTGTACCATCCATTCACTGATTTTTTTTCAGACAAACTCTCTGTTTGTGAGACCATCTTCTTTTTACCATGCTGATTATTACACTACTTATCCATGGATCAATTAATTTATTTGCACTTTGTACAATTATATTTCTCTTCTATCTATAAATATCCTCCATTAAATACTTTTATTACTTTAATTTAATTTATTTATACTTCATATTTATTATTGATTTACTACTATTATTATTCTTATATCATTTTCAACTCTAGACATGATATATTGCGTTTGTTCATGATTGAGTGAACGGGTGAATCTGTTTCTTCTGTTCATCATTGCTCTTTTTCGTGCTCGCTTACTGCTTCGTGCATCATGCATCGATTATGAGTTTATGACTCGTCGTCACAATGAATTCCCCCGGAACACTGATCGAAAAGAAAGACATAGAGATAGATATGTTGCGGTCTTGTAAGACCGCGAAGTCCAGTCGTGACCTTGAAATGACCTCTGATGACATTGAAATGGCTTTGGTCAACATTTTCTTTTTGTGAAAAAATATAGGCACTAAGTTTAATGACAATCTAATAAAAACAATTTGATCTTGACTTGACCTCTGATGACCTTAAAATGACATCCATCGTGTTTTGAATCATATCAACATCACATAATACTAATTTCATTCAAATTGGATAAACTTTTAGAATTTCCCCCAAAACAGACCCCTCCCCGTGTTTAAGCCAACTGTAATTATAACCCTATGCACATGATGCCATTGTTCTGATGATCACAGCACTTAATATGCAAAAGGGAATTTCAAAGTTGTTTTCAGTAATAAACTATGTTTGACCCCTACATGATCTTGAACTCAAAATCTGTTACAATATAGACACCAGCTAATGTCAATGCTTATGTGTCAGTCGCACCTCTGTATACCATGTAATCTGCAGAAAAAGAAGCATTTTGAAGCTCTTTGTTATGTACTGGAATTACACCCTTAATGACCTTTGACCTCAAATCTGTGCTTACCCTATATAGGCCCTGGCTATAGCCAAATCTCAATCCCATAAGCAAAACACTTTGACAGCTGTTTAACATGTTTAAAACAATGGAAAAGCAAGGCGAAAAATGGCGTTGCATGAACTTCTGTCCCCCGTCCAAAAACAAAATTCAACGGCAAATTTGCCGTAACACGACTCGATCTTGCCTAAAACGCCTCTTCGCAAGATGATTTTTGGACGGCATTTTCCACACACAAATGAATAGGTAATCTTCCCGTTCGAATTCGCGTCAAAAAAAATCGAAATTTATTCACTTCTTCTGGTCTATACTAGGTCAAATTGTAACCCCAAAATGGATTTTATTACATGTCGGACTCTACTTGCTCTATTAGGATACTTTGATTCGCTTCATAACAAGACAAACATAAAATTTTTCTGCATTTTATAATGCGTCTTTTTGTCATATTGGAACGTCATTTTTTGCTACCAACCGCAACGTAATCGCCTTACGGTAATTCCACGATTGACCAATTCACAACAGATTTCACCCTCTAGAGGGCACACTAACCTATTTTTGACCAATGTAGTTTGCCGTTGGCGTTCCCGTATCACGTTTCACGTAAATTTCGCAATCTCTCTATTGTTATATGGCGAATGAAGTTAAACCTTAAGTTAAGAATATTTCCAATAATTATTGTCAAAAACAAAGAAGTTTAGGAAGTGCTCAAGTTAAGTGAACCTATATACTTTATATGTAACAATAAATATTAAATCATTAACAGCGATTGTAGTGTAAAGGACATGTCGACGATATTGATAGATTACAGATAACATCAAAATAATTAAACTTGAGCGACAAATAGACATGAAATTTCAATTTGTTGCGCGCTTAATTATCTCAGTGAAGTAGACGTATAATCCCGCTCACAATCACATACCTTGATTTTGAAGATGACATTACTTTTGCAGCTAACAACCTAAACAACGCAGGCTAACTGTTACATGTTGTCGAAGCTGCTGGACAGAAAGTTGGACTATAATAGGTGCGAATGCCAAGAAAAGACAAATAATGCTGCATAAGGAAACTTCATCTTAAATAAAAAAAAAATATATACTGGACGGACATGAATTAGAAATAGTGCAGGACTTCAAATATGTAGGTGGGACATGACATCAATAATTGTAAGCTGGATAGATTATTAGAGAACCATTCCGTGAGTCCGACTTTAAGAGTCGCATAGCAGTCAATATTTGTATAATATCATCCTGTACTATAGGGCGAATTTCTGAAATACAACTATACAACATACATCAATGTTGAAGGCTCTTTAAAAGAAATGGGCTGGGGTTGATATTAAAGATCAGATACTACCTTATCAAGCTGATGTTAGTTGGTAAATGTGAAAACTCTCTTTATCTCCGTCCCTCTCATTTTCCTTTCTCATAATCTCTCTCCCTCTCCCATCTACCTCCTCCCTCCTTTCTCCATGTCCATTCCTTACTTACACATACTCTCTCTCTCTCTCTCTCTCTCTCTCTCTCTTGTTCTCTCTCCCTGCATATTGATACATTACGTAGATAACGAAACATGTTTGTGCAATGCAATGTTTATTTGAATTGTTGTATCAAAACATTTTGACATTTCTTTTTGTTAAAATCGGAGCACTTTTACGTTTTTGACCCCCCATAGAGCCATAAACATGACCTTTGACCTTTCCCATAATAACTCAAGAACGGTACGACCTAGATAGGTCAAACTGTACATGTTCTGAATCCTTATGACTAGAGGAATACATAATTGGTATGGTTGTTAACACAAAGTGGGCAAGTTTTAAGCAAGTTCGATGACCATTTCCCGTCAAAATCTATCATGCATTTTTGTGTGCCCCATGATATTAACTATCTCTGGTAGTAGTGCAGCTTTGCCCCCCACACACCATCTGAGGGGTGGTGCTCATAAACGATTTACGCTTTTTAAACTTCACACTTCCCTTCACACGAATGTAGAATATTAATTTATTTGTGACCAATAGTAAAAATTCCTTATTATTCTTTTTAAATGAAGATCTGAGCTGCAGAAGTGCCTAGTCCATTTTAGTAATTTTGAGATATAAGAATTGTATGTTTTTAATATTTGTGGCAAGCAATGGAACAAGTTAATTAAATTGAAATCCAAAATGCATTATGGAAATATCTCTAGCAATGTGTTGGCACAGGAGTTTGTTCTTGAACATGTTGAAGGTTATTGATATAGTCATTTATATCATTTATTTTTGTCTTAGCAACATTTGCAGCTCGGATCAATGATGCTACCAAATTAGACCCCCGGCAGTACGGCAGTATCAAAACTGTTAATAACTTAATCTTGCCCCAAACTGTAGGCCTACATGTACAAAAAGCCGTGTAACCACATCATGTTTTGAATATTGAGAATATTGTTAAGCCAACTATACAATATGCAAAGGCAAGAGTGTCAGTTGGGTTTAAAATTCAAGTGTAGGGGTGGGGGGGGTTAGCGGTCACTGGGTTTAGCAGTTTCCACTGGGTTTAGCAGTTCTCTGGATATAACGTGGCTTTTGTGGGATTGCCACAGTCGAAAGGCCCTATAGTAGGGCTATGTCTTGATTTGACGTTATGGGTCACATAATTGTTTGTTATCGCCATGATCATGATCACTGCACTGCTGTTTTCACCAGCCAATAGGATATGCCTACAAAAATACGCATATGATGTTCCTTGTTCACGGGTAAAACAGTTTGTCTAGTAGGTGAACGAATCAAAAATGTTATCCGAGCGGAACAGTCACGAAAGGGCCTAGTGGCACTTCCCTGGCATAACGGAATGCATACCACAGATCACACTGGTCGTGGAAACTAAAGAGAACCTAGCCATGTTGGGACAATATAAATTGATATTACTTGGCATATTCACATTGATTCTACATGATGTGTATGCTGTCGGTAGGTAATTTGTTATTCGGGGTGATCGGTGTGTGCTGTGGTGAAGGGATACGTATGTAGACATGCTGGTTCATGCTAGTTCCAGTGGCGGATCTAGAGCGGTCCGAGGGGGAGGGGCAATGTTTGAAAAAAAAAGAATAAAGTTTTAAAAATGGCCTTCGCGTCGCGCTTGCTCGACGCAGGGGTGGGTGTCCCCCTCTCGTAAAGTTTTAGTTTGAAAAAGCCTAAAATTTGCGCCACGCAAGGGGTGTCTGATGAGGGATATGCCCCCTGAGATGTGAGAAAGTTTGGCAAAATGAAGACCTAATTGAAGCCATTTGGTGGATCGTTTAGGCACTATTATTGTGTAAAATATAAATATAAAATTTGCGAAATGGCAGGCCAATTGAAGACATTTTTTCACTGTTATTGTGGGAATTATTGGTTAAAACATCAAGTGCTGGGTGTTAAATACAGAAGCAAAAAGTGGCAGCTGTTTACGCAGGGGCGTCTGAGATGGATGTTCCCCCTGAGAAGTTTGAAAATTTTACAAAATGAAGGTCCAATTGAAGCCATTGTGGTCCATTATTTTTATACTAAAGGGGGCCTATATCATTGCTTTTTAAAACAAAAAAGGGCCCGAACTCAATTTGCAAAAATTTCCATAGGCCTAAGGCTTGAGATTCGCAATTAAAAGATCGATGTTGAATTGAAGGCAGCGTGGAGTCCGTCTTAAGTCCTACTGACTTTGGTGGCAAAATGTGACGGGCCCTGCATATCGGCGGCCCCGCCGTACATTTCACATTCTTTTGGGCGGACGACCCGCGTACCCGCCTTGAAGCAATGCCTAAAATAATCACATGCTATTGACCCGACTGCGGTTTAGGCATGGGCCTACTTATACGTGCAATTTAACCGCCGCCGCCCCCTCCCCTGAATCCGCGCCTGGCTAGTTCTATGATTGGCAAATTAGTAATGTCCATCGGCAAATTAATGGTTGAAAAGTATGTTCAGCGGTAAATTAAATACAGATATGCCATTGAGAGTGGTTGGAAAAATACCTTCAGCAAAAGATTTATTTACAATGTTGGTAATGTGAGGAACAAAGTCAGTGGTGAAATTGGGCGTCATTGACAGCGAAAAAGTCAGACTTTCTTCTAAGGTGTCATTCAGCACAGTTGGTGTGCGTTATGATTTACAGGAATAACTCGTATGGCACGTTATTTTGTCCAATAAAATAAAAGACTGATTCCGCGGGGAAGAGCCTGCCCAATAAGCACAAAAATGTTTTAAACACGTTTTAATTAAAACTTTTAAACAAGTTAAATGTCGTAGAAAAGAAAACGTTTTAAAACGTTTTGTATGGAAACACACTGTAACAATATTTTTATAATGTTTTCTAATTGGTACCGTTAACTAATGTTTGCAAACATTTATGGCCAAATATTTTGTCAACACTTAAGGGATCTGGAATGAGCGTTTTGAGCGTTTCGACAGTATTTTTTGTGGGACATGAGAGCACATCAGACATATCAAATTGCATTCTGAATACGAAGAATGTCTTTCTGATATCAAATAATTTTCATTTTTGAAACTCACGATATAATACAAATTTTATGACAAATTATTAAAATTTGATATTTTTCACATTTTTGATATATAACAGTCCTCGAAGTAAATTTTATAAATCTAATGATATATTCTTAAAGTGTATGTAGCTGGGAGGAAAAGCCGACGATCAATTGAAAATATTGAAGATATGGATTTTTTCCCAAAAGACCTAATTTTTTTGGTGTTTTGGGAAAAAATCCATATCTTCAATACGAAAGGTCAAAATTTTCAATTGATCGTCGGCTTTTTATCCCACCTAGATACACTTTAAGTACATATTATCAGATTTATAAAGTTAACTTCGAGTACTGTTAAATATCAAAAATATCAATTTTAATGATTTGCCATAAAATGTGTATTACATTGCGAATTTCAAAAATCAAAATTATTTGATACCAGAAGGACATTCTTCGTATTCAGCATGCAATTCGATATGTCTGATGTGCTCTAATGCCCCACAATAAATACTGTCCAAAGGTTCATACCCCACCCCTTAAATAACATTATGTAAAATATTTGTAGGTTTTCAAAATGTTATGAAAACGTTTTATACCCTTTATAACCCTTTATACAACCCGACTTTTACATGTTTTCTGACAACCTTTAATAACATTTTGCGAATGATGTCGAAAAGGTTTTGTGTCTGCTGGGTGGTGTCTTGATTAAAAGAAAACTGATTTCTTGATCCAAAAAGCTGCCATGTCGATCAAGGAATCAATAATTTGATCGATAAACATGGTTTCTTGTTTAAAAAAGCCAGGGATGGTCTCATATCCCTGGAAAAACTAGCGCGGTATATGGACCTATTGGCTTTCTCTATATTGATGTACTAGCCATGCGCATTGAGTGATCGGATGCTAGCCAACACGGCGCATTTAAAACTGATGTGACTCTCGCCCAGTAATTATTAAATTTGCACTGTATTTAATTAATTTGAAGGTTAGTTTTGTGGAGTTCATTATCGAACCCCAAAGGTTTAGCTTGTATTCATATCATCGTTGTAAAATAGAGCGTTAGGCTAGGTAATATGGGACTGCACATATGCAGAGTATACACTGATAAATACTGTCGTTGTAAAAAAGAGCGTCAGGTAACATAGGACTTAACATATGCAGAGTATACACTGATAATTACTATCGTTGTAAAATAGAGCGTCAGATAATACAGGTCTTAACATCATATGCATTGTATTCCCTGATAATTACTATTTTTAATTTTTTGTCACGAATTTTGGCTTTTTGGTCTTATTTCCCAATGGTTGGATCAACGTTGGCTAATGGTTAGCTGTTACAACGTCGAAATGGACACGTTAAATTTGTTTGCATTTGTAACCATACCACAACGTTAACCAGACGTCAACATAGGATGTTATGTTGACGTCAATATTTCACATAGCTATTAACGTCGTAATCCACAAGTTAAATTCATTTACATTTGTAACCATGTAAGGACGTTTGTGTACGTTAACAAATGATGTTATATTGACATTATACCAACCATTTGTGCCCAGTGGGTTAATTTGATATTTAAACCTATTTTTTGTTACAAACAGATGTTATATATGAATGCATTGATCCCATGGATGGTACACCAACTGTGATAACGGACCTAACTACTGAGTTTTGTGAGGTTTCAGAGGGTGACAAGTATGCTATTATAGCTGTCACAGTCACACAGAGTATTGGGGATGGTGACAATGAATATACAAGTAAGATTTATGCAAGTAATTTGGGAAAAAATCAGGCTTTTTATGACTTTTTTTAAATTAAGCATTTTTTGACCATTTTTGGTGCAAATTTCTCAAAGTTGGTCAAAATAAAAAAAAATAAAAAATTGGCCCAAAATTTTTTGCTACGTTGAACGAAAATATTTGGGCCAAAAATATACCTTTTTTTTATTTTGGGCCAAAAATAAGCATTTTGGCCCAAATTTGATCTCACAGATAAATTTATCAAGTCTTTGAAATTCTAAATATGCATACTTTTATATAAATTAGAACAACAATTTAGCAGTTATGAGGCCCAAAAGTTTCCATAATTCCAGGGTTAAAACCACCCTTAAGTAGTTACTTTCTTCTACTTCTTGTCCATCTTCTGAACGTTCATTTAAAATGAACAGGACCATGGTCTGAAGTACCTGGTCTTGCATGTACTGTGCAGGTGGCATCAAGATCAGTGATGACCAAGTCTGGAATCTAATCTTCCCGGGTAGGCTCCTTGACAAATTGTCTTAGACCAAGTACATTACACATCTCAGGTGTGCGACGTCCAGCAGCACTATGTTGTAGGCTGCTAAGCTATTCCTTGTGGTGGACATTGAAGTCACCAAGAATAACTACTGATAGTGCATTGAATTAAGAAATTTTTGACAAGATGGTTGATTTCAGAAAGCTGATGATATCACTGTTAGCACTACGTGGTCTATAGACAGCAGAAAATAGTGTTTAATGAAGCTTGAGAATGAGCCACATCAGCTCAATGTCCACTGGATAAAGAGCACAGTCATGAAATATATCAATAACCTCCAGGCAATAGTTATGTAGGCAGACCCATCATTCACAGTAGCATCCAAGAAGGTTTCCACGATGACAATAATGGATAGCTTTAGTTCATGGTACAAATTGGACAGCTCACCTATGTTTGAACGTAGTCATCTGATGTTCACTTCTAGTTAAGTCAGGTTCATTTCACGTAGTAGTTGGCCAGGCATGGGTCGTTACCGTTTTGATCCGGTCATTCGAGGCTTCTTTAACTTACTTGTATAGCGAGAGAAATTGAAGAGTAGGGGGGGGGGTGCTGGCCCCAGTTTAGTTTGTAATTAGCCCGTAAGCTAAGTAAAGATTTGTTCCAAGTCTACCACATTATAATAAAAATAACAAAGAACTTTTTAGACTGCGACAAGTTTGTGCTACAACATTGTTTCTGCATGGATATTAATTATTTGTTAATTCAAAATCAAATTTGCAACACACTGTGTTTTTTCTAGAAACGTTTTCTAGAAATATGGACTTAATGTTGTCCAGAATATAATAAAAGTGCACAGTGTTGAAAGGTATTTGGCCCAAGGCTTGGATAGCAGTTATCCACGTTGTTTGGCTAATGAGTACATGGATAACCATAGCGAAATGGGCATAGATTGGATAGCTCTTTAAATTTCAAATCGATTTCAGTGATCAGTCTACTATTACACCTCTTTCAGAACATTCCAATATCATTGTCTCCACTAGGAATATAACCATACCATTTACCGGAGCTCCTTAACATTGTGATTATTTACTAACAGGTTGCACAATAATAATAAACTTCGCTATACTTTGTGTACAAAATGGGCTCTATCACAGAAGCTCGATTCAGTTTTGGAATTTATAAAGACAAAACATATGCAAGAAAACAACCAAAACTAGATATATTGCAGCCTACGAAGGCTACGAAGTCCAGCCGTGACCTTGAAGTGACCTCTGATGACCTTGAAAATATTTGGAGTACAATTGCATTTTCGTGAAAGTTAAGTTAAATAACAATCTAGCTTATAAAATAATTTGATCTTTGTTGACCTCTAATGACCTTGAAATTACCTCCATTTTGTTTTAAATCATATCAATATTACATATTCTAATTTAGATATAAATTGGACGAATTTTGGAATGTTACCCCTTTTGACCTTTGGTTGACCCCTGGTGACCTTGAAATGACCTCCATATTTTGAATCATATCGTGATCACATAATTATACTAATTTTCATTCGAATTGGACAAATTTTAGAATTTTACCCCTTTTGACCCCAAAACAGACCCCTCCCCATGTCCAAGCCAAATTTGATTATAACTCTATGCACCCAATGCTATAGTCATTTTGGCATTATTCTGAAGATCACTGCACTTAATATGCAGCAAATAGTGAAGTTTAAGATGATTTTCAGTAATCAACCTATTTAACCCCTGCATGACCTTGTAGTCCAAATCTGTGTTTACCCTATAGACAGTAGCTTGTGTCAATGTATATGTGTAAGTCGTATCTCTGTACCATGTAATCTGTAGGAAAAGTAGCATTTTGAAGGTATTTGGTTATGTGCCGGAAATACCCCTTAATGACCTTTGACCCCAAATATGTGTTTATCCCATAGCCCATAGACCCCAACTATAGCCGATGCCGATGACCAAGTTTCACTACTCTACCATGTAATCTGTAGAAGAAGAAGCATTTCAGGTAAAAATCGCATTTTTGGCCAAAATTAACTCATGCGTGACAAATGTAAAAACTGGGATAGTGGAGCTTTTGCCTAAGTTTGGTTATAATCGGTCAAATAATGAAGGAACTAGAGCTAATAATGTCAAGGTTGACAGAAGAAATAAAGAACTAGATATATTGCAACCTACGAAGGCTACGAAGTCCAGCCGTGACCTTGAAGTGACCTCTGATGACCTTGAAAAGATTTGGAAAACTTTTGCATTTTCGTGAAAGATGTAGGCATTAAGTTTAATAACAATATAGCTAATAAAATAATTTGACCTTTGTTGACCTCTGATGACCTTGAAATGACCACCATTTTGTTTTAAATCATATCAATATTACATATTCTAATTTAGATTTAAATTGGACGAATTTTGGAATGTTACCCCTTTTGACCTTTGGTTGACCCTTGGTGACCTTGAAATGACCTCCATCATATTTTGAATCATATCGTGATCACATAAACTAATTTTCATTCGAATTGGACACATTTGAGAATTTTACCCCTTTTGACCACAATTTTTTTTTTGATTTGATTTGATTTGATTTGTTCGGGTTTTGACAACCCTGGATAACCCAAGAAAGCCTCTATTGAAGCTTATTTCCATTGGGGTCCATTTGAACACCGGGGCGGGTTGGGAACAGTCAGGGGTTAACACCCTACTCTTTTCGAAACTGGCTGCGAGATACATGTACAGGTATGGCTCTCTGTACACGGGACCGACGGCTTAACGTCCCCTCCGACGGACGGAGTACTTTCATGATTCATTTACCCAATTCTAAATGAACCATGGGGAGAGCGGAAGTCTGAATTTAATCTACAGAAGTTGCCAATTAATTTCAGACTTTTTTTTCCAAGTCAATATCCCAGCAAATCGCCACCGCCGGGAATCGAACCCGGGACCTCATGCACTAAAGGCAAGTACCCTAACCATTGCGCCACGCTCTCCCGGTAAACAGACCCCTCCCCATGTTCAAGCCATGTTCAAGCCAAATCTGATTATAACCCTTTATGCACTTAATGCTATAGTCATTTTGGCATTATTTTGATGATCACAGCGCTTAATATGCAGCAAATAGTGAATTTTAAGATGATTTTCAGTAATCAACCATTTTGACCCCTGCATGACCTTGAACTCGAAATCCGTGTTTACCTTATAGACACCAGCTAATGTCAGTGCATATCTGTCAATCTCATCTCTGTACTATGTAATCTGTAGGAAAAGAAGCATTTTGAAGGTATTTGGTTATGCGCCAAAAATCCCCTTAATGACCTTTGACCCCAAATCCGTGTTTACCAAATATACCCCAACTATTATAGTCGATGCCGATGACCAAGTCTCATTACTCTACCATGTAATCTGTAGAAGAAGAAGCATTTTGGGTAAAAATCGCATTTTAGCCAAAATTACTCATGCGTGACGTTTGACCCCAAGTGGTTAATGTCAACTGTAAAGACTGGGGTAGTGGAGCTTTTGCGTAAGTTTGGTTATAATCGGTCAAATAATGAAGGAGCTAGAGCTAATTATGTCAAGGTTGACAGAAGAAATAAAAAACAGATATATTGCAGCATACGAAGGCAAGAAGTCCAGCCGTGATCTTGAAGTGACCTCTGATGACCTTGAAAAGATTTGGAAAACTTTTGCATTTTCGTGAAAGATGTAGGCATTAAGTTTAATAACAATGTAGCTAATAAAATAATTTGACCTTTGTTGACCTCTGATGACCTTGAAATGACCTCCATTTTGTTTTAAATCATATCAATATTACATATTCTAATTTAGATTTAAATTGGACGAATTTTGGAATGTTACCCTTTTGACCTTTGGTTGACCCCTGGTGACCTTGAAATGACCTCCATCATATTTTGAATCATATCGTGATCACATATACAAATTTTCATTCGAATTGGACAAATTTTAGAATTGTACCCCTTTTGACCACAAAACAGACCCTTCCCCATGTTCAAGCCAAAACTGATCATTATAACCTTATAAGCACCCAATGCTATAGTCATTTTGGCACAGCACTTAATATGCAGCAAATAGTGAATTTTAAAGTGATTTTCAGTGATCAACCCTATTTGATGACCCCTGCATGACCTTGAAATCCAAATCTGTGTTTACCCCATAGACACCAACTAATGGCAATGCATATTTGTTAGTCGTATCTCTGTACCATGTAATCTGTAGGAAATAAGCATTTTGAAGTTATTTGGTTATGTGCCAGAAATACTCCCTTAATGACATTTGACCCCTAATCGGCCGTGTGTACCCCATAGACCCCAACTTTAGCTAATGCCGATTACCAAGTCTCATTACGCTACCATGTAATCTGTAGAAGAAGCAGTTTGGGTAAAAATCGCATTTATGTCCAAAATTACTCATGCGTGATGTTTGACTTCAAATGGGTCATGTCAAAAGTACAGGCTGGGGTAGTGGAGCTGTTACCCATGTTTGATATAAAATTGGATCGGTTGAGCCCATATTTATTGGTCGAGCTATGAGTTTTAAAATATTGGACGAGACGTAGTCGAGTTCAATATTTTACAACTCATAGCGAGACCAATAAATATTGGGCGTAAAGCATCAATTTTATCATTATTATATTTTGGATCCAATATTATCACAACTTGGATCCATCAAAACATAATAATGGTTATAATCGGTCAAATAATAAAGGAGCTAGAGCCAATTATGTCAAATGTTGACAGAAGAAAGAAAGAAAGAAAGAAACAGAAACTCCTGAAATACAAGATACAAATACTAAAGAAAGAAGAAGAAGAAGAAGAAGAAACCGCTGGGATGCAAGAGTCCAGCCGTTTACCCCTTTTGACCCCAAAACAGACCCCTCCCCATGTTCAAGCCAAATTTGATTACAATCGTATAAGCACCCAATGCTTTAGTCATTTTGGCATTGTTCTGATGATCACAGCACTTCATATGCAGCAAATAGTGAAGTTTAAGTTGATTTTTAGTAATCAACCCTATTTGACCCCTGCATGACCTTGTAGTCCAAATGTTTACCCTATAGACACCAGCTAATGTCAGTGCATATGTGTCAATCTCATCACTGTACTATGTAATCTGTAGGAAAAGAAGCATTTTGAAGGTATTTTTAGCCAAAATTACTCATGCGTGACGTTTGACCCCAAATAGGTCATTTCAAATACAAAGGCTGGTGTAGTGGAGCTTGTGCCTGAGTTTGATATAAAATTGATCAATTGAGCCCATATTTATTGGTCGAGCTATGAGTTTTTAAATTCATAGCGATGAGTTTTTAAATTCATAGCGAGACCAATAAATATAGGGCGTAAAGCATCCAATTTTATCATTATTATGTTTTGCATCCAATATTTGCACACACTTGGATTCGTCAAAACATAATAATGGTTATAATCGGTCAAATAATTAAGGAGCTAGAGCCAATTATGTCAAGGTTGACAGAAGAAAGAAGAACTAGATATATTGCAGCCTACGAAGGCTACGAAGTCCAGCCGTGACCTTGAAGTGACCTCTGATGACCTTGAAAAGATTTGGAACACAATTGCAATTTCCTGAAAGATGTAGGCAGTAAGTTTAATAACAATCTGGCTAATAATATAATTTGACCTTAGTTGACCTCTAATGACCTTGAAATGATCTACATTTTGTTTTAAATCATATCAATATTACATATTCTAATTTAAATTTAAATTTGTCGACTCCAATTGGCTTCAAAGTTAAAATCTAAAAATCTTAGATGTAGTATGTTGATGTCACTTGTACAGTAATTCCCGATTGTCGACAAGCATGGACCAATTGTTGACAAAACACTAGTAATTAAAAATATTAGAGATAAGCTTAACATTTCCATTACTTGCCATGAAATTCCCGATTGTCAACAAGCACGGACCAATTATCGACAAAACACTAGTAATTAAAAATATTAGAGATAAGCTTAATATTGTCATTATTTGCCATGAAATAGCTGCATCAGTTTGCTATTTTCATTTGCAGAATACCTTTCTATTAAGGTTGGTCTGAACCCTGGAATTATGGAAACTTTCGGGCCTCATAACTGCTAAATTGTTGGTCTAAAGTATATAAAAGTATACATATTTAGAATGGCAAAGACTTGATAAGTTCATCTGTAAGGTCAAATTTGGACCAAAATGCTCATTTATGGCCCAAAATCCCAAAAACCTTTTGGCCCACTTTTTTTTTTATGCAACGTAAAAAAAATTCTTGTGCCCCAATTTTTTTTTTTATTAATTTTTAAAAACTAGATAAAAATATCTAGGAGCCATTTTTTCATTTGTTTGAATTTTGACCAACTTTACCAAAAATATTTGAAATTTGGGCGAAAATCGGGCTTTTTTATGATTTTTTGACCATTTTTGGTGCAAATTTCTCTAAGTTGGTCGAAATTCAAAAAAATGAAAAAACAGGACCTAGATATTTTTTATCTATTTTTTAAAAATTAATAAAAAAAATATTTTGGCCCAAGAATTTTTTTTACGTTACACGAAAAAAAGTGGGCCAAAACCTGTTTTTTAGATTTTGGGCCAAAATGAGCATTTTGGCCCAAATTTGACCTCACAGATGAACTTATCAAGTCTTTGCCATTCTAAATATGTATACTTTTATATACTTTAGACCAACAATTTAGCAGTTATGAGGCCCGAAAGTTTCCATAATTCCTGGGTTCAGATCAATCAATAGATGAATAAAGTAGAATTGAAATTTTTTGAACATTGTCATGTGAAAAAATAAAATGGTATAAACCGGATGTGCAGTTTCCTTGGCTTTTTAAACATAAAGTTAAATTTCGTTACAAATATTTTTTTCAGATGTACACACAAAATGGATACCTGACGCTGATGCAGCAACGGAGGGTGAAGATTACTACCCTTATGTAACTCTAACACCGATCCCAAGTACCGCAAGTGCTACTTTCCGTTCGTATGTATATATCCCAATTATTGATGATAACGTGATTGAAGAAACGGAACGGTTTACCTTGAACGATATCTCATTCACGACCATGGGCAATAATGAAGTGGCATGTATGGCTACCTGCACTCTCTACATTCATATCATCGATAATGACAGTAAGCGCTTATCACAGTTCCGTAGACTTATTGCCCTTTAATTATAATATTTGTAAATCATATTTGTTCATTTATTTATTTGTACGTTTCGTTCTTGGCAGTGAAAATATAAACACTCGAACTGTAACAAGTCGATTTTCGGCTATAAATCATACTAGAAACAAACGATATTCAAACTGTTGGTTAAATATAATCCCGGGAATATAATAAGGAATCACTATTCTGATCTAAATACTAAGTTTGAAATCAAGATACCCTAAAACTAAAAGCAAAACTAAAAAGCAAAACCCAAATTATTCTAGGGTTGCATCAATTCCCCACCCTCTGGGGTCAGGTGAGGGGTATTTAGTTTTTTTTCTGCTTTTTTGTTTACACTACTAAAAGTGGGTCAATATCCTGGAGTCAATAAACCTTTTTCTATTGCGTTGATGGCTAATTAGGTATACATTAGGTGGGGGCGAAAAACACCTTTTTTCTCGAATCGACTTGGAAGTCTCGGAGAATATTACTGGGGGTACATACTAGTATTGTGCTGAAATATCAGTAAGATCGACGCATGTTTCACCCAGGCAGTAGATTTTTACAAAATCCCTACTTTATTGCTATTTCTAGAGAACAAAGATCACTTCCTAGTCTTTTAATGGTACTCTAGTGTGTACAAAGAACAAGACCACTTTCGGGAAAAGACCAAAAACTACCAGCAATGCTAATTTCAAAATAAATCTCTCATGAAAATCCTCCGGACGAGAACCAAATTATTAATTTTATGCGGCCTAAATTATTTTTTTTTGACCCGACCTTATTTCTCATTAACACATCATGCGATATTTTCGTATTTCATTAACCGTTTTTGAGGGGTAATTAAAAAAATATCCAAATAAAAACATACGTCTGCGCGTTTTTTTCAGTCGGGTCAAAACCGATAAATCTGCAGTACTTGGAATGGAAAAATCGGCAAAAATAAAGTGTCACAAACTACTAATTTTTATTCATAAATTAAAGGCAGTCTTTCTAAGTTTCATTTTCTTTGTAGGATGTAAGTTGCAGATAGCTAACGACCTGTATATAAATACGTGAATATTTTGTTGTTTTTATCTGTTTATAGTGCCGTGTGTTTCATTTGATAACTCCGTCTACATAGTACCAGAAGATGGGACGCCGACCCCATAGGCCTTGTAATTCCCAATCTAGACTCTGGAGACCCCACAGGGATAATTCCTGTTAATATAGGTAAGTTTTTAATCAATGCTCGACGACGAAACTGATAAAATTTTGTCATAGTTTGCTTTATCCCGTCGAAAAAAGCCACTGCTTTTCATGTTATGTCCCTATACAGTGAAGAGGGCTTTATTTACGCTTGTCAAGTCCAGCCACATTGGGATGACTTGCACGAAGCAGGTAGGGTTAAGTGACCGCTTATAGGTTGAATTCCCAGTCTGCCTAACCATGAAGCTCCCGTGGCCAAGTGGTCAAGGCGATGGTCTCCTAAACAGAGGTCCTGGGTTCAATTCCCGGGCGGGATCACTTTGCCTATTTCCTCCTTTAAACATTGCTCGACGGCGAAACTGATAAAATCGCATTATAGTTTGCTTATTCCCGTCGAAAAAAGCCACTGTTTTTCATGTTATGTCCCTCCACAATGAGGACGGCTTTATTTACGCTTGTCAAGCCCGAGCCACATTGGGATGACTTGCACGAAGGAGGTAGGGTTAAGTGACTGTTTATAGGTTGAATTCCCAGTCTGCCTAATCATGAAGCTCCCGTGGCCAAGTGGTTAAGGCGCTGGTCTCGTAAACCAGAGGTACTGGGTCCAATTCCCGTTACCACACAAAAGTATTATTATTATTATTATCATTATTATTATTGTAACGGTAACGCTAAATGATTTGAATATTTCTCTTCCTTTTGGATAGGCTTTACCTGCACAGACATATCTGCCACCATTACGACAGACTACACATTAGAAACTCCAGTTGATTTTACGGGCCCCACTGGAATTACTTCAATCACAGCTGTGGTCGATGACCTTAATGAAGGTGTGGAATGTTGTGTATTATCTATCAATCCACCTGAAGCACCGACCGACTACAAATTAGTCACTCCGTCGACAGCCAAAGTATGCATTATAGATGCTCCAAGTACCCCAGGTACTCCAGGTAAGTACACCTTGTACCTATTCAGCTTCATATCAACAAATAACAACGGTGTACCGTTTTGCTTTTACTACAATGTCCATACTACGCGTGTTACTTAGGGGATGGGGAACTTATAAAAAATGGGTAGAAATGGGAGGAGTCTGCTATGTTTACTGTAATGTTGGTGCATATCAATGACAAAACTCTTTAGTTTTATATTTGAGGGTCACAGGAAAGTATGTAAATAGGCTTGTATATTTGATGTTGCATTTCAGCTCACGCCCTTGTTTTGCAGCCACGATTTCATCAATTTCCTGTACGGCGATTTCCTTTTTCTTTGGTTTGGCGTGCTGAAATAATTATGGTACTTACTTACAACTTTGGAGAACGGCATATGCCTTAATGAATCTCGTCAATGCAGACAATTCGACGTGATTTTGCAAGCTTCTACTTGCTATTTTTTCAATCAAAATCAAGTTGTCCAAATCATGCTGATCACTCGCACCTGTAAGATTAGTATCTTTGAAAAGAGCGGTATTGTATTCAATCTATGATTGCAGATATACACAGGATGAGTGCAACCTGCTTGTAGTGCAAGGCGATATAGTCAAAATTGTATTCATTAATTGCTATGGTAGTTAATCCGATTTATTAGTTACTTCTACAGCGAATTGTCGGTATCCATCCATATCTTTTTTAAGCAGTGTTACTGTGCAATTATGTGCTAGTAAATAATTTGCGTATTTCACAGTTGGATTGATTTTTAAATTATATTTTTATTTTGCTTGATGATGTATATAATTATGTGTGTAGTATTTTAAAACCTATTCAATCGTTATACTGAATTCGTTGTATTTTGATGTAACATAATTTTGTTATTGTAAAGCCCATTGAGGAATATGCGATTCACAATGCGCTATATAAATGCTGTTTTATTATTCTAATATATTTATATTTAACAGCCATTGGGACCGAAATGGGACTTTGTGATTCAAGTGCGTCATGGATTTTCTTTAAAAAAATAGGATGATGCTTCATCAGTCCCAGACACTACCCCCAAAATCTTAGCTTCCTCGCTCATTACGTTTGTCCGAAAAAAATTAAACATAAACAATGTTAAATGGTTTACCAATTAGCAGCCACTAGAAAATTGTGCGCCAACGTTGGCCCAGTGATAAGAAAACAGTTTTTGAATCCTTCTATGGGTGTCATTACAATGATACAAAAAATTGTTGGGTTACCATTGGCGCATCGTAATAATCAAGTTTAAAATATTAGTGAAAAGCGCCCTCGTGCTGTTTTCTGTGGCTTTAAACTCATTGCGCCATTAAGTACCCACAAAAAAGCAAGTTGAAATGGATAAACTAGTTATTTAGAATCAAATGCAAATGCAAAATTGATGGGTGCTCGTTGGCGCAAGAAGAAAATGGAGGTCAAAGGTCAAATTTTCTAATTTTGAGCCATTTTCACGCCTCATTAATTTCGTGCGCCAAGGTCAAAGAACAGAAAAATTTGTGTTCAGTGGTAAACAAACTGTAACTCTACTAAAAGAAGCAGTAAATAGCTTGAGAAACTCCAGTTGATTTTACGGGCCCCACTGGAATTACTTCAATCACAGCTGTGGTCGATGACCTTAATGAAGGTGTGGAATGTTGTGTATTATCTATCAATCCACCTGAAGCACCGACCGACTACAAATTAGTCACTCCGTCGACAGCCAAAGTATGCATTATAGATGCTCCAAGTACCCCAGGTACTCCAGGTAAGTACACCTTGTACCTATTCAGCTTCATATCAACAAATAACAACGGTGTACCGTTTTGCTTTTACTACAATGTCCATACTACGCGTGTTACTTAGGGGATGGGGGAACTTATAAAAAAATGGGTAGAAATGGGAGGAGTCTGCTATGTTTACTGTAATGTTGGTGCATATCAATGACAAAACTCTTTAGTTTTATATTTGAGGGTCACAGGAAAGTATGTAAATAGGCTTGTATATTTGATGTTGCATTTCAGCTCACGCCCTTGTTTTGCAGCCACGATTTCATCAATTTCCTGTACGGCGATTTCCTATTACTTCGCGTTAGTATTTTGAACACTTTAAAGAAATAATTATGGTACTTACTTACAACTTTGGAGAACGGCATATGCCTTAATGAATCTCGTCAATGCAGACAATTCGACGTGATTTTGCAAGCTTCTACTTGCTATTTTTTCAATCAAAATCAAGTTGTCCAAATCATGCTGATCACTCGCACCTGTAAGATTAGTATCTTTGAAAAGAGCGGTATTGTATTCAATCTATGATTGCAGATATACACAGGATGAGTGCAACCTGCTTGTAGTGCAAGGCGATATAGTCAAAATTGTATTCATTAATTGCTATGGTAGTTAATCCGATTTATTAGTTACTTCTACAGCGAATTGTCGGTATCCATCCATATCTTTTTTAAGCAGTGTTACTGTGCAATTATGTGCTAGTAAATAATTTGCGTATTTCACAGTTGGATTGATTTTTAAATTATATTTTTATTTTGCTTGATGATGTATATAATTATGTGTGTAGTATTTTAAAACCTATTCAATCGTTATACTGAATTCGTTGTATTTTGATGTAACATAATTTTGTTATTGTAAAGCCCATTGAGGAATATGCGATTCACAATGCGCTATATAAATGCTGTTTTATTATTCTAATATATTTATATTTAACAGCCATTGGGACCGAAATGGGACTTTGTGATTCAAGTGCGTCATGGATTTTCTTTAAAAAAATAGGATGATGCTTCATCAGTCCCAGACACTACCCCCAAAATCTTAGCTTCCTCGCTCATTACGTTTGTCCGAAAAAAATTAAACATAAACAATGTTAAATGGTTTACCAATTAGCAGCCACTAGAAAATTGTGCGCCAACGTTGGCCCAGTGATAAGAAAACAGTTTTTGAATCCTTCTATGGGTGTCATTACAATGATACAAAAAATTGTTGGGTTACCATTGGCGCATCGTAATAATCAAGTTTAAAATATTAGTGAAAAGCGCCCTCGTGCTGTTTTCTGTGGCTTTAAACTCATTGCGCCATTAAGTACCCACAAAAAAGCAAGTTGAAATGGATAAACTAGTTATTTAGAATCAAATGCAAATGCAAAATTGATGGGTGCTCGTTGGCGCAAGAAGAAAATGGAGGTCAAAGGTCAAATTTTCTAATTTTGAGCCATTTTCACGCCTCATTAATTTCGTGCGCCAAGGTCAAAGAACAGAAAAATTTGTGTTCAGTGGTAAACAAACTGTAACTCTACTAAAAGAAGCAGTAAATAGCTTGAGTCCTGTTGGTTAATTTTTTAAAATGATTTTCTAAATATCATCTTAAGGCAAGTAAACAGTAAATAATATGCCATGCCGTTCTATATGCGAACTTTAAGCGTCCTCTACTAGATATGCCAACAAGTACCCATGGTGTTTTAAACTTTAGTTAGTGTATTCAAGTGCTGTTGCTTGCATTTCTGTGGAAATAGATGTGGGATCATGTTGGCGCAAGGATATTTTAAGGGTCAAAGGTCACTTCAAAATCACAAAATGCTACTTTTATGTTAGTTTGTGCGACCATATGCAATCTTCAAGTATCCATTTCTCAATGCGCCAACAAGTACCCATGGTGTTATAACTTCATTTAGTTTATCCAAGTTCTGTTACTTGCGTATCTGTAGGAATATGTTTGGGCTTATGTTGGCGCAATGATATTCTGAGGGTCAAAGGTCAATACAAAAATCTCAAAATATGACAAATTGCATTCTTTGAGTGTTGGTAATTTCAATGGCAACAAGATCCCATAATTTTTTCACTACCTATAACCTATGCTAACTCGATTTATTACATTTTTTCATAAAAATCCTTGGGATAATATTGACATATGAATATTTAAAGAGCCAAATATTACAAGTATGTGACCAACATCTGCATTTTTATTTAAAATGCAGAAGTTACACGATTATATTATTATATGAATGAAGATCAATATTGCATTTTGACTGCAATGAATCAATATATACTTGTAACATGTGCAGGCTTATAATATTTTGCAGTTCCTAAATATTTTTGTAAACCATGAAAACTTAACATGTGTACCTTCCACTTGGTTTGTTGTGGATGGTCACATGATCTGAAAATGCAGGGTAAGTTTCGATTTATACACATTCTGCATTCAACAAAATTAAGGTGTTACATTCTTAAATATCACTGTGCCATGAGCATCCCATTGTTATGACTTCAACAAGCAAATATACACTCCATTTGAGGTAGAAATTGGAACAATGTTTGCACACATTTTCACAGTTGCACAAACTGGCAAAAAGTTGCTCTTTGTGTTTTAGGATTGACCTTTGACCCTTAAAATATCCTTGCGCCAACATGAACCCAAATTAATTTCTACATAAATGCAGGTAACCGCACTTAGATAAACTGATTGAAGTAAAATCGTTATGGGTACTTTTTGGCACATCTAGTAGTTGACGCTTGAAGATTGCGTATTAGTTGCAGGAACTATCAAAAAGTAGCATTTTATGGTTTTGGATTAATCTTTGACCTTAAAAATATCCTTGCGCCAACATGAACCCATACTAATTTCTACATAAATGCAATTAACAGCACTTAGATAAACTGATTGAAGTAAAAACATTATGGGTACTCTTTGGCACATCTAGTAGTGGATGCTTGAAGATTGCATATTGCGAACTATCATAAAGCAGCACTTTATGGTTTTGGATTAACCTTTGACCCCTAAAATATCCTTGCGCCAACATGAGCCCAAACTAATTTCTACATGAATGCAAATAACAGCACTTAAATATGGTTAATGAAGTAAAAACACCATGGGTACCTGTTGGCACGTCCTGTTGTGGATGCTTGAATATTGATGGAACCCCTATTTGGTCTATTATTTACTATTTACTAGGCTTTAGGATGATATTTAGAAAATCATTAAAATACTAAACCAACAGGACCCAAGCTTGTTTCTGTTTCTTTTATTAGAGTTATAGTTTCTTTACTACTGAACACCACTTTTAATGTTCTTTGACCTTGGCGCACAAAATTAACGAGGCGTGAAAATGGCGCAAAATAAGAAAATTTGACATTTGACCCCAATTTTCTTATAGCGCCAACGAGCACCCATCAATTTTGCATTTGCATTTGCTTCTATTTTTTGCCTATTTCAACTGATTTCGTCTCGTTTTCTGTATAAACTGCTGTGTGATTGGATTTTGTATTATACTGTGCCAATTATGACCTACATTTGATTGTGGATTTATGTGTCATTTTCGTGTGATTTTTGAAACAAATATTCATCTTTTGCACTGGATTCATCGTGAGTACTATGTACAGTATCAGTATAGTAAACGCCATGTATGCTATAATGTGTTGATTTCGTATCGACTTCGTGTCGACTTCATATCGACTTATCGACTTTCACCTGATTAGCTTCGATCACAATGAGACCGTTCTGCTTTAACACACATGTGTCATCATCTCCATTAAAAACTGTGACTAATAATGCAATCACGATTATTCGACCTAAGATTAGAGGATATAGAGGTGGTCGTCATAAAAAGAAATCTATTAAGACTTGTGTTAAAACCAGAAAATCAAAATGCAATGCTCGCCGTGCCCCAAAACCAAACTTCAGTAACCTGGTGTTGCTGGATTTTTCTAGTGCATTTGACACTATTGACCATGCTATTTTACATCGTCGTTTGTCGCTAAGATATGGAATTACGGGCAAAGCCTTAGAGTGGTTTAAGTCGTACTTAACGGAACGCACTCAGTCTGTCGTCATCGGCGATTCTCCTTCAAATAGAGCCAATCTCAAGTGGGGAGTCCCCCAGGGCTCTGTAGCCGGACCCATGTTGTTCTCACTCTACAGTGCCCCACTTCAGGATGTCATCACTAGTCATGGAGTTGGCACAATTGTGTATGCTGACGACACCCAGCTGTTCCTTACTTTTGATCCTAAAGATAGGGATGAAGCCTTACATCGTATTGAGAAATGCATCGAGGATGTTAAACGCTGGGCAGTGGAAAATAAACTTGTTCTTAATGACGCTAAAACAGAGCTTGTCCACTTTACCTCGCGATTCTCTACGTCCTACCTTCCACCTCCGCGTATCACCATTGGTGACTCAGAGATTGTCGCTTCTTCATCCGCTAGGAATCTCGGTGTCAAAGTTGATCACAATCTGTCCATGAGTGACCACATCTCCAGCGTATGCCAGAGTGCTCATGCTGCTCTCCGCCGAATTGGACAAATTCGTCCTTTCTTGAACTCTGCTACTTGTGCTAGGCTTGTGCACGCCCTCGTAACGTCTCGCCTTGATTCTTGCAACTCCATCCTGTTTGGCTTACCATTGCACGAGATCAACAGGCTCCAGCGAGTGCAAAACACTGCCGCTAGACTTGTTGCCAGGATATCGCGTCATGAACACATCACTCCTGTTCTCAAAACACTCCATTGGCTCCCTATACATGAAAGAACAATATACAAACTGCTTCTCCTCACCTATAAGGCTGTTCACGGCATGTCGCCTGTTTACATCGTTGAAAACATCTTGCTTTACAAGCCTAGTTACAATACCCGGTCGTCATCCAAACTGCTTCTAGATTATACTCGCAAGTCATCCACCAAATACTATGGTGATAGAGCCTTCGCTACTGCTGCTCCCACCCTTTGGAACAATCTGCCTTTCACTGTTCGCTCTTCACCAACTGTGACTGTCTTCAAGACGCGGCTAAAAACTCATTTATTTTCTGTGAAATACCTGCAAGTTTAATTCATGTGTTTTTTTGAGTGCAATTGTGTCGATGCTGGCCATCTGGACTCTGACTTTTTATCTGTTTTTAGCTTGTGTTTTGTTATGTTCTTACTTGCATGACTTATGTATATATTGCTCTTGCGTATTTTATCACTTTTGTCTAGGATAAATTCCTGTAGTGTAAGATTTTAAAAATGCTTTCTGTGTATTTTATATATCTTTTTTGCTGTTGTAGAGTAAGAGTTTACTGTAAAGCGCACTGAGACCTTGTTACTTGCGCTCTATAAATGCCTTATTATTATTATTATTATTATTATTATTATTCTAAATAATTAGTTTATCCATTTCAGCTTGCTTTTTATATGGGTGCTTAATGGCGCAACGAGTTTCAAGCCACAGAAAACAACATGAGGGCGCTTTTCACTAATATTTTAAACTTGTTTATTACGACGCGCCAATGGTAACCCAACCATTTTGTGTGTAATTGTAATGACACCCATAGAAGGATTCAAAAACTGTTTCTATTTACTGGGCCAATGTTGGCGCACAATTTTGTAGTCATTACTAAATGATAAACCATTTAACGGTGTTTTTGGGGCCAAAATTTCATTATTTTTTTTGCGGACAAACGAAATGAGCGAGGAAGCTAAAACTTTGGAGTTATTTTTTTGGACCAATGTTGCATCACCCTATTTTTTTTTAAAGAAAATTTATGATGCACTTGAATCACAAGAGTCTGAATCTTAAATGGTTTTAACTTGATTTGATCAACTCGAAAATTTGACCTCTCCATGAGAATGATGACCCTTACCTGCTTAAAAGCTACTCCGACTCATTTACGCATTTATACACAATATATACGACAATGGTCTAGCTCAGTCACTCTAACCCATTTTAAAGAGTTAACTAATATGATTCCTTTTCAACTTTTCAGCGATGTAATAATCTGTTCCCACGTATTTCTGAAATTCTAAAATACTCGATTTCTGACTCTTGGATTATCGCCATAATCAAACATTTGTCTTGTGAAAGTCGTAATCTAGTTCAATTCGCTGTAGAAGTGATGTAATAATGGGATTAACTACCATGGCAATAGGGTAAAACACATTTTGAATATATCACGCTGCACTGTAAGCAGGTTGCACTCATCACCTGTGTATGTCTGCAGTCATGGATTGAAGACAATACCTGTCTTTTCAAAGATACTAATCATACAGATGCGAGTTCAATGCAGAGGTACCGCGTGAACGTACTAGTGTAGTGCGATATATTCAAAAAATGTTTACCCTACAGCTATGGGAGTTAATCCGATTATTACATCACGTCTACGGCGAATAGAGGACCTTGTGCACGAGACAAAGAATGACATTGGAATGTGTTGTGTACAAACAATAATGTGGGGTCTCATAAAACATGAGCCCAAACGCATGTTGTGCTATTTTGAAATGTGTTTTCAACAAGCATTTAGTATTGACACATGCGAAAGCCACATCCTTTAGCTATCATTTGCAACCCTCCCTGAAAAAAAAACCTTATTTGATGAAACACGCTCGAAGATATGATCTTGATATGATTATAAAATGGTTGTAGGACCAATTTTATAATTTTCTTGTGGGCGCAGGCTGAATTTGAATTTGTTTGAATTTTGAGAATAATAAGACAGAAACGAACGCTCGTAAGCTTCAAAACTCTCCATTGGGTTGTGTGTTGTACTCTCTTAAATTGCCCGATATTAAATCAAAAAGATTGAATAGAAAGCAAAATTATACTTCTACGCTATGAATATACATATACATCATTAGAGACAAATCGTTTTCGACTTTATAATTCAGCCCAGTGATTTATTTGTTTTCAATCAAAAGGAGCGATTCTCAATCGTTTAGTAATTAACATTAGTGCCAAATCTTTGTTGAATTTTTAGTAGAAAGAATTGATTTTCATTGTTTTCTCAATATTTCAGTAGCACATAATTGGATAGTGAAATCAGTCTACAAAATGATTAAGAGTAAAAAAAAATTTCAATCTATTTAGATTTATTCCTATCATCAACTTTTAAAGATTTTAAGAGAGTACGTACGCAATTAACCAGTACGGTACGACTTGAAGTCAATAGAATGTTGCAAAAGTATTCCTGCAACAAAATGTTTTACTAATGAGCTCTTGCAAGTGATGGCTAAAAGATGTGAAAATTGAATGATTTGTGAAAACACATTTTAAAATATCACAACATTCGCTGGGACTGCATTATCCGGAAACACCCCTTGTAAATAGGGCCTACGTCAAGAAATTAAAACAATATTTCAAAGCAATAAAAGTTGGTTTTTCGTGCTTGAATATTCACCCATAAATATTAATTTAATACATAGACAAATGTAAGTGAAAAGGGGATCATTAATTTTATTAAAAAGCTCATGAATGTTGAAGAGAATAATATGTCACCATATTTGAGGTTGAATATTAAGAAAAAAATTGCGCTGAACACATCAGTCTGCTTAACTTTGTCCCAAATGAACCAAAATATTTTCTTAGCTATTTTTGTCCTAGTAGAAACGCAGTCCACTCATTTACCCAGATTCTTGTTACACAAGGTTGCAGAAAACACGATTTGATCATGAACACGATTTGATTAAGAAATACGTTTTATTGGCTTCAGCTCCCTTTTAAGTCCTATAAAGTGCAAAAACTTAACTCATCATAATAATCATAACCGGGAAGGGTTTGAGAAGTCACTACGTGCATCAACTATATCCTTCCTTTGTTTTATTTTATAGTGCCGTGCCTTTCATTTGGTAGATCTACTTATGTAGCATTAGAAGGCGGTGATCCTGCAATTGTAGAAGTAAGAGCATCTGATATTACGACGGACCCCACGACTACCGTAGGTGAGCATAATAATATTTTGATGCAGTTTTTCAAGAGACACAAGAGGCAACAAAGAACAAATTAGTCAGAAAAGCTCCTCGTAAATCTTTGGTCCAGTTGTTCAAATGATCAATACCCATTAAACGGTAAAATTCGCATTAACTGTTTACATAATATTGCAGAATAAATCACGTTGTCCTTGTTTCGACAGCCTTTGCTACAAATGACGTTTCCACCAGTACTACCGATTACGCAGTGGACCCAACAGGAACACTTCCACTAACATTTGATGCTGCTACTGCCACCATCTCTGCCACAATTTCACTAACATGCGAGACTGATGGTCTTGCGGAAAGTGTAGAAGCCTTAGAAATATCAATTGCACCTGATGCAGCAGGGGTTCCCACCTACAGTCTTTGCACTCCTTCAACGGCAACACTATTATGCTTAGACCAACCCGCAGCAACTGATACCGGTATGTTTGCAATATCAGAGGTGGGATAATCAGGGTATTATGACTGTACTATACAAATCAGTTTATGCAAGTAGGCTGATTGGTCTTCATGTGCAAAGTATACAATATTATATAGAACATGAGTGAAATATTTTGTTACTATCTCTATATCGTCAAAATTCATTGATCACACGGTGACGGCTGATTCTGTCAAGCATATATTACCTCAACAATCACCGGTCATATTCCATTAATTTATTATAGAATATATTGCATAATCTACTAATAATTTTAAGTGTTGACAAGTGTGTTTTTATATCTAAGTATTACAACACAGGAATAATATTATGTTGGTAACAAAATGAAATGGTGATATAGATATATGTACAAAAAAGTACACTGCTGAGCAGTGGTGCGCCTGAAAATAGGCGGGAAATCCTAAAATCCAATCCAATCCAATGACACCTATGCCGGTCATGACTGACCAATGTAATTTCAGGTCATAGAAATAATGTACTACTTATGGACACGTGACTTTGTGTGACCTTGAGTGACTGGCAGTTCCCGAAAAGCAATAATAGATTCCCTGGTGACGGACGTTACAGTGTGAAAGTGCTTGAGGATTAACAAGAACGAGTGACACGAAATTACCCATGCCGAATACGCGCTAATATTAATTAGAGAAGCAGGGAATTTTTATGCGATGATGAATTATCATCACATAAATTGTGCTTAAAACAAGAAATGAAGAAAATGATTTCAAGGCAATATACATGTAATTTGGTTTTTCATGCTTAAATTTGCATAGGTAAATGTAAATTTTGTGCAATGGCAAATGTTATTGAAAAGGGAATCATTCATTTATCTAAAAAAACCAATGGATGCTTGACAGAATAAAACTGCCACCAACTTTAGTGTTTAAAATATTTAGCCATAATTATGGCATTATTTTCAAGCTATTCTTGTAGAAACGCAGTCCATCCATTTACACTAATATTTGTTACACAATACTGCAAAAAACACAAGAAAACGAGAAAACACGATTTCATTAAGAACTAAGTTTTATTGAGGTTTCCAGTGATATAAAAATCTCAACTTTTTTTGAGAAAAGTGGGGGGATGAGGCTCTGGATCACGAAATGCCCTTTTAATTCACAATAATTGTATATAATAATGCTATAATGTTTGTATGAGATTGATGAAAAATAAAGATTGATTACTTTTGAGTCCTATAAAGTGTAAAATCTCAACTCACTATAATTGGAAAATTAATTTACTCATCACCCGGAAGGGTTTGAGAGTCACCACGTGCATTGACCAATCCTTCCTTTGTTTTATGTTATAGTGCCGTGCGTTTCATTTGATAGATCTACTTACGTAGCATTAGAAGGCGGTGATCCTGCATTAGTAGAAGTAAGGGCATCTGGTATTACGGCGGACCCCGGGACTACTGTAGGTGAGCACTTAAATACGATTTGTAAGCTCGAAATGAAGTACTCGTGTAGACCCTTTTTTTTACAAATTTATTTCAGATGTTCCACGTATATCAAAATTACATTATTCATGTTATTTACAAAGTAATAAAACTCGTTTTATTTCTATCTTATAATATTTTTAGTGTAGTTATTAAAGAGACGCAAGACGCAACAAAGAACAAATTAGTCAGAAAAGCTCCTTGTAAACCTTTGGTCCAAATGTTCACATGAGCTATACCTATTAAACGGTAAAATTCTCATTAACTGTTTACATAATATTACAGAATAAATCACGTTGTCCTTGTTTCGACAGCCTTTGCTACAAATGACGTTTCCACCAGTACTTCCGATTACACAGTGGACCCAACAGGAACACTTTTACTAACATTTGATGCTGCTACTGCCACCATCTCTGCCACAATTTCACTAACATGCGAGACTGAAGGTCTTGCAGAAGGTTCAGAAGCCTTAGAAATATCAATTACACCTGATGCAGCAGCCTATAGTCTATGCACTCCTTCAACGGCTACACTATTATGCTTAGACCCACCCGCAGCTACTGATACCGGTATGTTAGCAATATCAGAGGTGGGATAATCAGGGTATTATGTGCTATACAAATCAGTTTATGCAAGTAGATTGTTTGGTCTTCATGTGAAAAGTAAAGACGTGACGGCAGGAGGATTAGAGTTCATAAGAGCAATGCGGAACTTACGTTCACAGGAAGTGAACAGACATAATATACCACCTCCGCTGCCACGTTTCTAGTACATTTTAAACTAATTTTAATGTTCAACCCACGGCAAAAAGAGTCACCGACGTATATGAACATGATTGCAATGATGTATTAGTTGTAGGCTACTGCACAACAATTATAGAACATGAGTGAAATATTTTGTTACTATCTCTATATCGTCAAGATCCATTGATCACATATGAGGGCTGATTCTGTCAAGCATATAATTAGGCATATCACCTCAAAAATAAGCGCAGCAAAAACACGTTATTTAATGCTTCTACATGAATAAGCTTTATTAAAGCATAAAAAAACCATAATTGAAATCGGTCAATGCATTGTGGTGTAGTGTCAATTTTAGGATGCTCATAAATGGAATGCAAATCTGCCACAACATTACTTGTCGAGACACGATAGATCGCCAAATAAATAACTTAGAAAATATTCTTGATGTCCTTTAACATGTTTCCATAGTTAGCCTTGGAAGGCTCATGGATATATTTTGTAGATTTAGGTCATTGATTGAGGTCATTGACCCATTGTTGAGGAGTTAAGAAGATCAGAGAAGATAAGAAAGAGGAGATCGCTCGAACGTACATATAATCCGATTACCCACAGTTAACCTCCATTCACTTTTCTTTGTTTGGGGTACTTAAAACACCACTTGAAACTTTATTTACAAAAGTTCTGGTGTACAAATCCAAAAGTATTTCGGTATAAAAGATGTTATAAACATACCTCAATGACGTTTCGTACTACATCGTAGTACTTTCTCAAATTGACTGATCAATTCTCCCACTCCTCGTCTGTTTACTGCTGGAACTCGACGTTGGTGGCGTTTTGGAGTGGGGTAATTGGTCGTAAATGTGGGGTAGGAAGTGGTTGCCCTCGTCTCGGTTGAATGTGTTGGCCCCCCTTTTCCGGATCAAGATGGCTTCCTTGATGTGTCTTCGGTTTCTGGTTTGCTCTCTGTCTCTGATTTTTGCATCATCCCATCCTATGACATGGTTTTCCTCCGCTACGTGGTCTGTTATGGCCGATTTATTTACCTCTCCTGTGACCGAGGCTTTTCTCTGTGATCTTGTGAAAGCCTTATTTGAGGCTTTGTCAGCTTCTGTCTTATGCTCTTTAAGACGTATTCCGAATACTCTCGCAGTTTCCCCTACATAAGATTTTTCACAGTTCAAACAAGGAATTTCATAGCACATTCAGCTGTTTGTAAAATGTCACGCTTGTCTTTGGGGTGTACTAGAATGTTCCTGAGAGTCTGATGTGGCTTGAATGATGTTTGGATGCCATGTTTCCTGAAAACACGTCTCGCTCGCTGAGAAAGTCCCTCTTTGTAAGGGAGTACAACCATGCCTCTGGTGGTTGTCTGCGACTTGTCTGTTTTCTGAGGTGTCTTCTTGTTAATGTCTTTAAATGCCCATTCAGGGTAACCGCATAACTTCAGCGCTTCTTTGATCTTATTCTCTTCAACTAGCTTGTCTGCTTCTTCTGTGATAACTTTGTCCTTTCTGTCCATAAGCGTGCGGATGACACTGAGTTTGTGTTGTGGGTGGTGGGATTTGAAGTGAAGGTATTGATCTGTGTGTGTGTTTTTTCCGGTAGACTAAGAGTTTGACTGAACCGTCCTGCTTTTTAACAATGAGCGTGTCAAGAAAAGCGATTTGTCCGTTTTCTTCTTTTTCGTATGTAAACTTGATGTTGCCCACTTGAAACTTCCTGCCACACGCTCGACTGATTCGGTAATGCTCTTAGTGGAAAAAAATATTCCACACACGAAAGTACATCGTTAAATTCCCAATTTCGTAGTCAAATCATGCTTTTTTTCTTTAAAAATAATTATCATAACGGCAGGGTGACCATGATTTTTAAAGGAGTGAAAAAGCATTAAATATATTGCAACGCACATTAAAAAAGTTTTGTTAAGTTATGGAAAGTCAAGCATAATTTATTTTCCAGTAAAATTAATATAAGGTCAAAGGAAAAGAAATTTAAATGATAACCAGTTGAATATTTGCGGCAGTTTACGGAAACTTAAAACTAGTGTAATCAGTAATTCAAACTCGTGTCAGTTTCTCCATATACTCCTGTTTGAAAGTTATTATCTGTGATTGGATTAAACACATCATGTACATTAATGAGGTTATGAATTTTAAATGGTAAATATGTTGACAAGTGACAGGCAATTCCCGAATAGTAATAATAGATTCCATGGTAACGGACGTTACAGTTTGAAAGTTCTTGAGGATTAACAAGAACGAGTGACACGAAATACCTATGACGAATACGCGGCGTGTAATAATGTAATGCAGTATTTTTAGATCATTTCGCATGACACACCTAATATTAATTAGAGAAGCAGGAAATACTTATGCGGTGATGATTTGCTTAAAACAAGAAATGAAGAAAATTATTTCAAGGCAATATACATGTAATTTGGTTTTTCATGCTTAAATTTGCATCGGTAAATGTAAATTTTGTGCAAAGGCAAATATTATTGAAAAGGGAATCATTCAATTATCTAAAAAACCCAATGGATGCTTGACAGAATAAAACTGTCACCAACTTTAGTGTTTAAAATTTATATGCCATTATTTTCAAGCTATTCTTGAAGAAACGCAGTCCACCCATTTACCCAGATATTTGTTACACATGCTGCAAAAAGTACAAGAAAACGAGAAAACACGATTTCATTAAGTTTTATTGGTGTCAGCTTACTTTTGAGTCCTATAAAGTGTAAAATCTCAACTCGCTATAATTGGAAAATTAATTTACTCATCACCCGGAAGGGTTTGAGAGTCACCACGTCCATTGACCAATCCTTCCTTTGTTTTATGTTATAGTGCCGTGCGTTTCATTTGATAGATCTACTTACGTAGCATTAGAAGGCGGTGATCCTGCATTAGTAGAAGTAAGGGCATCTGGTATTACGACGGACCCCGGGACTACTGTAGGTGAGCACTTAATACGATTTGTAAGCTCGAAATTAAGTACTTGTGTATGCCCAATAGTTTAAAACTTAATTCAGATTTAGGTATATCAGAATAACATTATTCAAGACATGTTATTTACAAGGTAATAAATAAAACTCGTTTTTTACAATATTTTTGGTGCAAGAGATACAAAATTAGAACAGAAAAGCTTCTTTTAATCTTTGGTCCAAATGTTCAAATGAGCTATACTCATTAAACGGTGTAATTCGCATTAACTGTTTACACAATATTACATAATAAAACACGTTGTCCTTGTTTCGATAGCCTTTGCTACAAATGACGTTACAACTAGTACTACCGATTACACAGTGGACGCAACAGGAACAATTCCACTAACATTTGATGCTGCTACTGCCACCATCTCTGCCTTGATTTCAGTAACATGCGAGACTGATGATCTTGTGGAAGTTGTGGAAGCCTTAGAAATATCAATTGCACCTGCAAGTCCTTGCACTCCTTCAACGGCTACAGTAATATGCTTAGATCCACCACCAGCAACTGATACCGGTACCGGTAAGTGAACATTATCGGTGCGATAATCAGGGTATTATATGCTATACAAATCAGATAGCCTGATTTTTCTTCATGTGTTAAGTAATACTTGACGGACGTTAGAGTTTGAAGGTGCTCGAGGGTTAACAAGAAGTGACACAATATGCACAAAATTATCCATGCCAAATTCGCGACGTGTAATAATGGACATGTAGCTTTTTTGGATCATTTAACATGACGCACATAATCGCCGTGTTCATATTCTGAGCTACACTTAGCATAAACTTACGCTAACATTGCCACACCTAGCCTACGACTAGCACTGCGTCGACCAGTTCCACGGAGCATTCACTTCTGGTCGGGTAAACAGTGGTCCCATGACCTTTCCGACCAAAAACAAAAAAAGTCAAACCGTACACCGAGTGCCAGGCGTAGGGAATTTATATGCGGTGATGAATTATGACATATGATTATGATCACATAAGTCGGGTTAAGTTGGTTATTTCGCTTAAATTTGCACACGTAAATATGAATTTTGTACGTAGGTAAATGTAAGTAAAAAGGGGAGTATTCATTTAATTAAAAAGCTCATGAATTTAGGAGAGTATAAAAGTGTCATCAACTTGCTGCCTACAGGCATTTTGTGATGTTTGCTAGGTAACGAAGCATCCTAGACAATGATATATATTCCTTATTTGACTTGACGAATAATTTGAGACCATTTAGTTGAAATCGGACAAAAAATTGCAAAAAATAAGACCACCCCTGGCTTAGGAATATTTCGCAGATATGTCAAAGTATTCTTTGTCTGAATTCTTCAAATTTAACACTATGTTAACCTTTGACCTTTGGATCAGATCATTTTACAAAATAACTAAGATTTCATTTCAAACTGTAATGGTGACCCGCAGGTCAAATTGCTAGAATTTACATTAATTACACCTAAACAGAAACAATGCAATATACAGGCAGCAGCTTAATCAGTGCCAATATTGCAACTATACAAACATCCAACCCCATCCCACCCTACGTAGGCAATGAGGATAAAGTGCCTTGCCCAAGGACACAACACGTTGGCACAAGTGAGGTTCGAACTCGCTACCTTATGGATTATGAGTCGGGCGCTTTATCCACTCGGCCACACGTGCTCCACAATTCCCTCTCTATCTATTTCTCCCTCTCCCTCTAGGTACGTCCCCTTTAGCAACCTACTGGATTGAGTTCTGTGACTACAAAGCTGATGAATCACAATCACCATTCACGTTTGTCATCAAGAGATCGACTACAGGAGATGTAGCCACTATAAGTAAGTCACTATTTCCACTTGACGAGTTAAGCTGCAGAAGTCCAGTTTTGGCTTTTTGAGATTTAAAATCTTCAAAATAGTGTAGCAAAAGAATGAATCAAGGTATACAATTTTGAAATGTCTTAAAGCAATGTTTTGGCAAGGGAGTTTGTTCTTGAATATTGGTTATTGATAACATCAATAGCTCGGTTCAATGATGATAGCAAACTCGACTCCCTAAAAGCATTTAAAATGATGAATTTGACATTAAAAGGTTTCCTGGTAACATATTAACTGCTGATAATTCGATTTCGCCAAACACTGTCTCTGTAAAAACACATGCAACCACACTATGCTTTGGCATTGGTAAATCGGTAAAACTGCAGAGTAAATAAAAGAGAGTGTTTCTAGATTTTTTCAAATATTATTTCTCATTTCCTTGTTTATTGGTTTAATTGCACACCCTAAAGACAGTTTGTTTTGTTGTTAAAATCAGTATAAATATTTTTAAATTAAAATTATTTATTGCCACAATTGATTTTTTTAATAGTTGAAATGAATAGGAACTAAGGTTTTTAGAATAATAAAAATTCCCTTTAAAAGGGAAAGCCAGCCTCAATGTAGAAGAGGTCTTGTAATTAGTTTTGGTCAATGTGAAAGGCATTTTTAGGTTCACGCTTACATCTACATGACAGTTCACCAAACCATCAACGATGAGAACATGCACACTGAAACAGCAGAAAACATTAATTCCTAATCTCATGTCAACTCTTTTAATTCATTACTCCAAATTGTTCTGGTCTGTTTTTTGTTGTTGTTGTTGTTGTTGTTGTTGTTGTTGTTGTTGTTTTTGTCTTTTCAGCTTTTTACCCACGATATCTCAATTTCCAATTTTGTAATACCAGAACTTACGAACTCAATATCTTCGCTTAGGAATGTCCGATTTCACTGCTTTCGATATACCACTTCACAAATACACTGCCGGTTTGAGTTAACTTACATGTACATTTTATTTTAAAATAACTTAATTAATTCGCAATGTATAGTTTAAGCCTACTATATTATAATAGATAGTGGCCAGCACATTTATAAAGGACTGGTTACTCACTACAATCTTCACTCTTAAACTGTGTTTTTCTGAATGTGCTGATCATGTTGATTGCTAGTCGGAAACTCCTGCAAAGCTATGGACATGGCATCTTACATACTCCATTCTATAACAGTCTGCCTATAGTGCCTTGTGTGTTTTCTCTTCAATCATTTTGTTGAATGTAATTTTATGAATCAAATAGTTATGTGTCATTTTATTTATAATAAAGAAGTTATTAAATTAATAAAGTAAGACAATTTATTTATCTATAAGTGCATGTCAAATGGGGTACATTGTTCAATACTATAGGCCTACATGCATAAATTATGCCCATATTATAGCTAGGCCCTAAAAACTTTATTTTGCATCGGATTTTTCCCGTT
This sequence comes from Amphiura filiformis, assembly GCF_039555335.1. NCBI lineage: Eukaryota > Metazoa > Echinodermata > Ophiuroidea > Amphilepidida > Amphiuridae > Amphiura > Amphiura filiformis. The sequence continues at coordinate 5,778,372 of NC_092629.1, forward strand.
GAAAAGACAAAACTGATGTTTATGATAGCAACCATTTCATCAATAACATTTTGAGTCATTTTTATCCATAAAACGACACAGGATATGATAGATAACTACTTTCACATCAATATGGTCCATATGATCACAGATTGTTGAGAATCTGTGATATGATCCGGGATATGATGAAGATTTTGATTCTATAGATCTGTTATCAACATGATATCACGCTCTTCAGTGGTCAAGGAGTAAGGACCCCCGGTCAAGGACACTGCTATGACATCATAGGTGATGTCAGATTTTCTTCTGCTGACCATATGATGCTATATATTAACTATTATTGTTACATTTAGGCCTATACCTAGAACTTTTAAAGTCATAATTAGTTCAAACATAACTTTGGTAATACTCACTCGTTTTCGTTCGTTGAAACGGCAAAACATACTTACTTTTCCTTACAAATCGAATTAAAATATTTTTAAAAAAATTCAACCACAAAAAGTTTTAAACAAAAGTCATTCCAATACCAATAAAAATAATCTCTTGAGCATACAAACACCATCCCAGAAATAGGTACCAGCCCGATGGGCTGGCGAAAACACTGATTGACCTAGGTACTTTTGCAGCTCAGATCAGTGATGATACCACATCTCCCCTAATAAAGCATTTAAAATCATGAATTTAGTTTTTTCTGACCACAAGCAACATCAAAAACGCTAACAGGCTAATAACTGTAGCGCAGGTCTTCACTTCCCAGCAAACACAAAAATTGTATTAAAACGTTATAAACATGAGAAACACGTTTGGTTCTACTCAAAACATTTCAATAACTTTTAAATGTCTGGTTAAATAAAGGTCATGAAAACGTTTTATATGAAAAAGTACTATAACAACATGTTAACATTTTTTTTCAGAATGTCATTAAAAAATAATTTAGGAAAAACGGTTTTACAGAATAATTTGTTATCAGCTAAAATAACATTGTGTTAAAATGTTTTGAATCACATTTTCAAAAATGATATTTAAACATTTTATACCTTTTATATAACCCGACATTCAAAGGTTTTCTGTTTTCGTTTGTGTTGTTGGGTTAATAAGTGGCACAAGACTTATCTTATTTGACCGTGCTTCATCCTTCATTTCACTATATAGCTATTGTTGTAACAAAGCTGGCAGATGGTAACCCCGTCTTTTTATTTTACAAAATAAGTGTCATTTGTCATATAGTTATCAGGGCATAGCTCTATTGTGTCTTCGTTAACAAAAAAAAGGCCGCATTATGCAACTTGAAAATATCCTGGTCTCAACCACTACAAGGTGATATACTGGAGCAATAAGCTGTTCTAAGCACCTCCTATGGAAGACATAACCTTATTCTCCCACATCTTTTGGTGATGTGTGTATCTTAAATGCAAATGGAATTGCCTAATGGCGTGCGCTTGTGTTCATGTTCAACAGTGAAGTGGGAGGGCTTTCGATTCTCCAGACTCCTCACAATTTTTCTGCTCGGTTCGCACGCCGTAATTGGTACCTCAGAGTAGATGATTTTCTACCGACTGAATAATAAAATCGGGTGGCCGAGCGGCGTGTTTCGATTCTTAATTTACCATGCTTAAACATGGAAAGTAGCAAATACAGATGTGTCATAAAAAATACATCATTACTTGAAGTTACTATATTATTATACACTTTTAAGTACTTCCTGAGACTGGACTTCGGGTAACTGGTAAGGATAATCAATACTTTAATATTTTTAAGTTTCCGTCATTTGTTACAGCGTGTTCTACCCGCGACGTTAGTGCTACAGGAAGTTTGGACTTCGAACCTCTAGATGGCCAGACAGTGACGTTTGCTGCCGGATCTGATTCTACCACTTGCAGTGTGATTATACTACCTGATGTATCGCAGGAAGATCCTGAAGTCTTTGAGATTGCCATCAGCAGTCCAAGTACCGGTGAGCTTGGAGACGTTAACAAGGCAACAGTGACTATTTACGATTCTTCTTCTTCCCGTGAGTATTTGAGAGAGATAATAACTGAAATGTAAACAAAATTTATTTAATTATTTCCCTGAGTGTCCCAATGAACACTAAGTACTACAATGTTACAAGTACACATATTCTAATATATATTGTGAATGAACTTTGGATACCTATTAGGTATAATCTACCTGGCCCTGGAATATTGATAATATTGATGTGTTTAATACTATATGGCCACCTAGGATGGCACAACAACAAAATAATGTTTTAAATGTTTTACCGAGAGGTTCCACTTGTTTCCACGTTTTGCCAAGAGGATACTCTGTGGTGACGTATAGGTTACGAGCTCGTTGGGTGTTTTTCATTTCACATTGAAGGGATCCTTCAGTGACGCTACACATATTTTAAGGTATTGCACAATACGGAAATATTGCTATTATTTTTAATTTATAGAGAGCAAGTTCTGTCTTACTAGTTCATTTTACCCAGTCTTGGAGTCAAGTTCTGCTGTGAACATAAGGATTTGCAGGAAAGGTGACGTCAGTCAGGAAGGAAGTGTTGGTATGTATACGTATGCGACGTATGTATAATATCCCTTTTCTAACACCTTCTCCTTTACTTTGAGTGAATCAGGGAACTCAAACATATGGCAATAAAATTATACCATCGTCTAGACGTTTAAAATATGGATCCTTCTAGACGAGTCTAGCGTATTACAATTATTTTGAAAACAACAAATCATTTGACATTTTTCACCAGTTGTAACGACATTCAATGTAGATGCCATAGCCCCTAATGATTACGAATTGACCAATCAACGTGTCACCTTTATTCCTAATGAACTCTGTAAGACGCAAGAAGTGGCCATTGTGGATGACGAGCTGCTAGAACCAGCAGAATGTTTCCAAGTATCACTTTCTCAGCCATCAGGCGGCTTGCTTTGCATACACAGCAGTGCTACTGTCAGTATCAAAGATGATGACGGTAAGTATCCTTTTTCTATGTTTATTTTCCAATCATCATACTGTCTTAAAACAAGCTTATTTTACTGCACTACCCCCGGAACATCAGAAGACAATAATGCTTATTCAAATTTTTTGAAATCCATTCGGGGACACAACTACCCTGCATAATACAAAAGTGATCTTTGTCTGCTCAAGATACCAGGCTTCTCAGTGTTCCTCTCACTAAATCTGCAACCGGTGCCAATAACTTCTTCACTATTGGACCAATATTGTGGGAAAAACTCCCTACATGTCATGCTCACACACTAGCAACCTTCAAATAATCTCTCAAGATTCATTTTGTTTGATAGATTGATGTTTCATTCTTGTTTTATCCACTTTGGTTTTAAAGCGCTGTTATTTATATGGGCAATATACAACTACATTGAGTTCGTAATAATTATTGTGATTCTTTTTGTCAGTGAATTGTACTCCCCTCTGCCAGAATAATGGAGTTTGCACCGGACCAAACCGGTGTATGTGTCCTGCCGAGTACACTGGACCAACGTGTGAAACAGGTAGGTGTGGGCATTAAGCAACAATCTAAACACCAAAAATACCCCACAAAATCCAGCACCCTGGATAAAAAATACTTCAGCGGTTTTCCTCACTTAAAGATAGTACCGGATAATTAATAATTAATGTTAAAGGTTAAATGTGAATAGAATGTATAAAGGCTGCATACAGCCATATTAACTGCATGTTTGATTTTATTTATAGTAAGATGTCCAATTAGCTACTGTTTGAACGGAGGGACATGTGGAAACAATGGGAACAACGGTTACGAATGCCAGTAAGTACCACTGTTCACTTTCGTTTTCGTATAAGAAGAGAATTAACAAGAGAAATAACAAACAAGTTTATACAGTAATCAGATATCGATGTGAATGTTGTCGTAGGACTCCAAAGGTGTAAAATGGTCGAAATATCAAGGAGTACTTTTCACCGATGAGCAGTGCTGTCGAGACTCATTTACGGGCCGGAGGTAATGAGCATATGGCTCCCAGCCCTTTTGATTCACCATGACGTGCATGATTTTATAATCCCTCTTAGAGGCGGTGCTGCCGATGGGTACTCTTTAAAACCCATTTGCTTGCATGTGACACGAAAAAAGGTGTCGTTTGGGATTATATTTGGTATAGTAAAGTTCATAACAAACATAATGTAGAACAATTTAAACTTATTCACACGAGCAATAGTAAAATTTCACTTACGAGTGGAATTTTTGTGTCTCATCCGAGATCACTTCTTCAGCACTGAGTTGGCGTAGTACTAGGAGACGTGCCGCTACTCGGACACGTGATCTGGGCAAATAATTGAAGACCTGAGCGCAAGAAGGCCGTAACTCCACTTGGCCCCTCAACATGTATACACTAAAGTTACGTATAGTTTCTTAGACTGCTGCCCTCAGTCGTCAACCGTCTGGATTGACGACTGAGAAAACTACGTGGAAAAAAAGTGACGGATTTTGCAACAGGATTCCTGTGGCATAGAGCATGCGCATTTGTGTCCTAATTGACCTTTTGACCGAGTTTGTTGTTTTTAGAAGTTCAGAGCGCGATCTTGTCACAGCGACGCGGTACACGGGCGCCGCTAGTCAGTCGCGCTACGGCGCCCAACTAAAGTCGCATTGAACAGTAAGATAATCAGTCGTCACTACGAAGCATACACAGTACATGCGAAGTGTAGACGGCTGATTGGAATTAGTCTAATAGTTTCTTAGGGTTTTGTAATGTTTAATACATGTTCCAGGGTGTAACATCGTGAAAGGTTTCTTTTGGCCCCTTAACATGTATAATACATTACCAAGCTATACGAAACTATACGCAACTTTAATGTATACATGTTGAGGGGCCAAGTGGACTAACGGTCTTCTTGCGCTCAGGTCTTCAATTATTAGGTCTCTTTCACACCAAAGGCATAAAGATGATTTTACTGAATGATTGGATAAATAATTAGGAAGCAATTGATAGGAATTAGATTCCTTAACCGTGTAATAGGTGTTTGGTAATGGCGAGAGCTTATAACCTTATAGGAAACTTTGAATAAGACGGGAAGAAATAAATTCAAAGTAGCAAAGTAAGTTTAAACAGTCATTTAACACAACAATTATCGCGACTAACCTCAATATTTCGACATGTAACACATGTCTTCATCAGGAGAACTCCAAGGATGTTGTGAAGGAGTTGACTTCACGATTGACCTGAGATGACCTTAGGTCTAATCAATGAAGTGTACAGTGTCGGGATCTCGAGGCCCCTGTCACGGTTGAGTTACGGCGTGTGTCTTCTGATTTGTATGATTCCCTCACTAAGCGTGGGTACTCTCTGTCTTCTCTGTCAAGCACTGCGGGAATTAAAGCAAATTAAGCTTAAACTTTCGAGTTCGATAGCGGCTTAGTATGATTATTAAAAGAGTCACTACAGTAATACTTGCACGCATCGTTGTTGTTATTTACTTCATAATTTTTGTTATGTTCATTATCCTTATCATTATTGCCATTTAAGCTATAAGTAGGGATGACTATGAAAATTTGAAGTTTCTCCTGTATTGTAGAATCATACTTTATATTAAAAAGCTCATTAAATGGAGCATTTCAGTCTTTAAATGACCTCAATAGGATAAATAGTTCTGAAGTTATGGCCAATTTTATATGCGTGTTTTGAATAGGCAGTTTGGACAGATTATGGACACCAAGGAAAAATGGCACAAAATTTAATAATTTCAAGTTTCAAATTCAGTATTTTCAAAAAACACCTTTTCAGTAACCCTTGAAAATGGATTACATGATTTATACAAATACTCACAAGAAGAAATCACTTATAAATACGGGTTTTTATAAATGCATTTGGAGATCTGGTCTTGTGAAATTGCCTTTTTGTTCTACATTTCTTTGTACAAATCCAAGATGGCAGTCATGGAAAAAAAGCCCTAAATTTTGACAACTTGTTATTTAAGTCACAAAACATGTAATAAAGTTGATTTGTAGTGACGATTTGTTTGTGCGAGGTTTCCGAATTTTACATCCAAGGCCCCAAAATAATCGAAGTCCAAAAAAGTGCAAAATTCGGAAACCTTGCATAAAAATTCGTCACTACAGATCAACTGAATTACATGTTTTTCTACTTAAATAACAAGTTGTCAAAATTTGGTGATACATTTTTTACACATGAGACTCATCCATGTGCTAAGTTTCTCATGGGGTGTTAGACATAATGAACTATGTGACTGTTAATGACCGCTAGCTGAAGTGAAATCTACAGTATATCTGCATCAATATTTGATTTTACTGCAAATTTTCTCTAAAATCCAAGTTATATTGGATGAGTCAAGTTTTGTATATTATAATAATAATATTGAAACAATTTCATGTGCAATGTTACGATATTACCATGGTCATTGCAGAGTACATTGTGCATGTAGGCCTACGGTACTGCATAATTCTGAATCCGATTAAAAATAGGGTCTAAATTTCATTATCCAATATGCACCCCTAAATAGTAATGAAATGTTATGAAATTGCACATGGAATTAGATAAATATATATAGTATAGTATGCAAAAAGTTTACTTACCTAATATATCTTGGAATTTGGAGAAAATTTACAGTAAAATCACTGTATATTTCACTTTAGCTAGCTGTGGACGAAAAATATGGGTAGTTGAAAGCATAAACTCAGCTTTACCAGAGGGGGACTTCTTGTCAGCTGATTGGCCAAGTTATAGATATATTAATTGATATTTAGGGGGCTGGCATTTTCTTCGGAAGTGGGGGTCACAAAAATACTGGGGGGTCATAGAATTTTCAGACCAAAAATAGGGGGTTATAATTTTTTAGCACCCAAAAAGGGGGGGGTAATATAGAATTATTAAGGGCTGGTGACTTAAAAGTTTCGCGCGCTGCGCGCGCATTATGTAACTTATGTAACTTTTGTGCGTACAATCTATGCAAAATTTTTACACGCTCCGCGCGCCTTCTTTACACTTACAATAAAAATTTTACCGCGCTCCACACACTTTCTTCACTTTTAAGTTTTGACGCGCTCCGCGCCTTAGTTCCGGCAATGAATAATTTTTCTTGAGTCTGTGTAGTTGGAAGGGGGGTCATAAAATTTTTCGACCCGCGATAGGGGGGGTCGTAAAAAATTTTTGCCCGCGATAGGGGGGTCATAAAAAAAATTGACTCCGGTCACCGACATATTTGTGACCCCCCTTCCGAAGAAAATGCCAGCCCCCTTAGGGGTGCATATTGGGACTTTTTCAAAACATGTTTTTGCCTATCTGACAAACAGCCTGATAATAATACAACTGATGCATTGTGTGTGCACTCAAGCCTAGATCCATTGGTCAATGCACTGAGTCTCTGCATGGACAGCCCCATTGAGATATTGTGTCAGTGCTGCATGTTAAACACAAAAGATGTCCAAATGAGTTAGCTGTTGTGCTGGTCATCCCTGATGATTTATGCATAGATGAACTCCTGGATGCGGCAGCTTTAATTAGCATGAGGCCGCATTGATATGTAAATAGCGTATTGTTATTTAAATTTGTGCCCAGACGTATTGAGGGCGACAGTCATGTTATCCAGACGGAGAATGGCTGCATATGCCGGGCATGTCAATTTGCTGAGTGAAGGCTGATAATCACCTTTCTGTATAGGTAATAAGCTAGTAGGGGGGGGGGGGGCTATATTTCGTGTACCAGTTGGTTATAACAAAAAATTAGTATCATATTAAACATATTAAATGTATAAACTTTGAAATTTACATGAATTTGAAGAGCAGAGCTTCGAAATCTAGCTAAGTCAGGTGATGTGAAATTCTGCTGCGTGACCCACCTCTGCGTGGTAGAATTATATTCATAAAACATTGAATTTAACAGATATCATGGGCAGCCAACCACGATTTATCAGCATTTAAAATATATGTAAATTAACAAAGATAAATAATAAAGAGTACAAATGGCAATTAACTAGTAAACAAGCCTGAAATCTTACATCAACATATGACCACTATTCAGATTTACCGTAAATATTTGGAGTATGCTTGCACATCATGCACATACACTGTTCATTTCTTTACCTCCGTATAAAATCATTAATTCATGCTGGGAGCCAAGTAACATTGTCTGCTCAGTGCAGATTGGTATTTTATTTTACTTGAGAGCATAATAGAAATACATAAGACGAATAAGGCGCCATGATGGAAGGTCAGGTCGGGTATCAAAGGTTATTATAACTGAAATACTACTTGTATTTCACACCTTATGCCTCTGTCACATATTTCCTTCATATTATTGACAGCAAGTCCTAATTTTGACTTTGCTATTGCAAAATGTCATTTCATATCAAATTAGTAGACTTCCTTTGAAAAAACATATCACTGGTGCCTGATGAGAATACCCGTCCGCCATTTCATTAAACTGGATCGTTTTCGCCTGGTTTGTGCCCAGATGTATTGGGGGCGCGCTATACTCTCATTGAACAGGCAATGTTCGCAAAACTAACAACGTTGTTATTTGCCAAACTCAATCAATATGATCCAAGTGGTCGAACATGAATTATTCATAACGAGCTATAACGAATCGATAACTGGCCTCACTTTCTAGCTAGTAAACCAGCTGAATTTTTCATAGATTTTGAAGATCTATAAAAGATATAATTTGAATGTTATTTAGTTGGTTAATTTCATGCATGAATTCATCATCATCAATAATATGATTAAAGGGAAGATTCGATCCTATACAATATTTACAATAATATGGTTTAGGGATGAGAGTGTCAATCTCATCAGAGCTAACATCCAAGCAGTGATCGTGAATTGACTGTTTGCAGATCGCACAATTTGTGAATGACTTATCTTTCAAACGTTTACAGCAGTAATAAAATCGCATTGTCAAACATAGAAACACTTAACAATAATATTAGATATACTTTTAACACAAGTTTAACTAAATTGGTATATAGAACAAAAGAATGTCACTTAATAATAATACTTTTACGATAGCTAACTCGTAAGCACATATCCGAAACAATGTTACATAACTGAGACAACATAACATATTAAATTACGAGAATTGATGTGAATAACAGATTTGATGTCCAGGGCAGTATGAGATGCGCAATATGGTAATTACAAGCTACCATCTATAATAGATGTGAGAGGGTATCAGGGAAGGAGGACAGATTTCTACATTACCACAAACCTCCCTTTTTGAGTAATATGCCTTTATTAGAATATCAAATCAACTCTGCGCATCTCGATACTGTATAATTATGCTACAATCTACATACATTATGGTCTGAGGTTTTAGAGTTCGATTTATGAAATAAAAAAACTATCCTTTGTACCCAAATTGTCCTTATCGAGCTATATGAGTTATTGTTTATCCCTGTTACTACAGGGTGAGTCAAAAAAACTGCAATAGAGCAAAGAATCGATATTTATGTAAGAACCAAGTCGAAATTTCCCAATATTGAAACATTCTATAAATGCCACACTCAATGGCCACCTTCTATGAAAATATGAAGTAAATCACGACTACCGTTTAATTTTTATGAGTCCTTTTGACGCGATACCCAATTTCGTTCTTTGTCCACGAGGTGTCATGTATTTTGAATGAGAGCACACATTGCACGGTAAAGGCACCAGATCTGAAACTGACTTTAACTTTAATAAGGTTGATTTTGTGTTATTTTAATTTCTTTTTTCTGTTCAAACAAACTTTCTAACATTAGTTTGAGTCCTTCATAACTCACTCGACTCCAACTCCAGTTTTTTTAATCCCAATATGTCTAACTTCCTGGATATTAATTGTAATTCACTCCACTTCAATTTGCGCGCATTTAATTTTGACATTTGAAAAACTCGCCTACAAATTTGTATGTTTTTTGATAGAGAATAAACATCTTTAAAGTAAAGGTAAAATGAAAATAACAACAAATAATGTTTCTTCTCCTTAAACAAGAACGAGGACAATAACACTTTGGGTGCTCCATTTTATTTCAATGTCAATGAGGTTAAGAAAATGGCAGTTGTTCCAAATCTACCTTACACAGAGTGGGCTGACATTCAAATTTGAGATGTCTCTTGGAAAAACATTAAAATTGGGTAGCGCTATAAAATGTGTCATAAAAACAAAACGGTAAATGCTAATTCCTTAATTTTTTCACACAAGGTCACGGATGGATATACTTTGTATAAAATGTTTTAAAACCAAAAAGGTTCAACTCGGTTCTTAAATAAAAATGGATTATTTTCTCTATTGCACTTTTTTTGACTCACCCTGTAGTTAAACATGGCAATGCGAAGAGAAACATTAAGTTCATACCTGGTGTACACCGCACGTCATACTGCATATTTATATTCTCAGGAAAAATCCAATAGACCAACGCACTCAAATCTGTCCATAAATCCTCTCCATAAAAGTATTGTAAACCAAATTCTAAAGCATTATCATTGAACACATCTGTTATTGTTTTATCAACTAGATGTTCTGAAAGATTTGAAGGCCTTCGATGTGAGACACGAGTTCCTACAGGTATGTAAATATCGTTCAGCTTACATGTAAAAGCGTCTGAGACGTTTAATATAATATCACATAGCTTTCATTATCATGTATAGGACTTTTCAATTGAATTATATTTGTACATATTCATATTGTATAGTAGACTTCTCCGTAGTCCACTTGCCCATTTTGCATACTCTGGCTATTACATTTAAGCATAAAACTCTGATTTATATTGATTTGTGTGCAACTGATAGATTTTCACATCTGTATCTGATCTTTTCAGTCACCGTACTCCCTCTGTTAGCTTCCCAAGTGGACTACTGACTTTGCCTTGCGGTTAAGATTTTTAACACGGGACTCTATGGAGAGTTAGGCCAATTTCTGGCCTAACTAAAATTGGCCATGATGTAATGCATCTTTAAATGGATCTGCCTTGTGATTGGTCGCCCATATCTCGCTATGGTTTTAAAATCTTCCGGGCCCGCGCCATTACCATTAACTACACCGTCCACAACTATCTGTGGTATTTGCGGCGCTTTTGTGTTGACGCGAAAGTTAATCTCTCATCATACACCTAGCGCGTCTTGTACTATACCATGCTTAGTACTTGTGGTTAATGGACTGATAAACAAGTATGCTTGACAGTGTGTTTTTAGAGAGCAAAGTCCTGGGGGCAAAGTTCTGCTTAAAATTCAAAGTCCATAGTCGGATTTTCGTGGTTCGCTATCAATAAACTGGTAGATTCCAAAATTAGAATTGTTCAGTATTAAAGTGAGCCATTATAATTATACAAGATAATGTTGCATTCAATTACTTTTATTGTCACTAATCATCAGATATTCTTAATTCTTTATGACCATTCTACTATTGAATACTTTAATTTTAATAATGGCATAGTCTAACTGTATAGCAACAGTCATTTTATAGAATTTAGTCTTGATATTACAAAAAATAGGTTGTTTTGTCAAAGCTAAATCGCAGGTGTATGTTCTTACAACTTTCAAGGTATCCATACTTCAAACTCCCAAAACGCAAGTCATAACAGGGGCTAAGTTCTCTATATAGGCTTAGAAACTGGGGTCCTGGCGTAGCCCCTAATAATACAAAATATCATTTTATGAAACAGGTGAACAGACTAGTCAACGATAAATACTCCGAAATAGTTTTTGTTAAAATAAACATACAAAAAGTTTCTGTACTGCACCGGCTCCCGCATACCCACTCTCGGCACTTCACGCTAAGTAAGTAGTCCATTGAAACGCGTCTCTTGGGAAATGCCCAGAAGGAACCCCAATGCCATGTTGTCTCAAAACCTAACAAAGCGCACATAAGGCTATTAATACACTATGAGGCCTATTTCATTAAATTGGCTGTAAATAAAGTCAATAAGAACATCAATAAAAAAACAGTGATACTAACAATAACTATACTAAACTTATTTAGAACTTTGGTTTTACAAAATATGTGCTGATTATTACTGTTGTTTAAATGCTATGAATTGAGACCATACATCAAGATATGTACTGGCAATAATAACCATGCGATGACCGTGACGGGTTTCGATTTTTGTAGGGGAAATATATTGGAATAATGTCCTATCGTGGTTAGATCTGAGGCACGTAGTACAAACCTATTGTTTTTTATGTCAACAATAACCTACGTGCAGTCATGCAATACAATAATCGATTTATCGATCGATTTATATTGATTAATTGATTGCTTTATTGATTTATATATCGATTATTAATTTATCAAACGATTCTTATTTAGGGAGGACAGTTTTTATGGTCTACTTAGCTCAGCAATGCTTTGCTGTCTTCGATAATGGTTCATGTACGCTTGAGCGTTCGATAGGAACAAGCGAACAGTATACGAGTTTGCTGATATCTATCGGAGCGCTCAGCAGAGCAGCAGGATTATAAACACGGTCGATGGTAAAACCATAATCAATTTCCTTTGTGTTCAGTAAGTACATAACGACCCACTCATCACCTTCTCAAGTGGTCATTAAAGAAGCATGTCTGGGGTCGTGTCTCCGGTCAATAGAAAGTCAATAATGTGTGTAAGTTTATGTTTACACAAAGTGGTGTAATTGGGTTTCAAGTGGTTGTTAATTCAAGCATGGTCGTAAAATTGATTCAATCGATATTTTGGTCAAAGCGTGGTATCGGAGCATAGTGTACAATTGAGCGGAGTCTGACAGAGTTTGCTACAGGCTTTTATGGGTTTGGGCTTCGATAAAAGCCAGGTACCTCTCCGATACAATGCGCTATCGAAGACAGCAGAGCATTGCTGAGCTAAGTAGACCATAAAAACTGTCCTCCCTTATCGATCGTTTATTGATTTTCCGATTTATCGATGGATTCTTTGTTGATTGATTGGAAGTGACCTTTGAGCTCATGACCCGTGACCCGCAAGCAAACGCTAAAACATACGGGGGCAATATGTTCCTATATCATATCTCGATCTAGAGATTATTATTAGAATGATCTTTCTTTTATCCAACGACAGGCCTATCGGGTGGCGCCATTGCTGGTATTGTTGTTGGTGCCATTGTCGGGTTGGTCACTCTCGGTATCATCTCATGTGTCATCTTTATGCTTCTACGACCTAGACCAAGCTTCCAACCTCCCCCTGTTGGTCTCCAACCTGGTCTGCCTGCAAATGGTTTTGGCAATAACTTTATGTTAACAGACGGTACAACGGTGGGTGAAATAATATTTCCTCAATTTATTATCTATTTCACTGTAGGCAATGTAGCTCGCTACCTAGAGCCAAGGCTCATTATCACACGTATGCCTATTAAACAATCAATATTACCAGTCTATAGTGTGTAACGGCTTGAATCCGTCATTTAAGCAGGTGCATAGCCAGTTTACTTGGGTTGGGGGGGGGGACCCCCTGAATTAATTTGCACGCCACTATGATGCACTCTAGCCATTAATGTTGGTGTACATGAAATCTTGAAAACGATTTTTATCATTATTTTCTTTCAGAGCCAATACCTCAACCAGCCCTCTGCGTTCCCGACTAATATCTTCTAAGACTAATACCATCCGATGTGTGAGTTGTATACAACTGTCTCAATAATCGGTCTATTCCAGCTAAAATCCATACACCCCTATGGAAGACACGACCTTAATCATAATAATTACCATGTCAATTTCGTTTTTAGCCTGAAAAACACGTGTTTTGGCCAAAAAAGGTAAAATACCAATTTTTTTGCGCATTTCGCGCGCACTGGACCATCAAATACCACCATTCACAAAACACTGCCCCTTCTCCCTAAGTTTTAATGCTTCGGCCGCCACTGTCCGCAATCTCCCACACAGGGGGTGTAGATTTCAAAGTGTGTCATCCATTCTGGTAGCAACATTTGAAATCCACATTCCTTGTATATACAATTAATGTCATGACTTTCATGGGGTGTATGGATTTTATGGAATAGCTCATTGTCACCATTGCTTTATTATTAAGCACTGAAGGATGTCCCAGAAAAAACCCCGTGTAAATAAAGATGAACGTGAGTCGAGAAGCAGACATCAGAATCAAACAATTTAAAATGTAGCGCATAGCCAATTTTATTGTGCATCACATATGAAAACTTTATTTGATTCGGTTGACTGGTTGCGAAGAAATTAATGATTACATAATGCGCGCATCAATGCAGTTCATTCCAAGTTTGATCAACATGCGCTTTCATACTCACTCATCACCGCTTTCTAAAGTTTGTGTATCTCATTAAATTCAGTCCAAATTATCCATTTTATAATCCGATGGTGTTAGGTTATTCATGCTTTCACTGAAAATGAATAACAGTTTGTCCAAGAAAACTTTGATTGCTGCAATTTGAAGCTTTCCAACTTTTTTAGGTTGTGCAAATATGTTATATTTTAACTTTCCATAGAACAAGAGCCAAGAATGACAATGATCAAATGCTTACAGCTTTACGTGTGATGTTTGATACCATGCACCATTAATGTTGAAGTTTTGAAAGATTTAAATTTTGCATTTCTTGGAAATATTTCAAAAACATGAATGTATATGAGAAATACTTTTAAGCCAGCTGGAATTCTTTATGCAATAATTCTTTATGCAACAGTTATATCAACATTAACGAAAAATGATATTTACAAGTACCGAGCATTATCTTACAGGCAAGCTTTCATTTTCAATACCGTGCAGGTTTTCCAATTTGAACAAAGGCTACAGATTGTTTAAAAAGAACGAAAAGGATTTCACAGAACAAAATATGAAGCCCATTGACAGTTAACCACTAGTGTTGAATAATATGTCTTTCAAACTTTGATTGAAGTGAATTGACGCATGCGTTATGTAATCGCTCATTTCTGCGCAATCAGTCAACCGATTCCAGTACAATTCGTCGGTTGCAACACATAGTGGTGTTCGTGAAGTACAAAATACGTCTCCGAGCAAAACCTTTTTGAACGATATGCTACTAGTAACGGAGTCGATACTCCTCCACTGTTATCTCTCAGTGGTTCGATTCCATTTGAAATTGAAGTTTAAAGTTCAACCTATTATACTGTATCTTTAATAGTTAACCAGGAATAACTATTATAGGATAATAGCTAGCTCTAAACCCATACGCCACTATCTGAAACGGAAAATTTGGAAAATCACTCTACGCCACTATGTGTTGCGACCGACAAATTATTGGCATATAAGGTGCAGAATAAGACGGGCTGCACGCTGATATTTAGATTTTTGGATTCTGATGACTACTTCTCGACTTACGTCCAAATTTATTTGCTCGGTAATATTTTCTGAGACACCCTGTAGTATGACCAATCCACATCGGTAGTTGTCAACAATTTCGCCAGTTATTTTAATCAATAAAAGTGAAAAAGGTGGAAAGGAACCGCCTGGAATCAACTCTCCAATGCGCATCACGTCTTTAGTATGTTTATGTTAAACAAGCCAGGTATTACAGTTATGGGTTTATTTTCTTATATTTCTTAATAATATCTTTACAACATAATTGATGTTATCCTTTGAACTTTCTTTTTCAAAATTGTTATATTTAACATTAATGTTTAAGTGGAAGTTAAATAAAGCGATTTGGTCATAAGTCGTTAGTTAAAAAGGGTCTGGAAATATCAAAGAAATAACGAGTGTAAAATGCCTCATTTCTTCAACATAATGTTTAAGATTGTATTCTTTTTTTCAACTATAATCTTACCCAAAACTTTTTATGTACTTCTTAATTTACCATTTCGTAAGACTGAACATTAGCATATTCTAACTATTCTAACTAACCCTTGGTATTTTTGAAATCGTCATTTTTGTTTTAAAATGATACATGATTCGATTAGTTTTGAAAAGAATTTACTTGTTTGAAGACCTCATTGCCGGTTAAATTTTTTGTAGGCTTAAAGCGGCTGTACAATGTATTTTGAAAACACCAAATGTGTGTTAGAACTTTCTGAGTTTGATAGTCTGATACAGATTATGAACGACACCACTCTAACCCCGGCTAGAGTAAATGTCAAAGTCTTGCAATAAGTATTGTGAGGCCGATCTGAGAGTCCGAGATGGCTGATATGTTTTTATAAGGTCCGAAATGTAAACAGGAGCCTCGCCGTTCACTGCCTTGTATGTTAAAAGCATGAGCTTGAAAACGATTCTCTGTCGGATCGGCAGCCAGTGTAATTGAACCATTACATGTGTAATTACACGGGTCGTGTGGCGCAGTGGTTAGAGCATTGGACTCATGATCGTAAGGTTGTGGGTTCGAACCCCATCGCCTCTACTCAAAAGACCCTAGAGTAATCATTGTACCGTCCAAAAAATGGACCATCAGGCTATGATGTTTCCAAATAGACGTAAAAATTTGTAGAAATTGACCCTGTGTCAGCTTGGTGAAATGGTGATGGAAATCGCCCCTGCCGAGTTCCTCCGGGAGTTTCCGATTAGACAGACAGACAGTAATATGATCGTGCTTTCTGCTTAAGGTGACAACTCTAACAGCGGTGTTTTGGATTCTTTGTAGTGTATTGAGTTCTCTGTCAGGGAGTCCATATAGGATGCTATTGCAATTATCAATCCTGGATGTGACAAACGAGTGAATGAGTTTCTCAGTGTTCTCCTTGTCCAAGTAGCGTCTCAATTTGCCGCTTCTATAGATGGCATAAGAAGCATTTTTACTGAGAATGCGTGGTACAAAACGTACAATTTGAAACACTTTCCAAAACAGAGAGAATAATTATTTTGGGCTAGTATTGAAGAGATTCATCAGGAATACAATATTCAGATTTCAAAGTTTTTCTTAGCAAAATTCCAATAAAAAACTCCCGCGATATTGATTATGGGAGCTGATAAGGGTCGCGCTGTTGTAATCATGGACAAAGAAGACTATGAAAAGAAAGTGCAATCATTACTTGATGATGAAAAGACCTATGAAAAACTTGATAAAGACCCAACTCCTAGATTTAAGCGCAAATTAATTGGTATGCTTTCAGAGCTTAAGAAAGAGAAAAAGATCACGGAAGAGCATGTATACCCAACAACAGAAAACACCCCCGGGTATACGCTACTCCTAAAATAATCCGAATGTGCAGCTCCGTCCAATAGTGGATTATACGGGTCTATCGGGTATGCGACTTCACGAGCATTAGCGGACACCCTGTCCCCCTTCTAGGAAATACCCCTCAGCATGTTAAAAAATCGCAATATGAAGTGTTCGTATTACGTGACGTTGTATCACTATTTTACTAACGTTCGGGTCTATACCATTTCTGGACACCCTTATAGTGCGTAAGCCAGACGGCAGTGTCAAACTCCTGGTTTACAGAAAAGCGACGCACACAGATCACTATCTGCACTTCAATTCCGCCCAACCATTACATCAAAAACTAGAGGTTGTGAGGACTTTATTGGACAGAAAAGACAAAATTGTAACTGAACAGGAGGACAAGAAAATAGAGGAAGAACACATAAGGAAAGCGCTTAATACACGTGGCTACCCCAACTGGTCAATTGATAAGGTTAAAAAAGAGAAACAGCAACCCAAGAAAAAGACCACCAATAAAGCTCCTGGGAATAAAACCAGGGCCAGTGTTACGCTCCCTTACATTGAGGGTATCACAGAGCGTGTTCAACGAATCTTGCGCAACCACAACATCGCGTCGTCAGTGAAACCTCACACTAGTTTAAGACGGCTTTTGGTCCATCCTATGGACAAGGTTGCTACGGACGACAAAACTGGCGTCATATATGAAATCCCTTGCCACAATTGCCAAAAAACAAACAAAAAACGGGCCGCCGCTTCGGTACTTGAAAAAAAGAGCACAGAGTTGAATCCGAAAAATGATGGCTCAAAACTTCACCAGAGCGACACGTAAGGACTCGCAGTCAATTGAAATGAAATCATTAATTGCTGAACACACAAGCAAAGAAAAACATATCATAAACTGGGACAATCCAAAAATCCTTGCCATTAACGACACCAGAAAAACCAGATGGATAAGGGAGCCGATCTGGATTAGGAGGAAATCACAGCCAAGTATGAAAGAGAACATAATGAACGGCGACGAGGGGGCCTACCAACTGAGTGACGTTTATGACCAATTAATTCAGAGGGCGTCGTCATCTTCCGATGACGTCATACCATCCACCAAAGGATCGTTGGCATACACCATTGATAAAGGCAACATACTGGATTGCCGAAACTGTCTGGAAAACGTGAGTTTTTTTATTGGAATTTTGCTAAGAAAAACTTTGAAATCTATTTTGGGCTAGGTTATAAAAACTTACAAATAAGTAATAGTCATAAATGTAAACGGTGTATATTAAGATGGTTGCACAGTGGTGCAGTTAAGGCATGTTGAGTATAAACGCATTATATGTATAATTCTGTGAATTATGTTTTCGGCTTGATTGTATCCCAGCAAACACAAAAATGTTCTTAAAACGTTTAATCAATTTAAATTTCGGGTTATATAAATATAAAACGTAAACTATTTTGAGCAAACATTTGAGCAAAATATTTTGTCAACAGTTAAATAACATTCTGTTAAAATGTTTTGCATCACGTTTTCAAAAATGTTTCATGAATGTTATTAAAACGTTTTCATACCCTATATATAACCCGATATTTAAAGCTTTTTCTATAAAACGTTGTGTGTTTGCTGGGATATCATACATCTTTATATTTTCAACAAAAAGAACAAAATATCAAATTTGTTATGTTTAAATCGCTTCGATGATTTCAACCGCGTTGTAATGAAACAGACAATTTCATCCATCAATTTTCACTCTGACTGCGCCACATTAATACATCGTGATTCAATAACAGGTATAAAAGAGTTTCTTTATTGTATTGCTAATTGTACAAAAGTAATACAATGTATACCTGTTGAACAAATTGTACGTTTTCGAAAAAAATTTTTTTCCACATTTCAATCATTTTTGTAAATAGCTTCATTTTTTCTGCGAACCCTCGTCTTTTTTTTTTTATTTTCACTACTTTGAGCTAAATCCATGAACAAAGGGCGTCACATTGCCCGAAGAATTTGGTCATTTTTTTACAACAAAAGCGAATTATACCACCCTACCTGGGGCTTGAGTATAAACTGCATGTGCTTAATTACTTTCCTTTAACTAATTATATACTTTCTGCTTATTCAAGAATTGTTAAAGAAAAATAAGTACAAGTTTGATGTTTATTAAATCTTCGGCAAAAACAAATCCTATTTGGCTTTATTAGCTACAGGAACAGTACAATGTGTACAATGAGGAATTCGAAATATCGATGTGGTATGACTATGAAATCATAGTACCGTTTTGGTGCTTATTGTGGTGTGAATATCCTACAGACAGTCATATTTAAGACATTAATTTACGAAAATTAAGAGAAGATCAATTGTGTTAAGATGAGGGAACAAACAGTTTTTTGTTATCTTCATTATATTATTCAGGATTATTTTGAAAACGTATATTATTCTGAAAAATTAATAGTTTGTCTTATAACCCCCTCGCGCATTACATTCATGCTGCGTGTTTTGTCTTGCAAAATTGCAAAACTAAAATTTTATTTATTTTTTATTAGTTTTTTCCTCAAGTTAATTGGCAGATAATTTTCAGTTTCAAATGAGTTTGCAATTGAATTGCCAAATTTAAATTAATGTAGCCCGCATGAGGCAAAAAATTAATTTTATTTGGCCTTATCTATTAACTAGCAAACCCTTATTTTTGGTTCATGATTGATAACTACTTGTACATTATCGTATCCACAGTTAAGGTTTAAAAAATACCTTTAAACTCATACAATAGCTACCGATCATAAACAACAGATTAAGGATCGTTTAGGCCAACTCTCTCTCTCTCTCTCTCTCTCTGTGTGGGGGGGTATGTGTTTAAGCCCATCTTGTCTTGTTTGTTGCCGTTACACGGTTACTTTTTTCATTCTTTTTTAATAACAATAGAGCATGTAAAAAGGCCAAACGCATAGGGCTACGCTCATAGGTTTCTGCTTATTATCGAATAGTTTCTTAAATGTATTACTACTAGTTTATTATTTAAAAAGTAAGACTTAGTATATAAAGACTTGAGCTGCTGAAGTGCCTAGTCTGATTTTGGCAAAAATGAGTTATCAGACGTTCTGAAGTTGCTAAGGGTCAGAAAATATAATGCAAACCTTATTAAACCTAATTTGTAAATGCTTTTTAGGGGGAGGGAGGATCAAATATGGTGTCTTCATTGCTTCGAGTTGAAAAAGTGCTTAAGTCCATTAGTGTTTTTATTTTGTAAATCTAAGTGCCTATTAATTTTAATTGAAAAACACATTAGTAATGGATATAATATTATATAATTAATAAGATATATTGAAACTGATTTTAAATAACAAAATAAGCTGTTTCAAGGGTATGAAAATACTTCACAATGTAATGAAAAATAATCTTTGAGAAGGTCTACAAAACTTTTACAATCACTTTTATTAACTCTGCAGCTTAGATACCGTTTTACCATTACCAAGCCGTAGTGTGTTAGCATGGGTTTTGGTAGAGAGAGACCAACAAGCTACAACACATGTGATAATTATGTCGCTTATATTTTATGGTGTTAATTTTAACGTAATAGTATCTTTTACAAAGGGTTCTGATCTAAACATCAATATAAGAGAATGTAATCATTGACACGTTCATTGCTCAGAGCTGCAAAAGTAGCCAAGTTCAAAATCAATAGTATTGATCTATCAAGAACCAACTCTTGTTCTATTCCTAAAGACATTTCCGATGTTCATGCCAAATGTTATTTTCATACCTTGATCCATTGTTTTGATACCGTATTGTGAAAACTTAAAATACTTATTTCTAAATGTCAAAATTGGACTTGGGCACCCCAGCAGCTGAGGTCTCCATAATAGAATGAATTAGACATTGAAGCTTAATCTGGTCATTGAAAGATAATGATACATAATTCGTCGTGAACACCGAATTAATCCGATATTACTATAAATCGTCCCTACATTAACCGTGGAGTGCATTCAGCGATTCGCCGAGCGGAGGTAGCGAGCGAGTCAAACCTTCATTGCTAAATACTTAGCATCGTCCTCTGTCAGAATTAAGTATGCAAAGGATTGTTTTCTATTCGAGAGTATTCGGTATTCATAACGATATGAAGCATTTGTGAATGATTTTTGTGACCAGTTTGTTTTGACCTTATAATAGTGTTAGTATCATTAATGTTGTGATTGGTGTTTGTACGGGTGCGGTGTCTGTCTGTGTGTGAGTTTGCTAATGTGGGTGATGTTTAAAGTAATGTAATTGTTAAGAAATCAATTTAGGGGAGGCATTAATTTCAAAAGTGATTTTACAAAAGAAACATACCATTAGGTTTGAATTGTGATACCCTGCAGGGTGATTTAAAATGAACTGTACCCAACTTCACTAATTTTTGTATATATATTTGCGGCGATAGTACATATCAAAAAACTATCATAGAAAGCAGTGATAAGAGTTCTGTAGTAGAAATTTTGAATTTTGACAATAAGTGGTTTTAGTCAGAAGATACTGCATTTTCAAGTTATCATCCCATTTTTAGATCAACACACGGAACTACGTTAACCGTTTTCTCTACCGCAGTAACCAAATGCAACTACCATGACTACGTACATGTACAGCAAACCCAAAACAAATGTTATTTCGTATTATTAAATCAATAATATTGATATTCAATTACAATGTCAGGTTTGCAAAGATTACATGTTAGATAATACATGTAGAACAAAGGACCCATTGACTTTGAGATTGTAGAGGGAAATTTGAATTCAAATAATGGTGCTGGTGCAATATCCATAGGCTTCCATACATTCGTAACCTGATTTATTCACCAATAATAGGAAACATAGCCTACTACCCTATTGCAGCTTGCAATATAAAATTATTCACATGTCGGTAAGTATTTAATTTTAATTGTATTTATTTATCAATTCATTTTATTTTCATTTTTAACAAACATGCACAATTTATGTTGAACTGAAAGTGTCTAGGGCAGTTGAGCGAGCAAAATGCTGTAGAACAGATAGTTTGAATAAAATACTCATCCGTGTGCAACATCGTTTTTGGTGTGTTTTCTAAGAATGTACTTTTCTTCAAAACCATTAGAGGTAAAGAAATGATTTTTTCACCAATAATAGGAAACATACTATCCTGTTAAAGCTGATAAACACAAATTATTTAAATGTCGGTAAGTATTTTATTTTAATTCTTGAAGTTGGGTACAGTTCATTTTAAATCACCCTGTATGTATACTAAGGTCACGATGAAATGCAATTAATTTTTACCATTGCTGCGGCACCCGGTCATATTGGATTTTAAAGGATATGTTTGCGCGGAATTTTTAAGTGTTTTCTGATTGGTCATTTTACATAAATTTTGGTTTGCATGATCTTGAATACTTGTTCTATGATGCAAAAACTTGTGATTTCATTTAGGTAGGGGCGCTTCAGAAACGA
The DNA here is from genome assembly GCF_039555335.1 of Amphiura filiformis. Taxonomy (NCBI): domain Eukaryota; kingdom Metazoa; phylum Echinodermata; class Ophiuroidea; order Amphilepidida; family Amphiuridae; genus Amphiura; species Amphiura filiformis. The sequence continues at coordinate 5,800,821 of NC_092629.1, forward strand.
ACAATTAAAATGATCCCGTAATTTTAATTATAAATTAACGCAATTGTGACATTTCAAAAAAGTAAACTAAAATTTTTAAATTTCTCTTCATAGAATTTCAGATAAATATTCAACCTTTATGCAAAATGTTGAATTTTGTAATAAAATATAGGAGAAAATTATTTCGCTTAACTTATTTCGGACCAATTGATCTAATTTTAGATTCTTCGGCTTGTAAATGGTTTTACTATTTGAGTAGCAATTATTCACTTAATGACATTAATGCCACCCCTTAACATAATAAGACATACATGTATTCATTTAAAGCCATAATGTACGATCTTTTAATATGAAATTGGTTAATCTTTTTCAAACTTAATTTTTTGGCATATTTGTAATATATATAATAAATTGCACCTAAATGGAATCAGACAAATTTGTTGTGTTTGTAGGTCAACAGAGCAAAGTTCGACATAAAGCCATAATTTATGAATTATGACTTTATGTTCTCCTATAAAACTGCATGTTAAACGGCCAAAATAAGCAGTAGGGTTTCTTTCATTTTACCTTGTTATTTCAGCTCAAACTGGACAGAAACCCTTCCCGACAATTATTACTAGTATTATTTCAGCACTTTGAGTACAGAATAACAAATTTAGAATTTGAAGGAAATCTTGCATTAAGGCTTTAAATGATGAGAAAATGAGTTTGTCTCGAAGCTTCCCATAAAAGTACGTATTAGATATCTTTATATACTTATTTATCTATTATTCATTAAAATTCTCTAACATTTTCCGGATATTTATGCTGTTACTATTTAAAGCCCAGTGTACCAGATTGGTTAAGAAACACGTGTAAAACAATAATTTATAATTCTGTGACATATATTTTTAACAATGATAAAAAAGTAAACTTCCAACCACTCAGGAGCTTTGAGACAAACTGATTTGTATCTTAGCTTATTAGAAAGCTTGTAGAGAATAATATATAATAAACAGGGCACAGAATATATACGTGATATTGTTTGCCGTCTATTTATTCGTGTGAATTTGTTTAATGTTTAATTTATAAAGGACAATTATTGTACATTGTTGTTCAAACAGAGGAAACAAAGTGTTGACATTATTTTTTACCTCTTTCCAAAGTTGTTTCAAAATTGCATATGCACATCCCCTATTGGGTTTGAAAAAAAGAAAAGAAATCTATACTGTCCAGTAATCCTATGAGGGGGCACCGACCATGATTGGGGTGGGCACCGGGCCAGATTGAGATGCACAAGCCATGTTTCGACAATTTTGCTGTGGGATTTTCCAAGTTTTCATATCGGTTGGGAGACACGTGCCCCTATGACGCTCACGCCACTTATCATATTGCCTACACTTATATGTAAATAAAGCTTGAAATAATTCTGGCAAGTAGATTAAAATTTCAATCTGTAAAATGTGGGTTCCTTATTTTTTGATGTTTGGTCCCCCTGTACAAATAACAAAGTAAGGGTAAATCTGATAAATATGGTTTGATTTTGATTTCTTAAACTGAATGTACTTACTGCACTTAAAGGCTTAATGTACGATTTCCTTCAAATTTTAAATTTGTCATTATATACTCAAAATGCTGAAATAATACTAGTAATAATGATCGGGAATGGTTTCTGTCCATTTTGAGCTGAAATAACGAGGTAACGTGAAAGAAACACTGCTTGTTATTTTGGCCGTTTAACACGCAGTATGATGGGCGGACATAAAGTCATAATTTCTTGAATTATGACTTTATGTCGAACTTTGCTCTGTTTACCTACAAACACAAATTTGGCTGATTCCATTTTGGTGCAAATTGTGACAGGTGTAAACATTACTAATATGCCAAAACATCAGGTTTAAAAAAAAATAACCAAATTCATATTATAAGATCGTACATTATGACTTTAATGCTATGATGACAGGAGAGGGGTTGAGTAAAAGTGGTTGACATATCGGGAAAATGTGTTTTTTTGTGTGTGGGGGTGTGTGTGTCTCCAAAAAATTGCGATTTGGTGTAAGAATCGTTTTTTTACACAAAAAGCGAGACTACACCCCCTGAATGAAATCAACCAAATTAAGTAATGTAGTTATTAAAAGTTGAGTGGAAAATATCTCGATTCTCTTGTGTATATCTACATGCGCTGAACATGTGATTATTAGTTTCCCAAGCTTTGTACGCTCGATTAGAGATGTAGTATACTGAAATGGTTCGGCGATATTAAAATGGCATTCAGGTATTATTGTCTGAATAATGTCAATGATAGGCTGAACGTTTTGGAATATTCTACCTATTGAGACGCATTAGAGTGTAAAAAGTCACTGTCATAATTTCTATTCATGTTAATATTAATAACGTCAAGCAATTGTCTTGGAGTAGGTTTAAGTTCAATGTCAGGGTAAATCGGCACGTGACCTATTATGTCTACTTTTGTTTCCATTGGGCTATTCCATTTAAAATCCACCTTCCCCTGCCGAAGATTTTGGTAATATCTTCCACAGGGGGAGTATGAATTTCTAATGGACATATTAAGCAGCTCCATTTGAATTTCATACCAGAAAGATTCAACCTGAATCTTCCACTAAGGAAGGGTGAGTTTCAAATAGAGCTGCCTAATTTGTTAATTTCATTTAAAATTCATACCCTCCCTGTGGAAGATATTTCCACAATCTTCCACAGGGTTAGTGTGGATTTTAAATGGAATAGTCCATTGCAAACATTCTTATACCAATTACATACCAAATGAAAACCAACTAAGTAGACCTTTCTTGTGCAATTTTTAAATGTATCCAAAGCTATTGGCTCTGATGGCATATCTCCCAGGGTCTTGAAAAAATGTACTCATGAAATTGTTCTCCTTTGTGTCACATTTTAACTTATCTTAGATACGTTTGTGAAGGTTGTCATTCATCCAGGTTTAGTAAATATAAAATTGGAATATAAAACTGATAGGAATGTAGGAATGTTCCTAAGAAGTTTGACTCAAGATCTACGACCTCTGACAACACCACCTTATCACAGGTCAACGACCTTTTGCCGCCAGATTATCAGACAGCCTGAAGACCTTGGATACGGTGTAACTTCTCAAATAAAATGGGTCCAGTTGATCAGTTTTATATTCCAATTTAATATTTAATACTTATCGTAGAGTTCTGGTATTTATGCTTGAGATGTTGTTCCTGTTTTTAAAATATCTGCCAGACCTGTGTCATTATGCACTTTAGGTGCTAAAGTTTACACGCAATGAATTTATTTCTCCATTCGAGTCGTTCTATGTGTCATTATTGTGTATGTGGGAAAGTGATGGATAGAGCTATTTTTGATCACGTGTTTCCCGCAATTAATGCTGTCCCCTCGGGAGTGGTACCTGAAAGCGCATCATCTAGTCAGCGTTATCTCCTCGATTGATTTAAGCTGTTCTGCATAGATATGCTTGACAGAAATAAATATCAGTTACGTAATCAGTCAATATACATTCGGTTCCGATCAGTGTAATAAGTCCGATTGTTGGATACACTTTCCTGTCTTGTAAAAACGCCCCTCTCTACGGCGACCCCCTTCACCAAGTCACTTGTGCCTGACTGAAGTTTCGTCAGCGTTATATCCTAATTGATTTCAAACAGCCCTTGTCTACCTTTTCAGATACCGAAATCACAGCTGATGGTTCAAATGATATCGACTCGTAGCTGCTCGTACTAAAGTCTGCACAAAAAGAAACTCAACTGTTATAAATACGCCTATAGCTTCAGAACTAATAATTGTTTTCACAATATTTTAACATAAAAAAGAGGAGAATTTATTTACGCGCAGTTTGATACCCCATTTGTTCAATTTGATTCAATATTAAGAACACAGCATCGTTTTGAAAGAAGAATACCCGAATTTAAAAGTTGCAGCTGTTTGTATTGATTTGAGAAGTCAGCGCGAAGATAATGGCGGGTTTTACGTGCCACATGCTTGTGTAATAACCATTGATGGCTGTAAACTGCAATTTTTAAATTTGGGTATTTTTCTTTAAAAGCTCTGCTGTGTTGTCAATATTGAACGGCATTGGACAAATGGGGTATCAAAATGCGTGTAAATAAATCATCCTTCTCACTATGTTGAAATATTGTGAAAACAATTCATAGTTCTGAATCTATAGGCGTATTTATAACAGCTGAGTTTCTTTTTGTGCAGACTTTAGTTGGATACGTTTAGGATTCTAGACCATGCATAAAACGCATGTTAATATACATACATAAGTCGTGGAACAGCATAGCAACTAATATTCAACTACAGATCTTAGCAATAGGCAAAACTACATTATATATAAAAACTATACAGCACCCTCAATATTAAATAAAAGATCCCGTATTTAGTTGTACGGACTATAGAGAGGGCTAGAACTATATAGTTATGTGACATATGTCATTCAGACATAGAACGACTCGAATGGAGATATCAAGTCACAATTTTTCTACGATGGCTTGAGTGCGTATGTAATTTAATTTCGATCTAAATTAAATTATTAAAGTGTCATTAATAAATTCATTGCGTGTAAACTTTAGCACCTAAAGTGCCGAGTTCGGGTGAAGTCTAATGAAATTCTGCTGCATCTCTTTCTGCCTGAATGCTATTCTGACAAATAGCTGTGCAGCAAACCAGGCTTTCACTGCATTTGATAGATATGTTAAATAAGCAAAATAAGTCTTCGAGTATACAAATGATATTAACCCAAATGAAAGAGCACACTTATATTGTCCATATAATAGATTCATTTCAATGAGCAATGGCCAATTCTCTTTTAAGGGGATACTACACTCCTATGATAAATTCGTGACTATTTTTGCATTTTTCTCAAAAAATAATAACACACTGGTAACAAAAGTTATGTATATTATTGGGGCAAGGAATCCCATTATTACACTGATTACATAATAGAATATCTCCTTCAATTTTTGAAAGTCACAACTAATCACTGACATAACAGCCTCATTTACTACAAATCGTGGCTGCAGCCCAACAACTTCAACCCCAATTCACGTTGGAAGAGCGTATTTTTATGGTTTTGACATTCGGTAGCACAAGGAGTCAAGCAGAAACCATGCGATTGTACAGGGTGAGTAAAAAAAAGTGCAATAGAGCAAAGAATCGATATTTATGTAAGAACCAAGTTAAACTTTCCCATTGTTGAAAGTTTCTATAAATGCCATACTCAATAGTCACCTTCTGTGAAAAAATTAAGTGACTCACTATTACCGTTTAATTTATATGAATCTTTTTACTGCGATACCCAATTTCATTATTTGTCCACAAGGTACCATGTATTTTGAATGAGAGCACACAATGCACGATAAAGGCACCAGCTCTGAAACTGACTTTAACTTAAATAAGGTTGATTTTTGCGTTATTTTAATTTCTTTTTTCTGTTCAAACAAACTTTCTAACATTACTTTAAGTCCTTCATACCTCCCTCGACTCCAACTTCAGTTTTTTTAATCCCAATATGTTCAACTTACTAGATATTTTGTAATTCACTATACTTCAATTTGCGCGCATTTTATTTTGACATTATTGAAAAACCCGCCTACAAATTTATGTTTTTGATAGAGAATAAACATCTTTAAAATAAAGGGGAAATGAAAATAACAACAAATATTGTTTCTTCTCCTTAAACAAAACCAAAGGCAATAACACTTTGGGTGCTCTTTTTTTATTTCAATGCCAATGAGGTTAAAAAAAATGGCAGTTGTTCCAAATCTACCTTACACAGAGTGGGCTGACATTCAAATTTTAGATGTCTCTTGGACAAACATTAAAATGATATCGACTCGTAGCTGCTCGTACTAAAGTCTGCACAAAAAATGTGTCATAAAAACAAAACGATAAATGCTAATTCCTTGATTTTTACACACAAGATCACTAATGGATATGTAATTTATAAAATGTTTAAAAACCTAAAACTGTCAGATTGGTTCTTAAATAAAAATGGATTCTTTTCTCTATTGCACTTTTTTTGACTCACCCTGTATATAGCTCATTTTCCAAACTCATTTCTCCATCAAGGCATACAATTACATATACCTATGAGAAGTATCTAGAATTTGTTAACAGAAATGCTGGCAATAGTGATCCAGAACAGCTAGAAGCTGAACTTAATTTCAAATAATGTTATTGTTTTGTACTTATGGATGCAAAAACTAATCTCAATTTTACCAATGATATCTAAGGGATATGAGAAATTACTTTATTTATGAGATAATTTGAAAGAAATTTCATGACTTCATTTATAGATTTTAAAGACATATCATATCATTATTAAGTTCATCTTGATTAAATGAAGAAACACCACTTGTAATTCTTTTGTATCCGTTCTTTGAATGTTTAATGCACGACAAGCATATCTACGCGGTTCAAACTTGATATGCGCAAACATGGCAAAAGTGGCCCAACACGTTTTATGGACGATTTAATTAATCGCATGTAACTTTTTAACCCAAGCTAGTAAATACACCAGCTAAACGTCTTCTTCTAGCCAGGATATTACTGATCATATTGCATATAACATTTGTGCCATAACTATTTTAGTTCGTCCCTGAGAAGTCAAAATGCAATTGTATAAATTTTATTGTTACACCCTGTATGCCTACAGTTTATTTATTTCCAATAGATGATTTGGATGATACTTGTTAAAGGGGTATGCGTGTGCATTGTCGCACGTGTTTATCACTACGGAAAGCGAAAATGCCGACATGCTATGTATTTATACAGTATTCTATGGGAAAAATTTCATCGCTAGCGGCACTGAATTTTGCCGACATATCGTTATAACAGCAACTCTTGCCGTCAAGTGATGATGTCGCCCCAGATGTTTGGTCATGACTTCCGATGAATTGTCATCGGTATAGTTTAGTTAGCCGCCACTTTAATAAAGCAGCATTTTCTGAAGGTGTCAAGGGGTGCAAGGAAGGGATAAAATTTGACAAAAATTATCAAATACTGTTAAAAATGGTTTTCAAAGGGCCTAAAATCATCATGGGTTGAAGGGGCATGATCAGGATGGTATAATGTAATCAGGTATTATAATATATTTACGAAGCAAAAAATAATTGTCTCCTTTTTACAACTGTCCCTTTACATTTTTACAATGGTTCCCATTTTACAGTTGTCTTCATTTTACAATAGTCTCCATTTTACAATTGTCTCCATTTTACAATAGTCTCCTTTCTACAATTGTCTTCTTTTACAAATCGTCACAAAGTGTGATCGGCGACCTGAAAAATAAAAATAAAATAAACATAGTTTTCTTATTATCGATATCCCTTAAGACCTTCATTTACAAACCGATTACAACCAAAGAGAACCTTTGAATTGCCTCGTGCGTACTACATGGTACTACAAATAATTATTGTAACGAATCTTTGCGTCTTTAAGCTTATGCATTATAAAGTTTGCACGCGTAGCCATGTTAGCGACTAGCGCGAGTTATGATTTCACACCATGACGTCAATAATCAATATTATTGGGATCAGATCGCGGGCAGAGTGCCAGTACCTTTCGAAGTAACTTTTAGAGGTTGATAAATTAGAGAATTATGAAAATATATTTGAAAACTATCAATTTAAAGTTTATTCCATGTGCTAAAATTCAATAATTAAGAAAATTAATTGTTAAAGTAATGTCGTATTTACCTCATTATTTCCGGTTTAAATTATTTTAAAAAAAATACCCGTCTGGACAGTTAACATTAATATCATTTTATAATTTTCGGCAAAGAATAACGAAATATAAAAAATTGACAGAACTCGTATATTTTGGTTTTAATTGATAATTTGTTTGTTTGTATCTGTATCATTGGTAAATATGTTTATTGACATCTATAATTACCTCAATTATTTTCCACGTTTTTCAACATCTCTAGTATCTGATTGGTTGAGGATACATGAAAGAAACAACAAAAACAAGAAAATTGATATGAGAATGAAACGAATTCATCAAAATTCGTTGTAGTTGTCCTTTACAGAGTAACCCCAAATAACTGAACATGTAAATCGCCCCTTTGTATTATACATGTATTTACTGTAGAGGGCATCGATTTGCGGAACCCGTCAGGCGATTTTCGATTTTCACCCGGCCATTTCAAACTTTAGAGGCTTCTATCTCAATTTAAGATACAGCCGCCGCTGTTTGGTTTTATAGAAAAGTATGTCATTATTAACTAAATTAATAGGTCATACATGTAGAGGACGCTATCTATTTAAAGCCTGTATGGTAGGAAAGACTTTAGTAAAAGTAAAAGTCCATTTACTAAATGCAAAAATCATAAATGAGATGATTAGCATCAACAAATGTGTAATTCATTAATAAGTGAATGGTCATAATGAAATTAATGTTTTAATAAAAAATAATCAGCGCCCTAAATTTCAAGAAAAAAAAAAATTTTCGAATAAATCGATAAAGCAGTAGATTAGTATGTTAAGTGAAGAAAAAATAGCATCATAAATAACGTACAAATATACTATTATCATAACCCAAGACTAAAGTTGAAAATTAAATAGAGTTTTGCTTTTCAAATTAAATAATGTTACAACCAGCGATGGCGCATTTCTGGGCTTCGTTAAGACTTACGATCGATCTTACGATATCTTAAATGGGGGACTACGTGTGATAAATCATTCATAAGATCGATTATAAGCCTTTGTAAAAACTGAGCACATAGCGTACCCAGCACCTAACCTGTTCCCTTCTGCGTTCCAGACCATATGGATCAACAGACCGTTCCAGGTCATTTAAGTCAACTGTGCGTTCCTTGACATACGGGTCAACTTCAAAGTAAGGTGGAGGTGATCCAAGAGAAGATTCCACAATACTACTGGCTGAAACAGGAGGTCTTGATGGCATTCGGGCCGAAACAGGATGTGCTGGTAGCGGAGTTCTGCGTTGACTCCGGCGAGAAAATGCTACACACCCAATTAAACCAAGAACACCTAAGAGAAGCAACAATCCAAACCCACCTCCAAGTCCAACAATCAACGACCGTGATACTTGAACTCCTGAACAGTAAAAATAAGTTACTTCATTAGTATCCAGACGTATCAGAGTTTAAGGAGTAAAAACATTAGGTTAGGTCTTTCACGGTAGATACCGTCCATATTTTTCCCAGCCATCGTGATTTGTCCTTAAGTAAGGCAATATCGATAAATGGGTGTACAGGGATTCCTATATATTACTGGGAAGGAAATATACTCGCCGTGGAGGAGGTGTAGGAACATTTCACTGTGGAGTCCGACCTATATGCTTAATATACATAGGCCTATCATATGTATGAAAATTGAACCCAATTGAGCGTCTATTGAGCATGTAAACTCCAGCATGTATGAATACCCAGCATGTATGATACAATTCATTTTTCTAGTATTCTCAAAATGGATGGACTTGGGTGGGTTTTGTATTCAGGTATTCATATATAAAGTTTGCATAAAAAGTAACTCAGCTGTTATAAATACGCCTATAGATTCAGAACTAATAATTGTTTTCCCAATATTTCAACATAAAAAGAAGGATGATTTATTAAAGTGTGTGAAAATATTGGATCCAAAACATAATAATGATAAAATTGGATGCTTTACGCCCAATATTTATTGGTCTCGCTATGATTTTTAAAATATTGGACTCGACTATGTCTTGTCCAATATTTTTAAAACTCATAGCTCGACCAATAAATATATGCTCAATCAATCCAATTTTATATCAATATTGACAATACAGCAGTGTTTTGAAAGAAAAATACCCCAATTTAAAAGTTGCAGTTATTTGTATTGATTTGAAGTAAGCGAGAAGATAATGGCGAGCCTTACGTGTTTACAGTGCTGGCATAATAACCATTGATCGCTGTAAACTGCAACTTTTAAATTCGGGTGTTTTTCTGTAAAAGCAATAGTGGGTTGTTAATATTGAACGACATTTGACGAATGGGGTATAAAAATGCGTGTAAATAAACCATCCAATTATTAGTTCTGAATCTATAGGCGTATTTATAACAGCTGAGTTACTTTTTGTGCATACTTTATAACGTATACTGTGCAATGATTGAAATGTACCCGTCATTCTGGGTATTCAATGAGCTCTACTGCTGCCACTTGCCTTTCCATTCCGAGATCCCACAAGTTGGCCGGTGACAGAGCATTTTGTATCATTGCCCCTGTTTTATGGAATGACTTGCCTTCCCACATTCGTGACTCTGCCAATGTCCTACCCGTCAAAAAGAACCTGAAAACTCACCTATTCACCTAATGTTTCCTCCTCTTGCATTTTTCCTTTTCCATAGCGCTTTGTTTCTTCATTTAAAAGTACTCTCTAAGTCAGTGTATTATTATTATTATTATGGTTTTTTTTTGACGAGTGAATATCATGCATAACCTACCTCCACTGCCATCACCGTCAGCTTCATCATCCATATCGACACCACCATCATCATCAGTGATGATGATAGTCACCACACTTGGATACTCAATACGGTTGTTAGCCTCTGGAGTGGCATCACCCAGTACGACTTGAAAAGCTTCAGATGGCTCACCAACTTCATCATCTTCTATTTGTACCAGGACATCAACTCGTGTTTGACCATTCGAAAAGGTTATTTCTGTGTTGACGTCAGTGTAGTCAACTCCGTTACCATCTGCAGGATATTCGGCACCTGCAGAACCTGGATTAATTTCACGACTTGACACTCCTAGAAAACAACAGCATCCAATTGTTTTTAAACGCAACAAAAGCCTCATAAGACATTCAACGAATTCCTTTTCCACCTTCCAAGGCCTCAGATAGCGACCCTTTTTGGGACATGAGAGCACCTGACATATCGAAATGCATTACGAAAACGATGAATGTCCCTCTTATATCAAATATATTTTGGCGATATAATACACATTTTATGGCAAATGATTATAAATTGAAATTTTAAAAATTTTCAAGTCCTCGAAGTAAATTGTATAAATCTAATGATATGTACTTTAAATGTAGCTGGGATGAAAAGCCGACGATCAAATGTAACTTTTAACCTATAATATTCAGGATATAGAAGATATTGAAGACATCGTCGACCCACCGCAGGGTTAAGGCCTCTCCAAGGTGACGCCACTTTGACTTCTTCCACGTCTTTCTCATCCAGGTTACATCTATTTTTTTGTAATTTCATCTCCCCCATCTAACTTTCTCTCTTCCTGGGAGCCTAATGCAAAATCTAAGTATCCATTCTGTAACCAGTTTGGTCTATCGTCCATCTGATGTTCTAGCTAAGCATTAAAACAAATGTATCTGCTTATAAAAGACACCGTATTTTGTAACACATATTGTTGTGGCAGTTTTGTAACGTGTACTTACTGGCACTGGTACTTGCATATGGTAGGTGAAATCCATAAGCAGATCGATACACTGTTAGACGTACCGTTCCTACTGATTCAGGAACTATTATACTGTCTGTGGTAGCCGATGTACCAGGTGGAGGCCCAAGTGTCACAGCATCTGTGTGCATACAATATTCAAATCATTATAGTTTTAAAACTAAGATGGAACGTGGGAACACTGGCATAGTGGATAAGCTATCAAAGTCAGGTAGTATTATTTTCTATATATATTTTAAATAAATTTCTAGGTTACAGGGGAGAGTCAATGGCCAGTATTTCATGTGCATATGTCATTTCGTCGGTCGCATCACATACTGATCTATTCGACGCAACACGTTGTTCGAGAAAATCGCGATTGGAAATTCTATTGTTGGATTTGGCTTCATACTTACTTATTTTTTAACAGATTTCCTCTACAGTGTATTCATGTAAAGAAGAGGCTTGGAAGTTTCATTTTGGCGAAATAAACATGTGTCTGTAATTCAAGTTGCTTAATATGGCGTTAAACTTATGCTATGTATGTGAAACGATTATTACTCCGTCGCTATATTATGCTACAGTCTTGCTATGTTTATCTTTATACGTATACATCTTTATGTGATGTTTTATGTATTAGTTACGAACGTAAAAGCTCTGAACAATTCTGTATGTGATGCGTCGTTCAACGCATAGATCTGTATGTGATATAGGTGATAGGGAATGGGTAAATTTTGCTAACGTTATTTTAGCGCTGTGTGTGAAATATATTATTAAAAACAAAACAAAAAACAACAAAAACAAAACAAACAAACAGCAAACAGACCAAAATCTAAGTTTTATATCTCATTAATTAGAACGAATTACGGCCTTTAAGTTGGTGAATTTGAAGAGCTCCAAAACATATTGTTGAACACCAATTTTCTCAAAAAATTCATCTCTAAAATAACTGTTTGTGATGCAACCGACGATTTTACTAAAGAAATATCCACACTTACTATCGTCATCTAATATTGTGACAGTTGCTACCGATTGTCCAAGATCTGTACCACCATTGCCTGCTGCCAGGAACACGAAGAAATCTTCAGACCCTTCAATGTCTTTGTCGTCATAGAGTTTAATTATAAAGGGTACAGAGTTGACACCAGGTCCAAAATTAACAGGTCTTCCTGACATAGGCTCGTAATCGGCTAAAGATGTAGCAGCCCCGTTACTGGTAGAGATATCTAAGAGATTGAATTAAAAGATGGTCAAGATAGGTCAAGAAGTACTAAGATGTTTTAACATCCTTAAAGACTCTGATCTGTAAACCGACACAAACGAAAGTTACTTCATACTTTGAACGGGTTAACTTGAAGCCAATGGTTGTTGTAGTTTCCTCATACTGAACAGCATTTAACTTCAAACCGCCCATTCATATTAAACGGAAAGTCGAAGTTGACATTATCGGATATTTTCACGTCCCCATTAACAAGATAACTTGCAGATATGTGAAGTCAATTGTTTGCTTTGTGTGCAATGAATATAAGCTAGGATTTATATGGGCAACATCATTCAATATAAATAGTCACTGATAAAACGTAACTCAATTTATGGCCAAGTATTTGAAACCTTCGAAAATCATGCTTCAAATGACAGATTAATGTAGATAACAATTTATTATCCAATGCTTTATAAGACGGGGTTCTCTTAGTTACGAACAAAACTACATCACACCTAAGTATAGACCCCGAATCCCACACTTAAAGATATCTTGCAGCTTGTGGCAAAGAACGGCAGTTGTTTACATTTTAAGGGCGTGTACAGCGTAATCACGGAAGGGGAAGTGGTGACCAAAAACTACCTTTCTGCACTATCACCATGCCTAATAGCAAAGAATTGCCATGTTTGAGTGAACACGATAATTTCACTTGATGTATTGATTGACAGATAATAATCGAAGTCGTTACTCACCGAATATGACTGCTATTCTAAAATGTAGCTGTTGCCAACCAAATTCCCTAAACTCAGACAATAAGTATTGCAGTCACTAATTTTTGGTTTGAATCTGTTTCAGTTGTAATTTTTGGTGGTCATACGGCAGAATGCGAGTATGAGTTTCGACGACAACAATGATATTTACGTTAAATCTGACTGAAAATGTTGAGTACTCGTCCTCAAGGTAAGGGACTACAATCATTTGCGTCTGTTCCAAAGTCTTCCGTACCTAAAGGGAAACCACTCCTTACCCTAGTAACTTTTGTTAAGTCATTTTTCTGTACTTACATGCTACGTCACTTTTTGTTGCTGGCCCAGTTCTTTCCACAGTGCATGTCACAGTACCTACCGATTCCAGAACACGTTCGCTGGGACAACTCAGTTGAAATCCACCTTATTTGATAAATTGGTGGAAGAATAGATTAGGTAAGCAACGACTTTTATTTCAACACGACAGATAATTTTGGCAGCTCCTATCAATGTAATTCTGTGAAGCAAGGTGTTGTCGTCAAAGATTAAGACCTGACTGATGAATTCAAGAGAAGGATTGAAATAAGGATGCCATGAATATATAAAGACGACGGGCAATATGTCAGGTTTTTGACGATCTCTTGATAAAACATAGTGAAAATCGCTTTGCTGTGTGCTTCTAACAGATGCCGAAATTTAGTCATCGAGTACTTTTAGTGGACTAGACTTTATGATCTTTTGTTCAATGATAAACTCAAGAGAAAAAAAAACCCTCGTGCTTACCATCGTCGTCACGAATAAAGACAATAGTTTCTCGTCTGTCCTGATCAATTGTTGCTGGGATGTCAACTTGACGTCGCACACGGCGGCTAGTTTCACTAATGCGTACAGTAAAACTCTCTAAACTCATCTCTTCTAAGGTATCGTTATATATAACTACACATGCTCTTTGTTCGTCCTCGTTGAGACCAAATGTCACTGATATGACCCTGTCATCAAAGTCACTCTTTGCAATTGCTGAGGAAGATTTGCCTGACACTGACGTGGGCTCGACAGTGAGTCCTATATATGAGAAACGTGTATCGTAATTTATTTTGTTATTTATTCTTTTAATAATTACATGTAGTTTATTTCGTCCATATTTATTGACTTATTTAAATTATCCTTTTAAATTCTGTTTCATCCACATACTTACTGACTGTGTCAAACCTAGATAGAGAGCCAGTTCGATACACGACGGGACAAGCAAGACCTACATCTTCATTCACTGTTAGTTCGTTATCACGCATCCAAATTATGACTTCTATGCGAGAGGAACAGAATAAAACTTTTAACTTTGGTGTGGCGAACACTCTATAGGGCTGATATCATCATCACAAAGGAATCTGATAAGTTCTCTGAGCACTAACACCTTGGGAAATTGTGGTTACAAAGAATGGGTCATTGACAAAGCCCTCAATCGTGGTGACAAAGAAAGACTCTAAACCAGCTAGCAAAGACGACACTTGTTCTTGTACCGGTACCAAGACTTATGTTACCATTCCCTATCATGGGGATGTTTCAGAGAAATCAAAGAGGATTTACCGCGATCACGGCATCACTGCGCACTTTAAACCAACCAATACCCAGCGGCAATCGCTAGTGCACCCAAAAGACAAGCAGCCACAGGGCCGCATAATTGACGTAGTTTACGGTGTCAAGTACGCTGAAGATCAGACGTGCCCAAAACTTTACATTGGCAAAACAGAACACCAACATAGTCGCGCCATTTCAAGTGGGTAAAATTCAGCGGTCTATAAACATCTTGGCAATGGTCACAGTTTTGATCCATTGGTGTGAACGTGGAGTCAAAGTGTGATTGTAAGTACGAACCGAACAACCGTCCTTCAACAGGAGCGGGGCGTTAGAGTGAATCTGTCACATGGTTAGTATCGGGTCATCAAGCAACTTCCTCATCGATTGACCTCGGATGACCCTAAATCATTCACCCAGATAAAGGCCGAAGATTTTGGCCGCAAAGTCGGTGATTACATTCAAGAAGTGATTTTTGTCTGGTTGACATGATTTAATTACTGAGAGTATACACAGTGTCTACAAAAAATAAGCTTTGACTACAACTCGATCTATTTTATAAATAAATGATAGGAGCAAAGACGACATCACTTGCATTACGAGTACATTCCACATCTTGAATGCACATCATATTCGGACATCTATATGGGCAAAAAAGGAAAATGCGTTTTTTTTTTAATTTATGTGTCGTTTTATTATATGCGGAGTTTACATGTAGTTCTATGAAGAAAACGCAGTATGAACATGTAAAAATATAAGCAAATAGTTATATAGTTACTAGATTGTTCTCTTGCTAAGAAGTAAAAGGTCATATACTTTTGCCATTTTATCAAAACTAAGCAAAGAATAATCAAAACCAAGAATGCACTTAAATTGTGTTACATAATAAACGTACCGTCATCGTCCTGGATATCAACAATCACTGAATTGATACCATTGAAGCTACAATCCCCACCAGATAGGGACACTCTCAAACGTTCAATTATCTCAGGTATGTCATCGTCATTAATAGTCAACGAGATAGAATGTGAGGCCTGTCCTGGGAGTAAGGTCACCATTCTTGACAATGGGATGAAATCCTCCCAGGGAGTAGCATCACCTTCACCATCGCCGATACCGATAGTAGACGTTTCGACCCCTAAAAAATGAAAACAAATTTCTGTAAATAAATGCATATTTTTGTTGTCGTATCTTTAAAAATAATGACCATGTTCATCTGACGCATATGATTAGTTTAAGATATTGTAAACTGAGTATAAACGGCGGTTCAGTTCGGAGCCCAGGTTGCCGAGATATGTAGAGATTAAGGGCGAGTTTCCCGACAGAAGTCTTAGTAAGCCTTAGTCTTAAGGTGGCATTGAGGCTACTAAGCCTAGCCCGCTCTCGAAGCCCGAGTCGTAACTGTAGGCGGATTTCTTAAACGCAAATTCAACCTAGTCTTAGTGGCCTTGCAGGCTTAACGCTTGACAACCTCGTTCCTTTCTACCAGCGACTTAATTGTATAGGCTGCTGGAGGTAGATGTGCATAAGCTGTGATCCTCACGGTTTACCGTACTAACAAGGTTGCCGTCTCATTATCGCAATGTTCCCAGCTCAAAGACTAGCCTAGACCAGCGGTCTTGTGCTTGGGCAAGAATATTGTGTCTGTTTTTTGTGTCTTTTATGTATTATTTTATTTCCACTTGACTTTTTATGAGTCCAACTTGTGTGAATGATACGTCTATACTTTTTACTCGTGATTTTTTCTTTGCATCCCCAAAAGGGTAAAACTGTAAGCCTGTGATTCCCCTAAAACATAACATAAAACTGTTGGTGCGCTGTTCCTTATGAAGTTATGACAAGCTCGTAGCGCTTAAAGTAAAGCAAAAATTGTTTCACAATCATTCGAATGTTTGCCAAAAGTAAAACATTATTTAAGGATATTTTTAGTGCAAAAACATAACCGAACATTATTTGACATGCTATCTACTACTGATAGTTTCCGTAGTCTTCTCAGATCTCACATGAAGTTATCTGTTGGTACAATATTTATGATATTTAAGTAGAAGCTATTGCAAAATTATATGCATCTTATCCGTAAATTCAGTTTTAATACAGCAAGCATTATTGTTTTGTGTCAAATATTTACTATATCTTTACCATTTTTGTCCTTCTTCTATTGTATTAAATTATTGTCAAACCTGGTATAATATAGGCACTCCAAAATTATATTGTAATACTTATGAAAAGGTCAGACTCGAGTATCAAACTAAAGGCTTGATGATGATGATGATGATGATGATGATGATGATGATGATGATGATGATGATGATGAGGAAATGCTGAAATGTTCAACTAAATCGAATAATAATTACTTACACACAGTGGCGTAACTAGACTTTCATGGGAGTTGGGGGTGGCAAGCGGGGGGGGGGCAATCGTACATGCTGTTTGGGTTTGTAAACGCGTCAACACCCTCGTCGCACTAGGTGAGGGATGGGATTTGAAAAATTGTACCAATGACCAAATGTGAGGTTAATTAATAACTCTCAGAAGTAGGCCTAATTTACCTTTTTCATTTGTGGGCAAGCAGGAGGCAAGAACCCCCCCATCCCCCGCTAGTTACGCCACTGCCTACTCGTATTAATTGAAAGACCGTTAAAAATATGAAAGAAAAACTTTTGCAGTACGTTACAATTTAAACAATTTGTAAATAGACCAAGGCTTATGATCTAAGACCTGCTCTGAGGCAGGGCTAAGAAAAGACGCTTTAAGCCTGGTCTAACAGGCTTTCGTAGACTACGGCTACAGAAGACTGATTTCGAGAAATGCAAATTTTACCGAAGCCCGGGACTAATCCTACAAGCCTGGCCCACAGGCTAACAGTAGTAGCAGTGCTTCGGGACTCTTACGACCTCTTAAGCCTTGCGGCTAGACAAGCCAACTGCTAAGCCACCCGTCGATAAATTCGCCATATGTGTTTGCCACTGGAGAGGCATAGCAGGTTAACCACTTTTGTCACCAGAATTTACTTACAAACATCAGCAGCTCTGTCGCTATAGCCCTGTTTGGTGACATTTATTGGTACTGTCACACCTGCTCCTTCTGTGACCACGCGGCTAGTCTCTGGTATAGATATGAAAAAGGTACCTGTGTTGTAAAAAGTAACCAAAAAAACATTAAATCACAGAAGTGAGTCCCATCACTAACCATGTCTTAATTGTTTGAACAAGAATGAGGTTTTAGGTAATCAGTATAGCTAAGGTCAGAGATTAAAACTAATCTATTCAAAATACTTGCAGGTGACTTATGGGTGCCGACATAACAAGACCACCAAGTGACTGATTTCTACCCATAAATGGATAGGAACTTTTCAGAAAAAATATAATCAACTTTACTGATAATTTATATGGCTAAATAAATTTTTAATAGTGTATGTGGGCGGGTTTTAGTTTTTTATACGTTATCGAGAACTGAATTTTAAAAATATTTCCCGATACGACGGAAAAGAATATTTATCAACGGAAACTCTTACAATAAAATTATAATGAAAATTGATCATTTGAAAAAAAAGTCAACATTTTGCTGCAAAATCTGGTCATGCTTGCCGCCATTCCATTCAAATGTACAGGAAAACCACCAGCTGTGTAAATTGTCATATTCCAAGCTGTGGTGTCAGCGCCCAAGCGCAGCGCGTAACGATTTTTAATAGAGTAGTTCCCTGGTATTGGTTGTAATATTTCATGATTTATCGGTTGATTTTCTGATTTTGTTTCTGCTGAAAACACAACAATATGACAAAAAATAATAGCAGAAGTATACCAAAATGGCAGAACTAGTCTTAAATGCCCTCGCATTGCAATGCAGAAATGAACATCAAATGATAATTATGTAGGAATTTACGTACACAATAAATAAATGAAGCAAGCTTGTTCCACCAACATCCATGGGTATACAAATTCAATATTCAGGAGTAGTTTTAAATTAGACGAAACTTACAATCGTTATCAAGAATAGTCACTTCACATGTGTTTGCGGTAGGATCCACGATGGTATGCTGATTTTGAGAACTTGCTTGTTCTTTGATAAAAATTACAAATGTTTCTTCATTCTCTCGTTCCAAATCATCGTTAATCACTACTACGTCCTGGACTATAGTTGCTTGTGAAGTTGAGAACGTCATAACCACACGGGTGTGGTCATAATCTCCATCTCCTGCTCCGGTACCGGGAGTTGCAGTTTTAGGGCCCGTGTAAAGCACTTCAAAGTACAACATAAACATTATTTTAATGTATATACATAATTCAGTTAGGAAGGTGTATTGTGCCTTGTGCTAATGTTAAATTAAAATAAATGTGTAAACCTTATTACCGGGGGATTACTTGAAGACAAAAATGGACAGGGCATTCGACTCATGATCACAATGTTGTGGGCTCGAACCCTGTCAGGGACAGCGTGCTCTGTCCGTGGGCAAGACACTAAGGTCCGTATGAAAAAAAAAGACCAGATCTAACTTTAGACCTATTCTAACTATGGAGATAACTTCTATGGAGAAGAAACCTTTTGGAATTCACATACACATAATATTGTAGATCCTCTTAACAAATACATATACCTTAACATTCATGAATTAGATAGCTGTTATTTTTTTTAAAAACTTTAATAGGAGTAAAATAGGAAAATTGTTTTAAAATTGCTTCAAAGTGAAGGATAAGTGATTGAAATTGTCATTTGGTATTTTTTGAAAGAAAAAATTGGCAAAAAGGAAGAAAGAGCAAGCAGTATTGATGAAGTTGAAGCCCCATCCAAATACATGTAGCTAATATATATACTGCCAGTGTATAAAATACATATTCATGTGAATGCCTTATTTTGTCTCAAATACACGGCTTTCATCTGAACCACTAGCAGGCTATGTTAGCACCTCTATGACAATGACAAATGTATCAAAATCTGAATTTTTATGATTTTTACGATCGTCCGGATCAGCAAATCACTGAATGTGCCTTTAAAGGGATCACTCCCAAGTCTAACTTCCATAGTTAACTGGTATTTTGCATACACTCCACCCACTCATACCCAAATCATTTTGTCAAGAACTCAAACAGTTAAGAAGCGCACATCATAGACACACCGCAATAAACAAGTTTTTTACGGGTTATTACAACTTACAGACAGAATCTTGTCGGCTTAGATCACCAGCACGTTCCAAAGTAACTGTCAACTGGTTTCCACTTTCTAATATGGTGTTAGTTGCTCCGCAAGAAGCGATCCTCACAGATGCTTACGAATAAAATAAATGGCAAGATTAATTATTATAGTATGCGCTCACTAAAATGCTAATATTAAGTGCTTTCCTGCCACTAATTTATGTTTAGGTGCTAATATCAAGCATTTAAGTAACATAACATATGAAACTGTGTTTAATGTCTATAGATTTGCAGATTCATACGTAGTGGTAATACAATGAAAGTATTTACAATTGAAGACCTGATAAAACGCAAGAAGACTCAGTCCAATTTTGACGAAATTTAGTTACACGTGGTTTTGAAGTTATTGGATGAAGACACAAATTATCGCCAAGAGACATGTCAAGTTACTCGTCACATCACAATGATTACGAAAATTTATAATTTATCATACATTTTAAGCTCAGTTAATGAGTTAGAGGGTCACTTCCGGTTAAAGGTCAACTGAGGTAAAATTTTAAAACA
The DNA here is from genome assembly GCF_039555335.1 of Amphiura filiformis. Taxonomy (NCBI): domain Eukaryota; kingdom Metazoa; phylum Echinodermata; class Ophiuroidea; order Amphilepidida; family Amphiuridae; genus Amphiura; species Amphiura filiformis. Next base: position 5,821,393 of record NC_092629.1, read on the forward strand.
ACCTTCAAATTCAACAAACAAGGTGTGAAATTGCTCGTCTTTGCACATGGATAACCAATATGGTTAAATATTTCCAACACCTGCATTCAGTTTTGAGTTATAAGCTTTCTTTCGATGCGAGCGCAAGAAGACAGTAAGTCCAAAAATGATAAATCGATCAATATTACAGATATTTATTTGCTTGATATACAAAATGATTATTCTTGCCTATACCCATTTACATGAGAAATATCAATATTATGGCTTTTTTGGTTTTGATCTTATTTTAAAAAGTTTACACGATCATAATATCAAAATGGCAAATATGGACTTACGGTCTTCTTGCGCTCAGGTCTTCAATTAATCTTGTTTATTTCGCTTTTCGGCAGCGCTTTTGAGGAACTTCCTCGTCGTCAACAGAGGAAGGTCTTGCTATAATGTTCAAATTCAATTCAATTTTTTGTTTAATGTCGTTAAACATGTACCCCATAATTTCCCTCTTCCTCGTTAATTATAAGCCATGGGAAGGATACAATTTTCTGAATATTCCAATGAAACCACACAATCTTTGGTAAATGAACGCCTTAGTAAAAAAGAAAAATGCTACTGCTGCAAAACTATGTAATAATTATGCACTACTGGTCTTGTACTCTGCCTACAACTGGGACATCACATGGCGAATGCTACACGCACTGTTTGACTCCACACCACTCCACGCCATACATAAATTCTGCCAGTCACATTTCCCCAATATGAAATTTTTTAAAAGTAAAATTTTAATTTTAATTTATTAAAGTTTGGCGGAGGCGGGGTTCGAACTCACGACGGCGGACTGCTTTGGATACACTATGAACCGAGCGCCTTAGACCACTCGACCACTTGTCTTCTTGAAATTCATTTGAAACTTATTTGAAGATATAATCGCAACTTCAACATAGGCCTACCACGTGACAAGCAAAGGCAGAAAATGTACCATATTTTGGAATTTTATTTGTCTAAAAACATTTATGTGTATTATTAGCGCTCAATTATTGTTAACTGCGTGTTTTATACAAAAAAAATCCAATAATAAAAATGATAACTGGGCGTCTGTATGGACAATACATTATATCGATTTTGACACGTGCTTGTGTCTCAGTACATTTCCATGGTCGGTAAAATACTATAGAGGAAACCCTACCATTTTCTTGTATACACGTTCGATGTTTTTATCAATAACATAAAAAATCCATTTTAGACCCCAAATGTTTTTTCAGGAAATAAAAGATTAGATTACCATAAAAACGAAACAGTAATCTTTTGCCGGGTCTAATGTAATATTCACATAGGATTTTCAACGTTTTTTCTATCCTTATTCTTGCTCAATTAAAAAAATATTTTGGCGTATATAAAATTGAAATAAAATTCTCTGCTTCTTAAACGACATCAATTGTGCCACAATTGGGTATCACGAATCGTTATATATGATGTGCAGTTAATATTCATATTTTCTTTTATACAGAGGATGCTTCAGTTTTGACAGGAAAAATATTTTCTTGAAAACCCTCTCACTCGGTTATTTTAAAAGGTAACCACGCTTCCCTAGAATGTGCAATAAATTAGCATTAAAATTTTTCTTATTCTAACAGCAAGCGTTTCTAGAATGTATTTTGGCGAAATGTGGTGTGGTTTGACTCTATAAGTTATAAACGACAAAATGGCTGAAAAAGGCGGTGAAATTGATCGCATTTGTAAAGTCACACGTAACGCAATGTTTTATGGAATATTACAATGTTTACTGCAATGACAGCATTTCTCACCACCATTATCATCGATAGCTACTCTTGTTGTCAAAGGCCCACAAAGTTGTCCATCATACGCTGAGACAAGAGTCACATCGAAATATTCCGTCTGTTCCACGATGTCGTCTTCAATTATTGTTATTGACCATGTTGAAGTTGTAGACGTGGCGGAGTGAATGGTGATGTTAGATGAAGAAGACATGGCGTAGTCCACGGCAAGAGTAGCTTGTGGTAGCCCTAATATACTCGTTGGTTGGATTTGTAAAGCTGGGAAAAATATATATTATGTTAATATTATCTCGTTGAAGGAGAATGGGATGAGATGAGCCATATTTTTACCAGTTTGGTTTTTGCCATGTAACTAAAAACAGCAATGTACTTGCTAAAATTAAAACATCGATTTAATCGGAAATGAATCAAGGAGCCATTAATCGCATCTTCATATATCTTGCGGTTCTTGACCTAAAGCTAATAATAAATAAAACTGAAGTTTTGGGAGTTCCCTCTTATGTGAAAATTCATGCACATGGGGCAGAAATAGCACCACTTTTAATATCAAGCCTGGGATCTGTTTTATATATAGAACGAATACGATTATCTTTATGTGCCAGATTATTTATCTCAATATTTGAGTGCAGATCCCGCCAGGTCATGTTCCCCTGCGAACAGTCTTATAAGGGTTTGCGCCCCCTCTGAACCGTCATAAGGGTATGATAAGTACATTTTACGTTCCACGGATGGTATATCAAAATGTTTGTATTGTTATATATAATGCAAATCGTGTATACTTTAAGAACAAACACTCTATTATATTTACATGCAATGACTGGGTATTTGGGCACTACAGAAGAAGTTGAAACCCTTTCACACGTTATTGATATGTCCACTTTGCCAGTCTTTTCAGATGTTGTCAATACTTCCTGGTCCACACGCCAACAACCTTCGAAGTAAACATGAAACATTTATCGAATGAATAATTCATACCAACTTACTTTCCAGGTTGACCAAAGGCTTTTAAGTAATTGCAGGGCCATCATTTTAACGATAAACCATTGATAACCCTACTTTTAACAGGGTAAGATATTCTATCAAAGTTGACGATATGCAGGGAGAAGGATTGCCACACAGATAATTTTACAAAGTTTTCCAATGACAATTCTGAAATGAAAATTGATATTATGGGCCCTTTATATTAATGTAAGACAAGTTAATTCAATCGGTACATGTTTGGTAATGCGAGTTTGAGTCCCAGTGCCGTTCTTGTTTGATCTTGTGAAATATTTGAGATAGCTTGAAAATTCCTTGGGCAAGAACTAATTTCTAATTGACTTGGTTACCTAGTTCGAGAACATGGGGAGCTAATCCTGGTTGCGATGTATTTTGTGTGTGATATGTATAGTGTGCGCGCTTCTTAGTCCCTGAATGCTGCAAAAGGTCTATATTTTTGTAATTTTGGTGGTTAGAAAATATATTCAACATGTGTCCAGACTTGTGGGCTTATGTCCTGTAGTGCAATATACATCACTGCGCTTGTTTTGGCCCAATACTTTATTATGTGAATACTGTATACTTCTACATAAACCCCTTCGTACATCTGTACTGCGCAGGTCAGCAACCAATCATGTCACGCCTTTGCCCTGGAAGCTGATCTTTTTAATTTTTTCTTTGCTTATAACGTATCACGTGAAATTTTCTGATAATGAGCGTACTTACAATCGTCATCCTCTATCATGATATGAGTCAGGTAGCCCGGATCCGCCAAAATACAATCCGGTGAATCCAGCGGTTCCTTCACCAAGATCAGTTGAAAACTCTCAATATCAGCCTCTACCAGTTTATCATCAATTACCTCCACAGTGACAGATGCCGATGTTCGGCCAGCAGGGATGGTCAGTACCTCATCAATGGCTCGATAATCTACTGGCATGGCGGCGATCAACAAATCATCTGGATTCAGCGGTTGAGATTTAACACCTGTGAAAATAAGATAAAATCGTGATTTTAATAAAACTCGGAATGAAACAAATAGTCCAAGCCAGATTTAATAATCAGCACAATAATGAGCAAATTACTGCAAATATCAAATGACACCCATACCGGTGAAAGAAGGGAACAATACTGACCATCGGGATTCGTTAATCAAAAGGTCCCGTGTTCAAATCATGGATGGCAGTAAATGTTTCACTAGCTTTCATATGTGTATGGGGACTTATGTTAAACATCATTTCTCATGACATCCATACTAAACAGTGTATATGAATTATTCGCATGTAATGCCGCTTAAAATCAGTTTACCTATTGTAACATCACGATCAACTGCGCCACCTACTAGTTCAACCACCACCTCTACTTCTCGTTTGGTTTCTGTCACTGTGTAACTCACTTGTTGGAATTGAAACACAACTGTGGATAAAATATTGAAATCAAAGAATGATTGAAAGCTGTGAGAGTCATGGCCTGCTACTTTTTTGTCAGCGTTATCAGGAATTACAGCAGATTACAAAATCTATGAATGGAATGACATCAGATCACAAAGTCTTGAACCAACCTAATGTGTTGCAATTGTTGTAATCCGCCATCTTGCTACCAAAACGAGGTACTCCCTGCAAACGCATACGCAAAACGTGCATTTTTATTTCTCGCGCTTTACTAGCAACGCGCCAGAAGGCTTTTGCAAAGCGTAAGCGGCAGGCACGCGTTTGACCTCGTTTGAGATGACCGTGCAATCGCAACTTGTTTTACGTACATCATATTCAAAATTTGGAATACTGAAGATGTTTTGTGTTATATTCTGTGTTTTGAAAAATAGCCCAATTTAATAAAGATAAATGAAATGCATAACTAAGTACATTTACATGTGGCAAATGTTAATAATAAGGGGTGGGCACGCTAGTCCTAAGATGCGCTAGTCTTTAAGGCTTGCTAGGACGAAATATAAAAAGGGGTAGCTAGCGCCCTCAGCCTATTCCTAACTCTAGCCATTACCCTGTTCCGAACCCTAGCCTTAACCCTAACCTTCGGACTAGCGATCCTTTTTATTTTTCGGATTAGCGAACCTTATTATCAGACTAGCGAACCTTATTTTTGCACGAGCGAACCTTAAAACTAGCAAGAGTGTTGGGGGGTCAAGAATATGTCGGTGACCGAAGTCAATTTTTTTATGACCCCCTATCGCAGGCTATTTTTTTTACGACCCCCCTATCTCGGGTTGAGATTTTTTTATGACCCCCTTCCGCCTACACAGACTTAAGACAAATTATTCATTGCTGGAACTAATATAAAAGTTAAAATAATGCAAATCACCAGCCCTTAATAATTCTATAACTCCCTTTTTTGTGTCAAAAAATTATAAAACCACTATTTTTGGTCTAATTCTATAACCCCCAGTACATTCATGACCCCCAATTCCGAAGAAAATGTGAGCCCTTTTAGGACTAGCAAACACTCCCCATTAACGAAATTCTTAGTCCACACTCAATCTAATAATACCTTACTACCTACCGTCATCATGGATGATGGTAATTCGGACAGTATCCAGTACATTATTTCCTGCATCTTTACACATTTTTCCTTGCGAAGCTGAATCAAGTACCAGAAGGAATGTCTCATCGTCTTCATCAAATATCTCACATTCTTCGTCCTCCAGAATGGCCAGCACGACTGGTCTCTCGGTTACTGTAGGTCCGAATACTAGCTCCGTGTTTGCTGGAATAGCCTCGTAGTCCTCGTCTTCTGTAGCTGGGTTAGCGCCTGCGGCGTCATCAGTCATGGTGTTAATATCTATTAGAAGAATACCAATATAATCACTGGGTGTGGCAATAAACACCCTTTTTCTCCCGGATTGACTTGCAACTCTCGGAGAAATTCACACTTTAAGGTGGTACTACACCCCCTGTTTGTAACTAAGTTGCATTTTTCTCAAAAAATAACTACACAATGGTAACAAAAGGTATGTATATTATAGGGGCACGGAATCCAATTACTTCATTGAAATTTCAGTGATTCAAGACTAGTGGTTCATTATATATATGTTAAGAAATGATGTACATTCTAGCGGTACCTCTTTTCTTATCATAAATAACGTACCGCTTGTCTTGAGTCACTGAAATTCCAATGTAGTAACTGGATTTTTTGGCCCTATAATATACATAACCCTTGTTACCAATTGATGTGTTATTATTTTTTGAGAAAAATGCAAAAATAGTCACAAATTTATCAAGGGGTGTAGTACCACCTTAATTAATCTTTAATTTGTGCTAATAACTAGGCTAAAATATCAGTAATGACCGGAGCATGTTTATTTCACCCAAACAGTATTATAGATTTGTCATCACCTAATTGGATGATATTACAGTAATCGTATCTTGCAATTATACATGTCTTTCAGAATAGAAAGTATACGAAATAGAATCATGACACGTTCTGTGAAGACACGAGTCTACGAAGACGTCTAAGACGTCTCAAAATGTTAAGACACGATAAGTCATGGTTTTCTCCACCCAGACACGTTTAAACTTAATAAGACGTATCTATTGAAGACACGTCTTGAGACACGTCTCATTTTGAGAGGATTATGTCCTTAGCGTATGTATGCTGGGTTGATATACAGGGTGAGTAATAAAAAGTGCAATAGAAAAAAGAATACATTTTTATTTAAGAAACGAGTTGAACTTTTTAGGTATGAAAACACACTACAATAATATTTTAAAATGTTTTCAAAAATGTTATTGTAAACTATTTTTGAAAACATTTTGCCAAATATTGTGTCAATACTTAAATACCGGTAACATTATGTTCAAATATTTGAACCCAGCAAACACAGAAATGTTCTTAAAATGTTTTTTTTTTTTCAAAACCTTTTAATAACATTTAAATGTCGGGTTATATAAAGGTTATGAAAACGTTTTTAAAACGTTATTGAAAATATTTTGGGCAAACATTTTTCGCAAAATATTTTTTCAACCCCAAAATAACATTCTGTTTAGAATGTTTTGTATCAAGTTTTCAAGAATGTTTTTGGAATGTTATTAAAACATTATTTTATACCCTTTATATTATCCGACATTTAAACGTTTTCTGTAAAACATTTTTGTTTCCTGAGCAGTAGATTATCAAAAAATGTTTTTAAGGTTTTGAAAACGTTTTATACTCTTAATATACCCTTTATTCAACCCGACATTTAAACGTTTTCTGACAACCTTTTATAACCTTTTGCGAATGATGACAAAATCGTTTTGTGTTTGCTGGGATATTCATCAGTGACCTTGTGTGAACATATTAAGGAATTAGCATTTACCGTTTTGTTTTTATGACACATTTTATAGCGCTACCCAATTTTAATGTTTGTCCAAGATACATCTAAATTTTGAATGTCAGCCCACTCTGTGTAAGGTAGATTTGGAACAACTGCCATTTTCTTAACCTCATTGGCATCAAAATAAAATGGAGCACCCAAAGTGTTATTGCCCTTGGTCTTGTTTAAGGAGAAGAAACATTATATGTTGTTATTTTCATTTTACCTTTACTTTAAAGATGTTTAATCTCTATCAAAACGATACAAATTTGTAGGCGGGTTTTTTAAATGTCAAAATGAAATGCTCGCAAATAACGAAATTGGGTATCGCAACAAAAGGACTCATAAAAATTAAACGTTAGTCGCGATTCACTTCATATTTTCACAGAAGGCGGTCACTGAGTGTAGCATAAAAATTTTTAATATTGGGTAAGTTCGACTTGGTTCTTACATAAATATTGATTCTTTGCTCTATTGCAGTTTTTTTGACTCCCCTGTATATTTCTATTTGTTTTGTTTTTGTATTCCTGACGAAATGTGCATTTGAAAGACACTCCTCATTTCAAATCTTTACTTTTGGTTTTCTTTTGTTCAGAAACCAAAAATCAAGGGATTAAAAAGTAGAGCAGATCTGGTATACAATAGCCTATTGTGCTAACATAATTATTATCATGATTGATATCGGAAATCTATCCGCGGACGACCGTTGATGCTCTCTGTCGAAGGTGGCATATTACACTCACGAGTTCTAGGCCTAGAAATCATATATATGCGCGTATATTAAAGGATGGGATGGGGTGGGGGATTTGTTTGTATGAAACATAAACGATGCATGGAGATGATTTGATTATGAATTAGTTTATTATCCCCGGGAAGCACAACCCATACCTCTTTAAGAGGAGGCCCTCCTCCCTATATAACCACCTCTTCCCTAAGTGACTCCTTCCCCCTTTCCTCCTCCCCTACATTCGATATCTTCATCTCGAGCTCTCCTCCCCCTTCTCTTTCACTTCCTATGCTCTCTCCCATCGGTTTCTCTTTCTCCCGGCCCATATCTCCCTTGAGCCCCCCCCCACATACCCCCACATACCACACACAATCTCTTCCCCCCTTTATCGTCTACTTTTTGCAGTAAAAATTGCTTCAGTAAAAGTCATTAGGTTATTAGAGGTCATATAATGGCCTTACATCGATTCTGGTACATGGGATTAAGGACATTAAGGACATGAATCGATTTTGTTTATAGCACCTATACAATTACAATAGTGGCCCCTTTTGTAATGTCGAATGCAAATATTTCGATGGTCTACATTTTCACAGGTGAAATAGCCTAGGCTTATTCGATTTTGTAAACCACGTCTTTCAATGTAGATTACCATGCTCGATTTCTCTCCTCGTGAATATTGCACTGCGAAATTTAAACATTTCTTTTGTATACTTCGAGTAGGTAACTTCAAACCAAATAATTTTCTTCTTCACACCACTTATAAGAAACTGAAACCAAAACCGAAACTGACTGACACAAATGTTCAGTTTTTAACAAAATGTAGAAAAAATGAGTTCGATATCTTATGATTCAAGTGGTTAGGCAGGACAACAGGAAACCACGTGACCCAAACCAAAACCAAAACTAAAACTAAACATTTGAAATGAGGCAGTGTTGCCAGAAGTTTGCCGAGACATTATTGTATAGTCCTCTTAAAGAGACATAATACTTTATCTTACACGTAATACTCTGGCCAAGTGTGTAACCAGTTCTAGTTAGGACTGCAGTGACGAATCCTGTTTCATTACTGATAGACAACGTAACATCCTCCCAACAAAAAGTCACTGAAACACAAACACAAACAAATTCTATTTAGATTTCGCGAAGCTGGTGGTCATTTGACCACCTTACAAACTAGTGCTGCATAGAACACAAACAAACCGGTCGGTTAGTTTGACCTTCGGCCTCTTGGCCCCTGAGTCAACTTGGGGCTAACTGTATTCTTGTCATGTCTAGAATGTCAAAAAGCTCAATAATGTGAGTTTGGGCTTAATACGCCATCTCACTCGATCTGATGCCAAGTGCGTTGTACCTTGCATTCCTTGGTTAGAAACCAGCTTCACGTCACATACTGCAGTTACTGTCCGTTTTCCATTGACGCGTGACCTCTACAAATAGTGTAGAAGTTAGAAGTATAGGCAATTGCCTAGTTAACATCACTGTGTGAAAAATAACCGGCCAATATTTAAAGTACTCTTTTGAAATTCTAGAAAATATAGTTATGAAGGATATGTAAACGACAGATAACACCAAAAAATATGAAGAAATTATTTCAAAACTGTGTTACGGTCCACAGCCATTATGTTTCTCATTTTCAAGAATGTTGGTTAACAATAATGCACACTATTGCCTCATTTCATGAACAAAGGCGCACACAGTATTGTTACCTTGCGTTTGCTTTATAATCGTTCACCTAACTGAAACTATAATACCAGCTCATTGCTCATTGCACAGGTAAAACAGAAACATGTGTAGTGTGGATTTAACCAGAGAAGATCTGATGTAACATAGTTGAGCTGTTTTCAATGAGTGTTATGTTGGTTTAGTAGCTTTTAATGGGGTTTAAGTCCTGCAAAGGTCGTGGTGAATTCTACTGTAGACATGACTGCATCATCATTAGACGCCAAGCTGTTGGTGGACGTCATCTTCCTCTGCCTTCCATAAGCCCTTACAAAATCTGTTTTTCTACACCTCCATGTTTCCTGACAATATAGCCAAAGTACTTCAGCTTTCTCTTCATTATGCCGCTTCTGATTGTACCAATCCTGTCGAGGATTTAGGGATTTGTTCTCCTGTCTTTCCATGTCACTTGTAGAAGCCTCCTGTAACACCACATCTCAAAAGCATCTACTCTTTTCCTATCATTCTTGGTCATAGCACAAGACTCGCATCCGTAAGTGGCAATGGAAAACACAGTTGCACGAAGTAGGCGTACCTTGAGGTCAATGGATAGGCCTCTGATTTGACATGCCCTGCACACTTGTCCTTGCAATAGCCATATATTCAAATTGCTTTACCCCCTCAATCTGCTGTCCATCACTTTTCCGCTCTCTGTATACAACCATTATTTTTTGTCTTCTTTGTGTTCAGAAGAAGGTGTTTTTTCTTCGCTGGCCTCTTTGATGCTCTTCAAAAGACCAATCAGCTATATTCTGCTGCTACAAATAAGAGTGGTATCATCGGCACCTCAGGTTAGTAATTCTTGTACCGCCAAACTTCACTCCACTTTCAAACCCCTCCAAAGCTGTTCTCATTATGTCTTCAGAGTAGATGTTAAATATGTTTGGTGATAGCACACAGCCCTGTCGTAAACCTCTTCCAATCTTGAACCAATCTGTGTCCCCACTACTTGTCCTGCCGATTCTTGGTCTTCATATAAGCAGCTTATCAGATCCACAAGATGACTCAAAAGCTTTACTGTAATCTATGAAGCACTTGTAAAGAGTAAGTCTATGCTCTCTGCATTTCTCAATCACATTCCTGATATTTGGTCCCTAGTCCACTTTCTTCACGGAATCCTGCCTGCTCATCAGATATTTCTTGGTCCATTTTGTTCTTCATTCTCTTGATGATAATCTTCAGAAGCACTTTACTTGCATGACAAATCAGGCTGATGGTGCGGTGATTGGCACACTTTTTCAAATTCCCCTTCTTTGACAGTGGAATAAATACTGCCCTGCAACAGTCTCTCGGCCGTTTCTTTTTTTCTACAGATGATACCACAAATTTCAGCTCAATTGGAGCATGGTTGAAGATTTTGACCTAAAACCACTAAAATACTGGGCTTGTTTGTACTAATTTTTGAGCATTTTTCATGCTGATTCTTAATTCACGAAAATTACAATTATTATTTTTTTGGAATAAGAGTTGGGAACTTGTCATTGAGAGGGTTAATGCTTAGAGAATAAAGGTATTGTTTTTAGCCACTGAGTGCATCTATCGTCTCTATATCGTCTATTTAACACGGGCGACATCATTATTTTAAGTAAAACAACGAGGTAAGGCCAAGTTGTTTTACCCTAAAAATAATGATGTCGCGTGTTATATGATACGAAAGATGCACGACAGCGGCTACAAAACAACACCTTTATTCTCATTCTTCAACACTTCAATTCAAAAAAGTATATTAATCATAAGTATACCAAGTTTTAATCAAATTAAATCCTACATTTACAGGGAATTACCTAGGGCTTAGAATCGATCAGTCCCGTTGTTGCTATGCACAGCTCTGATTGGTTCAAATAGCGCGTACGAGTATTGTGTTGACACGCACGCGCTTAAGTGTGTGATATCATGTTATATTACACGGGTAAGAACCAATAAGATTGCAAGAACATTCTCAAGTGTTTAAAAATGTTGAGTATATGGACAGAAGTGCCATTTCAAAGTGTTTTTATACCAAAAGTACAGTCGTTAGTACTTACCGTCATCGTTTTTAATAACAAATCGGGTCGTGCCATAAGTTGGTTGTGATGGATCCCGGGACGGGTCCGCCACTGCACAAGCGGAATCAAGAACATCAATTTGGAATCCAAACTGTTCATCAGAAGCTGGACAGAAATCGTTGAATACAGTAATACCTAGTACTTTTACATCATCTGCACTGCCAGGAGTGAATTGATGGGTGAAATCAGGGATACCAGTATCATCAAAATCTTCAGTTTCATCAACAGTCACAGGATTGGTTGCCATGGTAGCCATGTTGTCAAGGCCTGTCAAAGCTTTGATCTCTGGAGTAGAGGATGATAATAATATTATGTACAGACACTCCATAAATGAGCTGCCCTGTTCATTTGATATTTATTTTACTACACGTTCTGACACTGTAAATAACCTAAAGCTAACCAAAAATAAGAAAATCTTAAAGCATCATTTCCGCAATCAATTTAAAATAAAGGGAAAGGCTAACTTTCTGGCCTTTTTGGTCTTCCAGCCTTTTCCTCCATATGTAACGAGTTTGTATATTTTTGATGCAATGAATGAATGAATGAATGAATGAATGAATGAATGAATGAATGAATAAACAAAGTACTGTTTTGTCTTTATAGTATATTATACTACACGTTTGTAAATCAAGAATCCTTAAAGTCATAATGTACGATTTCCGTCAAATTTTGTATTTTACTCAAAATTACGAAATAATTTTAGTGATATCTATCAGAGAGGGCTTAAAATACCAAAATAACGATGTTAAGTGAAATATTTTATGTCAAAATTGCTCTGTTGACCTACAAATATTTCCATTTCGGGGTAAGTGTGCAAGCATGACAAATAAATACACTGAATTTTTTGGGTATTATAACTCATAAACCAAACATAACTAATTAACCGCTGCGGTTGAGGTATTTCTTTGAAAGAATTTTATCCGCAAAAACTTATCTGTGTCAGTATTTTAACACCACAGCTAAACACAACTAAATAACTGGTGGGGTTAAGTAATAAATCAGCTATCGCATACTTTTAATGGTTCTAATTAACAGATTAGGGTCAGGCGTAGATTCAAAAAATGCCTACCGAAAGAGCAGCAGACTGAGTTAGAGTTAGAAGCACTACCGCCACTTTTTCTCACCACTACTCCAAAAGGACTATCATTAGCAAGAGTTTCTTCTAGATCTGACTCTATATATCGAGTAAATCCCACTTGAGGCTTGTCAGCATCAGCAACTGTTCAAAAACAACAATGTTAAATAGTAGTTTGGTAGGCAGCAATAAGATTTCGTTGCAATTTAAAAGGAAGAAGATATTGAAAATAACCCAAGACTGGACATGCTCTTAAAATTGCCAATTTGAAAGTGATTGGTGAAGAGTAAAACCAGCTACACTTTGATCAGCTCGTAATTGGCGGGAAATTTTAGGCTTTTATGACTACGCCGAAAAGTAGAACCACGTTATGAAGGATATTATTGATATGCCTGGTCTATATTTTTCGTGTTGAAGAAACTAGACAAAGTCTAGGACTTCAAATAATAAATTGTAATACTTTTTTGTAAAGACAATTCTCCAAATAAAATATATTGACTTTAATCCTACGATTGCGAGCTGATCAAACTATAGTAGTATTTTGTAAAGTAAAGGACTGCACTAATGGTAAAACGGTGTATATATGTGACATGATCAAGGGGAATGAGTCACATGTCGACCCTGAGAAACTGAAAACCCCAAGTTGATACGAATTTTCTTTGCGAAGTTATGTCACTTTATCAATCACAGAAAACAATAGAAAACAAAAGCATTTTAACACTTTCTTTGCCGATATCTCAAAATCAATGTTAGCGACATCAGACTCATTCCCCTTGATCATGTCACATATACACGAATATTTCACTAACATGTTACTTCTTTTTTTCCATCAGGTTGTCTTCGCCAAAGATGGAGAAGTGTCTTTTCAACAAAACGTGGCGCAAATTGGCTATTCATCTTGAAATCCATACACCCCTTGAGAAAGACATGACCTTAATCTTCCACACAGGGAGTGTGGATTTCACATAGAGACACCCAGTCAGGTAACGCCACTTGATTAAGGTCATGTCTTCTATATAGGATAAAGGTGTGTGGATTTCAACTGAATAGCCCAATGGTCTAAGATATCAAATAAACAAAGCAACCAACCCTAAACCGGAAGTGCAAATGTTAGCCACTCACCTTCTTTGCCCCATACTTCAACCTCACATAACCTAAACAAAGGGTAAAGGTCAGGGTCCTCCTTAAGAATGTAGACATATCTTCCTTGATAGTTATTACACTGTCTAAGTACCACAGAGGTAGGGAATAAACCAATGTCTATCTCACTACTGGATATATCCCCGACACATTGAGCATTCCTCTCGATGTTGTCCAGTTGTGATGCGACGACTGAACCTTCATCGCACGTTCCCACATAAACCTGGGCACCAACGAGTGGGTCCACATTTTTTGAGTTCCCAATATCGTTAAGCGTTGCTTAAAACAAGTATACAAGATAAATCTTGAATTAAACTATTGATTGGTTAAGATATAAGGTTTAGTAAAATGAAGTATTAAAATTAATCAAAGTTTCTATAAAAGAAAAAAATCTATGATCCGTCTTTATACGTCATGGATTCGGGTGAAAACGTACAATTTAAAGCTAAATGCAATAAAATGCGCACTGACTCGCCGGGATGAACAACAGCATAATAGCAAGATCATTGTTATACCTTGACATCCGAGAAGCTCAAATCGCATACTGACCCAGATATTCCATTCTGTTGGGCGTATTCTAATGAAGCTAGCAAGAACTGGTGACGAAAATAAATTGGTCACGGGCGTATCTTGATCTGTGTTCCCATCAAAGATCTATTGATACAAAGAGGGGCGATAACAATAACGATATAAGGATAAAAAACATTCAAATATTTATAAATATATCAAATATAAAATACCACATCACTGTGTGCAAATGCTCAATTTAAAAAAGCCTGATTTTTGCCCAATTTTCAAATATTTTTTGTGCAGTTGGTTAAAATTAAAAAAAATACCAAAATCATTCCCAGATATTTTTAGAAATTAATAAAAACAAATTTGGGCCAAAAAACACTGATTTTTGGAATTTCTCCAAAATGACAAATTGGCCCAAATTTGACCACACAGATGAATTTAGCCTTTGTCATTCTAAATATGCATACTTTTACATACTTTAGACCAACAGTTTAGCAGTTTCCATAATTCCTGGGTTAAGACCACCCTTAAGAATTGAGGGATTTTACCTTTCAAATATTGTGTCCTTAGGTGGTTCCCATTTTCTTCAAGGGGGGTTATGAATATGTCGGTGACACCCGACATGAAATGTTTTTTATGACCCCCTTTCTTGAGTTGATGACCACCACAGACTCAAAACAAATTATTTATTTGTTGGAACTAATTTGCAAAAGTTTTGACCTCTTCATGAGGACAAATTTAGGGCTACTGTTTCAATAATGACAAAATATAGTTTCATAAATAACAGTCTGCCCACGAACGCGTCAATGTGTATCTTGTACACGGTTGTTTAATGCGATCATTTATTAATGTTTTTAACAAAACATTGCTTAATTTTCAATTCTACACCTTAAAACATAAACATAAAGCTTATATTCACATATATTTTTCAGCTATTCGTATCAAATTTGTACATCTTTTCTGCCTTTTTGTGGTAATTTTTATTTGTGTCGTCGTCGTCGTGGTCCTATGGGTCATGACTGACCCTTTGTGACCCTGTTGATGATGGTATTCCAGCAGCTTCTGTCTTGAGCCAGACGGTGGGTTGTGACGAGAGAAAGGTCTGTTAATTGTTTAATTCCATCAGTCCATCTAAGCTTCTGTCTACCTCTTCTACGACTGCCTTCTACATGACCTTGCATAATTATCTTCTCAATGCTGTCACCATCTCTTCTAGAAATGTGGCCAAAATACGCCAGTTTAAAACTATCTATTTTTTGGCACATGGAAGCATGGTCTCCAATTTGGTTTCTTACAAATTCGTTGGTCTTATGTTCTTTCCACGATATTCTCAGCATCTTCCGCCAGCACCACATTTCAAACGCCATGATCTTTTTCTTATCTGTCATTCCAACCGCCCACGTTTCACAGCCATACAAGGCAATCGGGAAAACCAGAGCATCCATAATATGAATCTTGGTAGCTTTGGAAATGCCTCTGTCTTTCCATATATCTGTCAACGCAACTGCCGATGATCTTGCCATGGCTAGGCGTCTTCTGATTTCCTGTGAACTGCCCCCTGCATTGTCTATAAGTGATCCCAGAAAGTTGAAAGTGTCAACTTGTTCCACATCTTCTCCATTCACCTTCACTTGCTGATTTGTATCTCCTCCACAGATCATTATCTTTGTTTTCTTGACATTGAGATGCAGCCCAAATTCCTCACTGCTTGCTTTTACTTTGTCTATGAGGTCCTGAAGCTCATCTGATGACTTTGCAATAAGGGTGGTGTCGTCAGCGTATCTGAGGTTGTTTATCTTTCGTCCTCCGACTGACACCTGACCTGTAACACCAACCAATGCTCTCCTCATGATGTACTCTGCATATATGTTGAAAAGGTACGGTGACAGAATGCATCCTTGACGAACACCTTGGCCAATAGTGAACCACTCACTGTCTCCACTCTCTGTTCTAACGGTGGCTTCTTGGTTGTAATATAATGAGCAAATCAGATTGGTCACATGCTCGGAGAACCCCATTTCTTTCATTATTCTCCATAGCTGCTTATGCCGCACACAATCAAATGCCTTTGAGTAGTCAATGAAGCAAAGATATAATGGTCGCTGGAATTCCCTATTTTTCTCCATTAAATTCCTCAAATTGCCAATTTGGTTTCTTGTCCCTCTTCCTCTTCTAAAGCCAGCCTGCTCTGGTGGTAATTCATTCTCAAGATGATTTCTAATTCTTTCAGCAATGATATGGAGGAGGACTTTACTAGCATGTGAAATTAAGGCGATGGTGCGGTTGTTAGCACATTCCCTTGTGTCTCCCTTCTTTGGTAAAGGTAGGAATACTGCCTTTTTCCAGTCCTCTGGCCATTCTTTACTGTGCCAAATCTTGTTACATAGTCTGTGAATTATTGCAACACCTTCCCCTTCACTCTCTTTCAACAGTTCTGCCTGGATGTTGTCGATTCCTGGTGATTTACCATTCTTGAGCCTCTTCATTGCTTGGTTTACCTCGCTCATCAGGATCTCTGGTTCACTGTCAGTGTTGTTGTTTTCAACCCCATCTTCCTCCTCTGCCTTGTCTTCTTGAGATGCATATAATTTTTCACAGTATTGTTTCCATCTTGATTTTCCTGTTCAACTCACGATACTCTCCACGTTGATCTTTGTTCTTCAAACCATTTGCTTTAACCTTTCTTCTTTGATCCGCCAATTTGAATACCTCTTCTGTGAGCCAGGGTTTTTTCTTGCTCTTACATCTGGGAAGAGTCCCTTGAGCTGTTTCTGTCACTGCTTTCTTGATGTTTTGCCACAGTTCTTCTGGAGTAGATTCTTCGGAGTCAGTCTCCATTAGACTCTGGAACTGGTTCTTAACTTCCACTCTGTATTGGTCATTGATCTTGCTTACATCAAATCTGGCTGGTTTTCGCTGTCGCTTGATCCTCCTTAGTTTCATTTTCATGGTAGATATCAGAAGTTGGTGATCAGATCCACAGTCCGCTCCTGGGAGGGTCTTCGCAGATATGAAACTAGATTTCCATCTTCTTTGTACCAAGATGTAATCAATCTGATTTCTGGTGCTTTGATCTGGTGATGACCAGGTATATAGTCGTCTTGGATGTTGTTTGAAGTAGGTGTTGATGATTGCAAATTTGTTCTCTTAACAAAAGTCAACAAGCATCTCTCCCCTCTCATTTTGTTCTCCTAAGCCATTACTGCCCATCACATATGTATTGGTGCTCCTTGCTCCAACTTTAGCATTGAAGTCACCTGTGACGACAAGAATGGCTCTCTTGTGAATGCTGTCTATGGCCTGTTGTAACTGGTCATAGAATTGTTGGATTTCTTCATCACTTGATGCAGAGGTGGGTGCGTATGCCTGGATTACCGACATATTCATCGGTTTGCCTTGGATACGAATGGTAATGATTCTTTCGTTTACCGGGTTATAACCTAGAACACATTTGGCGACTTCTTCATTGACTACAAAAGCAACTCCATGCTCTCTTTTACTTTCTGTACCAGAATAGTAAACAACGTGTTTACTTAGTGTGGTGAAATGTCCTTTTCCTGTCCATCTCATCTCTGAAATTCCTGTTAGGTGCACATCATTTCTCTCTAATTCATTTGTAAGAATGTCTAGCTTTCCCAGATTCATCGTCCTGACATTCCAAGTCGCAATCTTCAATGTTGATTTCCAGAGGTTAAGTCTGGCATTCTCCTTGGGATTATCAGCTTTCACGCCTCCTTGCGGCTTTAACGTGACAGCGTCATTGATGCCCAGGCAGCTGCCATCTGTTCTCTCTTCCCCAGTAGCTTTTGAGACACCTTCAGGCCTGGGGGTCTCACTATCCAGTGTCATATCTCTCTTTACGTTAGTTGTACTCGTCATCATAGGTTTACTTGGCAATTAGTCGGTGGTAGTTTGCCGTTGCCTTCCACCATTGCGCAGTAGAAAGGAGACCATTCCCCAGACTCCAGCTAGTAGCTCTCCAATCTCTAGAAAAACCTGCCAGTAAGACCAGTCAATTGACTTCATCTTCTGCCTAGTATCTCCTACTGAAATCTGCTGCTGCCAGATCCAGTTGTCGCAGTGCCGCTGGCTATTCCCCAAAGAATAGCCCATTTGGCTCTAGCTGACATTTCCTTCATCAAGGGTCCCACTACCCACTCAAGCTGCCTGAGTTGGCCGGGATTGTTTACCACCGCCCGGGGCTCAGTGGTGGCAAGATGTTATTTGCATCCCAAGATGTTAAAACAACCAACTTATACTCTATGATTGGGAGAAAGAAAGAAAGAAAGATGAAAGGATAGACACAATACCAGTTGGCATCCACACTGCCTGCTCCTGTAGACAGTATAACTGAACACGGTGTACAGGGGATGGCACATAAGAAGGTGCCCATGTGGCGCTCGCCTTCACCATCAAACTGGGGATCTGTATCCTGTACCCCAGAATGATATTACAGTCGGTAATGGCCCCTGGGATCAGGCGCTATACCATATACTAAGGACAAAACCCATTGTCCTGAACAAAACCTGATGTTAAACATCCTACCAAGCCAACTAGTTTGACTCACCTAACCTTGCTAACTGGAATATTTGTGTACATATGCGCTATTTATATACTTTAAATTTGATTTATCCCAATAATATGAGTTATTCCATTAATTTCAATGTTACTAATTTTTATGTTGTTTTAATGCCATTATACAAGTGCTTACCCCTTGTATATATGCAAACAAGATTTAACATTCAAATTGGAACGCTCCTTATTCAACTTTGCTTAAAAATGAATACAGTTCTACATGCCATAAAATGGGTAGATATTTACCGTTCCACCATCGACAATCTGCCAATTGGTGCCATCGTAGCCATACAGTACAAAGAATTTTGTTATCCATTGCGTCGAAGGACCGTTCCTTCCTTGTGTAATAACACCTGATACGAATGTCAGCGCTTGCAGATCAACTTGTAACCATTCATTTGCATTACGGGTTCGTGAACTCCAGCTTCCAAAACTGCCATCCACACCATTCAATTTATTCAATCTTGCATGTATTGCAAGTGAACCTTGGAAGCCAACAAAATCAAAATATGAAGTAGATGCGGTTATCTGACTATCGGCGATGGTACCATCTTCCATCCCTAATGCAATAGGACATGCGTCTGTCATCGCCAATGCATCTTCAGAAGAAATAAAATCGGAAAGTATGTTGGTTAATATGTCTCTTCCGCAGCCAATTTAATTCCGCTCGCTCTTCAGACAAACCGTCTAAGGGACCGCTCATTATTAATGCGGGAAGGGGGGGGGATAATGTTGAGCTTTGTGGGTGAAAAATACCTACCCCCCTATTGCGATGAATCAATTTCACGTAACCCCCCCTATTGAGTCAAACAAAATCACATAACCCCCCCTTCAAACAAACTTAAATATTAATTAATTCAGTCACAGAGATTGGGATTTAGACATGGGGGTGATGGGTGGGAAACAATTTCTTGAAGTCATAGGGAATCTAGCTCTTTTTGTCGACAAAGTAAGTGTATTGTACAAATGCGCGCGAAGCGCGAGGAAATTTTTGGCACTTTGAAGCTGAATTGATAAAATATGATGCAAAAGTGGAATCAATTCGCGCAAAGCGCACAAAAATTTGGTGATTATATGGATCATCCCCTGGCAAAATAGGGGGAATTTAACCCCCTCATCCCCTATGCCAATAGATCTATTTTTGATGAGAAAATTTATAGGTGTGTGCTTGGAGGTGGAGGGTCATGTAGTGAGGAGTGAGGTGTGTGTAGGATGTGGCAGTAGTGTAGGTTTCTTTTTTGACATTGGGGGGATGGGGTAGGAAATATTTCTTCAACTTGGTATTGTGAATCCAGCACATTTTGGCCGTTGACTGTGTTTATAACTACAAATGCGCGCGAAGCGCGAGATGTTTTTGCCCGATTGAAGCTAAAATGGTGACATATGGTGCAAAATGGGAACACTTTTGTGCGAATAAGTCAAGTTAGACAATTATGTATGGTATGATTGATATTGTTACTATATGCAAGACCTTCCAGGATTCTTGGTATTAAAAAAAATAGTGAATGACTATTAAATTTCACATGACCATCAGAAAAAAATAAAATCACATAACCCCCCTGTCTGTCAAAGTGAAATTCACATAACCCCACTACATTTTTCCCGGCACCCCTCCAACATTAATAATGAGCGGTCCCTAACCATATTCCGTACATCTACCTGGGTTTTATATATGTGTTTTATGTATAAAAGCTCCGCGCAACTTGTTTTTTTTTCGCGCAAATCATTTGTCCCTGCTAAACAGTCGTACGTTTCAATCAAATTACTCGATATAGGTAACATACTCGCACAGGCACGAAGTCTATTAACATCCATTAATAAATCCAGTGGGTGACGTTAACGACGGATAACGCGACACAATGACTTCCGCGTGTGCACCTCCTATGCGCCGGAACAGTTAACCCCGTTTAATACTGTATTGTACAATTCTGCGTTGCTATAGAGTGCTTCCTGCAAGGTCAAATATTGATCCATGCTTTCGCGATTTTGCTAGAGGACTAACAATGCACTGTTCACTGCACTGAGCAATAGGAGAAACTCAGGTTCATGACAAACTGGCTCTGAAAATGTTCAATTACCTCCACTTGCTATTAATTTTTCACCAAAGAAATTATTCTGCAAAAAATCAAGATTTTAATGATGAAATTGTGTTTCAGAGACAGGTTTTCCTGTCTCAGAGCATAATTTTGCATTGAAACAGTGCAGAAAACTGTGCTTGCTTGTCATCCACCACACTTGAATGACTTCAGCATATGTCACTTAGTTTGACCTACTAACTGTGCAAGGGCCCTATAATTGATCGTTAGCTGTAAGTCCGTCTTTTTTGAAGACCAAAATGTAAGTTATGATTAAAAGCTGTCTCGGGATATTTATCGGATCCAATGGCAAC
The DNA here is from genome assembly GCF_039555335.1 of Amphiura filiformis. Classification (NCBI taxonomy): domain Eukaryota; kingdom Metazoa; phylum Echinodermata; class Ophiuroidea; order Amphilepidida; family Amphiuridae; genus Amphiura; species Amphiura filiformis. The sequence goes on from NC_092629.1 coordinate 5,842,632, forward strand.
ATATTTAGATTTTTTCACAATGTCCTCCAAACAACAGATGTGTAATTATTAACCTCTCAATTAAGGACAGTTTACAGTCATCTGATATTAGTCAGTACGATGAAACCACCACGAGTAATTTTCTTGACCCAATAACAAAAATCTTAATGTTGACGCTACAATGTAGTGGCCAAGCCTAGAGGCTACCACAAGAATCATAGGCAGAATTATGTACTGCTTCCTAATACAGGCTGAGTCAAAAAGAAGTAGACTCATGTTTGAGGGGCTATAACTCGAGATCTGCAAGGAATCTGCTAAAAACAAAACAAAAAGAACACTGGAAAGAGCAAATTCTACACCTCTACAATAAAAAAAAGAATTGTTGCAATAGCTCACGGCAAACTAAAATTATTTGAATACAACCACCCATTTTTGTAGCTACACACGACTGATTGATTTTCATCCATTTCAATTTCGACGAGTGCTGACAGGATTTATTGTTGAAAAGACAACTTTTGTTTTAATTAATATTCAACAAGTCCATGACGGTACTATAGTTTGTAGGGATACCAATTCAAGTCTTTACGAACGATGCGGCGGGAGCTTAACCGGGGCAGGTTGGGGAAAGGATTGAGCTGATCTTTGGTGTTGCTGTAACGCATGTCTAACTTTTAGCAATGTTCACTTGTGATCTAGCAGTTCGTGGTCTGCCTGAAGCTTCCGGCTGTCTGTTCCTTAGTGTCCCATGCACATTGAGCTTTCCAGTGGTGTTTTCATTTTTAGCAGAATCCTTACAGATCTCAAGTTACAGCCCCTCAAATATGAGTTTACTTCTTTTGACTCAGCCTGTATACCTTTTCTTGTCATGCTTGCAGCACTTTCTCCTGTCCAACCTGCATCGTCACAACTTTGATGTCATACACGTCCTTTAAATCTATCCATAACCAGGCGAGATTGGAATTGGGCAAATCTGTATCTGTATAATGTAAAATAATAAAGAAGTTTTAAGGCATCTGTGTGGCGAAGCAAAACATGTCGTTATGTTGATGAAGAATATGTTTCCTACCTTAAATAGTATTTTTAAGTAACAGAATTTATGTACGAGTGATATAAAGCAAAATATTAATGTCTTAAATTCGTGTAATGGTTGAAATATAATCACTCGGTGAAAGATGTATTGTTCCATTCCACTGTTCTATTATGGCTTCTATTATGTTTTACCTCGTGATTATATTTTGACCATCACACTCAATATTAGTATATTCCTAAAAAGCTCGATTAGTATACCATGTCCAATGACGATAATAATTCAGTTTCTGAAGATTCACACATTTTGATGGTATGTCAAATCAGGCTGGTAAAACCCCTATGGAAGACATGCCTTTAATCTTCTATCAATCTAAGGGAGTGTGAATTTCAAATGGAGTTACCTGAATGAATCAGTCCATTTAAAATATACACCTCCTGTGAGGTAGATTAAGATCATGTCTTCCATACAGGGTGAATGTAATTTCAACTAGAATAACCCATTATACCTTCACATCCAAGAAGCTCAAAACGCATACTAATATAGGAGTTCCATTCCGTTGGTAGTATTTCTAATATAGGTTGCACGAACAGCACTCAGAAATAAATTGGTCACCGGAGTATTTATATCAGTATTTCCATCGAAGACCTATTAATGCAAATAGAACCATTTTCAAAGCACGGTATTAAGAATGATTGTTGTATTATTGTCCAAGCCAACTGCTCTCCTCGATTCTGCTCCTGTGAAGTAGAAGGATATTTATTTTTTTCTAGAAAATTAAAACATTATGCTATACGTACAAGTCCATTCATGATATAGCAGAGAAGTTGCAATCGTTTGTCCAGCTTCAGGTAATCAGAAAAAGAATAGTTTCCATTATCTGCGATGTAAAGTTACTAATGTATAGAACCGATTAAAATCTTAATTATTAGCACT